>NC_133581.1:48829218-49170718 GCF_964106895.1 Numenius arquata
ATTTTGTAAATATAAAGCATATTCAGAACTCAAAGCCTAAAATTATTCATAGTAAGTCTATCAACAGAAACCTCAAGCCACAGTTCATAACAGTTCTAGTTACAGAAGGAAGCATGAATAATGTGTTAAGCACTACTGGAATCAATTTCATTCTACTTACGAGTTCCTTCTTCAGTAACCATTCCCAGGCCTTCTGCTTTATTTTGTCTCTCAAACGCATTCAAGTCAAGAACACTTATATTGAAAAAAAAAGCAAACAGGAAAAAGTACTGTAGTACACAATGGAAAATTATTTTCTTCTAGGAAATCTCTGGCGGCCTTCAACAACTAGTCTTGACCCACTGTGACATGCATTGCCTCACATTTTATTTAATGTGAATATTAAATAAAAGAGCTTGGGATGAAAATAAGGGTCCAGTGTCCATTTCTGAAAAGAAATGAGTCTCGGGTCAGGTCTCGCTACTTACCCAACTTCACTTCCAGTAATGTCATTCATGGTTTTATGTATAAGTGAAAAGTGGAAAAGGAACCTGAAGTATTACTCTTTATATTTACTTAAACCTGACATTAAGGACAAAAGGACATTACTGCAGTTATATCTCACCCATACTGTTTTCCACTAAGTTCTCACTATTACTTCTATTATATTGTTACTGTATATATTATGCATTATTATGTTATTCAGAAGATGTATGGAATCTCTGATTCCGTATTCAGAAGACATATATGGAATGAGATATTCCGTGTCTTCCAAGATCTAAATACACCGATATCTGCATTTTCTTTTGCTAACTTGGCATAGCCTAGCACGTGGAATAGCAGACTTCTCACCACTCAGTCAGAATATTTTAATTCAGTCCAAATGTAATTCTATTATTATCTAATTTTTTTTCAGTTAAACAGCAATGCAGTCACATATTCTACTATCCAGCAACATCATTAAAACCAAAAGCATTTTTAAAGCATCATTTTCATTCTCTTGTCAGTGTTCAAGTCATTTTATCAAGACCTCTTTTAATGAAGTCCAGAATGAAACACATACACAATTGATAATATCATCACTGCAGGTCCTGTTTGAGCAAATCATTGCTAAATTGTTCTACATAAATGGAAAAATTACAAGATAGACGTTATTTAATTAGGCTGCAACTACTCAGTGATAATTTCTGCAGTGCAGGTCTCCATTCCTTCCACATTTTTTCCTGTCTTCATATGGCTTCTCCACTTCTAATTCCCAGTCTACTCCTTCAGAACCCTTGTGTAGCTTTAAAAGGCTGAGAAAATGAGGTTGTCTACTGTAAGAGTGATCAGAAACACCAACAGTTTTCCACCTTCTTTATGGGAGTCCTTTATCTTAACAAATTTGAACTTCTGGTTTATCAAGGGAATGGACTACAATAGTCTCGCTGGCTACATGCCATCTCTCACAAACCTGATACAAATGCAGAGGACTCAGAAGAAGGGACAGAGATTGCGTAACTCATCAGAGATGTGCAGAAACTGAAAGCTTAGTAAAGCTCCACTGGCCTGTCTCTCCTTCAGCAATGGCTCTTCCTCAGCCTTGGAACACCCCAGACAGAAAACTTGAGGGATCTGGGACCAGTAAAGGAGTTGCTACATTTTACTTTTCTGTCTCTCCAAACTAACGCTTCAAAGGCATATACTGTCTTTGCTTTATTTTCTCCTGTGGAAGAATACTATTCCTCTGATTCACAAAATCTTCCAACAAGAGGTCTACAATCTGTGACTCCTGTAATTTAAATCTAGCAAGTCCACCCGCACTGAGCAATAAGCCACCAACCTGAATAAAACTGAAACTGTAATAATATGATTTATGCTTTTACCTGCAAGACTGCATCAAGCCAGAGAGACTTTGAAAAAATCCAGCATCCTTTTTCTCCTTCAGGTAATCTAGCATTTTCTAGAGGATATACATTTTGGGGGAAAAAAATATACTGTATTAAAATTATATGAATTAACAACTTCCTGAATTACCATTTGAAATGCAAATCATTGGCAAGCAATAATATCATTATTGTACCAAATATACCTTGGTATTTCTTCACTGTTTAGCTTAAAATTAAATGCACTAAAATAAAAAAAAATCCAACCTACTAAACCCACTAAAATTCTCAAAATTACTCGCCTCCTTTATACAAGCAAGACTCACAGTAAGAAAAGCGTTACCTGCTGAACGATGGTATTTCCACCATTTAGAATAGCAATACCAAGTTTTAGTGTTTCAACAACCATGGGTCCTGTATGACCTGTCAAAACAAGGGTACAGTCATTAAAACTTGCAATTCTGACCTACTCAATCAGAAAAGCAGTCTGGAAATTTTACCTAGTACAGTTGTAAGCAACATTTTATTTGCGTCATTATATACCATATAAGCTGTATTTGACATGCATATCATAGATATAATGACAGAATACACTATATGTATATATAGCATTATACCTATGGTATTTATATCATGTATATGCATATATACTTTTAATACCTCACAAAACATTACCTTTGCTTGCACTAATCATCTGAAGGACCATCTCAGCAGCTCCACGATCATGTAAGCGAGCTTGCTGATAGAGGGTTCTCTGTTTTTCCATTTCTTTCTCCTGGGTTTGGGAACAAAAATGAGAACAGAATACAGACTGGAACTGATTCAGGAAAAATAAGATGAGAAATCTGAAGTTGTTGAAGGCCATCTGCCTCCATAATCCATGGCTTGTTTGACTCCAGAACTTCAGAACACACCATCTTTCTTTTATATGAATAACCTCGTAAACCAGCTCAATACACACTGTGTTATTCTTGCATTTATTCTAGTGGACATGTTTAAAATACTTGTACACTAGGTGATGATAAATAAATGTTATTTAAACTCTCACCTCAAATGTCTTTTCTTTTTCCTCTTCCTCCTCCTCTTCTTCTTCCTGGCAGCTCTTTTTATGTTAGAAACAGAAATCACAAGATTTTGTTTATCATGAAACACAGTGCCTACTTTTACTATAGTATTTTGACAAAAATGACCAAAAAATTTTTTTCAAGCAATAATTAAAGGCATTAAGAAGATATAAAAAACCTGTAATTGTAAATATCTGAGCTTATCCACACAACGAAGCTGATATTCCCTAATGTATAAGTACTTCAGGGTATTCATCCAACTACATATACACCCTGTAACTGCAGGCTATGTGTTCTCATGTCATATCTCTATCTATATCTATAATACTTATCTTCACAATCAAACTCTCCTCATGTGTTAGCTTTAATCACTATGCTGCAAAAAACACTGTCAACTTACTTTTGGCAGACTTCAAATATTAACTCCAAAATAATTACCCAAAGAATAAAGATAACTAACATGTTAAAACTGCTCCCAAGTTAAACCTGTACAAAACAAAGTGCTAAGTGATATCAAAAGGATTGCACCTACTGGAATTTTATAATATTATTGTAATGTAGGAAATTTATCATTATATATATGTCTGAACAGCATTTGCTTCACTAAAAATACAGAAATTACTAGTATCAAGGAGCCTACATATGAAACAGAAGGAAAAGGTTTAAAAAGCATTGAAAATTAATGGGAAGCACCTGAGTGGAGTGAGATGGAGCTTGAAAAGACATATTTACCTTTGCCATCATGGCAGAATAGGCAATATATAAAGGATCATCTTCTAGTTTGCTATAAAGAGTAAAAAATATTTAAAATTATTTTACGACATAGTAATAAAAAGATGTCATACTCCTACTAATATTTAAATACCATTTTTATTACAGGGTATTTTATAGTAGATAAACATGTCCCTTGAAAACCATATTATGTATTTTCTTATCTCAAACCAAGTCTCTAACTTTTTAATTAAAAAAAGTAGATGTATATTTGGGCATCCAACTTGGTCATATTGGCTAAGTAAGGATCGCTGGCTGTTGCAGGTGCAGAAAAGTATTATGGAGATATAAGTTAGAATAATCGTAACTGTCAGATGGTAAGACTGTATTAGTCATATAGGAAAAGTATATGAAGCACCGGAATACCCTACTTATACAAAATACATATTCTAATCAACAGTCTAAATTCAAAACAGAAACTGGCATGGAAAGAGGTTCATGCTAATCATCAGTGAAACCTTTTCTGATACACTGAATAAAATGGAATGAATACCAACAAAAAGAACACAAATCTATTACCAGCAGAGACCAGGGGAGGGTACTCTGAACAAACCAGCAGTTCCTGTAGACTTTAGGTTTCTGTGAGAACTCATGCTTGGTTATTTCTGTGTTGGGTATTTACCAAGCTTTTAAAATGTCAAAAATAGTCAATATTTGTCTCAATATAAAGGTTATACTGAGTTTAAATACATGAAAACTCTAATGAAACTGAGAGGCAAAAAAGTATTCACTATGCACAATAATGAACTGACTGCAATTGTGTTAAATCACTTCTGTAATGTTATTAGAAATTCAATTACTGTGTGCATTTACTCAACGTGCTTTTCAATACAGCTCTTTTTACCTTCTTTCTGTGAGAGCACTGCGACTAAAATAGAGGATAATCTGATGAAGTGGATCAGGCTGTTTTTTCTCGGTCTCTTCCTCTTCCTCTTCATCTTTTTTTGGAGGTGTCTGTCTCGAGATTTATATCAAAATATATACATTAAGCTTCACGAGTAAGAAAAAAAAATGAGTAACTAAGCTTAGGAAAGGATTTCAGTAATTTTATTCTGTCCCATTTGTATTAACTTCCAGTATTCATCTTATTCAGCAGCTTTCAGCATATCCTGCAACATTATGTGCCTGTATAACTCAGAAGGAGTTAGAGTATATGACTGTTATTCATATTTGATGGTAACATTAGAAGTTTCTCATTTACAAGGTACTGGAGAATGAGACAGTGAAAATCTTAGGGAAGCCTTATTCAGCAGAAATTCTGTGTTTGCAGTGGACCAGAATTGAAAGAAAGTCCCAGCTCAATTCTTTAGCAGGAGAATTATTGGTAAATTGAACTATTTTTATTAATATCATCAGATACATCCTATTCAGACTACTGTTTGCTACAATACTTTCATATATCATTTCTAGGTAACCTTCATTCAACAAACGTAAGGACTGCTCTTATTGTCAACTTCAAACATTTTTTGGCAGTTTGAAACATAATGTAGCCAGCACTGGCAAAAGAGCAGCATATCACCTTTACCTTACTCGTGTTATCAATCCTTTGTAGGGCTTGTAATTATTGTAGAATTATTGTAATTATAGTAATAATTGTAATTACAGAAGTTCAATTTAATTCCCTAGTAAATTTGAAAGAATTGTAATCACTGTTTTGATTAATAGCCTCATTCCTTCCTTTAGAAAGAAGCAAAGTCAAGCAAATACTGTGACCATATAATTTTCCAGAGTATGAGAAAAATATATTAGCTGTAGTTTTGAAAAATCATACAACCTTCTGGGTCTTTAAAAAGCACACCATGACTGCTTTTGCTAACACTGAAGAATCTCGTGATACATCTTCATGTGATCCATGAAACTATATATTCATTTTCATGGCCTTTAGATACAATGCAGACAGGCCCTTTGGAAGTATTTTAGACAAAATAATTAGAGAGAGGGAAGAGAAAAAGCAGTAGGATTTCTGAATCAATATTCAGTAACAAAATGCTGAAGTTTGCCAATCACTTTTATCAAGTAGAGATGTAAAATAAATTTTTGCTGAATATGGCTGCATATATTTACTTTTCCTTATGATGTATCAACAAGACAACAGCAAAATTAATTTGTATCAAAGCTGAAAATGTTAAAATTAAATATTATGCATCAACAAAAAATTTAAAAAGGGGAAAAGGATCAATTGTGTCAAGCTTTAAAAAACTAGTAAATAAAATATAGGAACATAGGAATTACCATAATGACAAAAAGAGTCTGACAGTTCATCTAATCCATTTCTCATACTAAGAATGAGCATCACATACTTCGTTCGAAGGCATAAACCACCTGAACGCACTTCAGTGTGCATCATGTCAAAAATGCCTTTTTGACCACAGCAGAAAATGATGTTATGCCCTGAAGCATAAGGATTAATATTTTACAAGTTTATGCATAAGCATACAGTACACAAAAGTTAAATATAGGTTATAATAGATACAGAAAATATACACTACAGTGGGCCCTGAAAAATATGCCCAATTATGTCAGTACTTACAGCCAAATCCTGAACTAGTTTCTCCTCAAATGAATATTCCTCTGTTTCTATCCAATAGTTCTGATAGCCATGGAGGAAGAGGTTAATAGAACGGTGCCTGGGGGGGTTGTGAAAGTGAGATCAAGAGGGGTAACGGAACATAGTATAACAGCTCATGTGGTTAATGATTAGTAAGGATACATATTTGTACAATTCTGATCCTCTGATTGGTCAGTGACACAAAATGCAAACCATAACTAACATTCAGTGACAAATCTGCATGTACCTTTAAACATTCTTACTGTATTTTTATACATATATATACATATCACTTTTTGTTTTGAAGGCCTTGGGAGTGCTAATATACATTGTATGTGAAACCGCAGGACTGGAACCTTAATGCAAGCATGGGAAAAAATACACACTTGAACAGACTTGAGAATGAGCGGGTGGGATTTACACCTATGAGATGCAAACCTAGTTTACTAGATTTAGGACACTGAGACAGCAGAAGTTGGTCATCAACACCAAAATAATTATCAAGTGCTTTCCAGCATGTCATCTACAGACAACCATTGCTGCCTTCCACATAGAGAAGTCTAACCTCAGTTTCTTTTCTATCAGTTCTAAATCAGGGCAGTGTTAATGTGTCCTCAAAGAAACTGGATTAGAAATACAAAAAACCTGCTCTAGAAAATGACCAATTTTAGAAAACTCTTAGGCATAGTAATTGCTACTATACAGTATTCATTAATTTAACTTTCCACAGAAAATACAGTTCATGGCAATAAGACTACACATAACAATGGCAAAACCATTCCATCTTTACTTTAAATTGGGGAAAAATTTTGTTTTGAGGTGCACTACATGAGGTTACAAAGGTTGTTTCACACAACTTTTTCATTTACTTTTATCTTGCACCACTAACACAAGGTATACAAATTGGCTGTATATGACTGTTAGTCTGTGCACATGAATTATTATTATACAATGGAATAGCTATGGAGCCAACCTTCTAGGCTCTCCTGCTGGCACTGGTGCCATTTTATGATCAAATTTCAAAAACTGACCAATCAGAATCCCCTCTGAAAATTGTACAAATTCATGTTTTATGATAACGTCAAATCATGGCTGGGAAGGAATAAGTGTGCGCATAAGGAAGAGGCTCTCCACAAGTTACATTACCGTTAACTTGAGTATAAGCCTGTCATACTGAGTTTTTTCATGTACTTTTTCCAGCCAAACACGTTGAAAGGTGCTCAGGAAGAAATTGCTAATTTTGTGTCTGAAGAAAAGCATATAGGTTTTCATTGAAGAAAGGTACAAGTTAAATTCAATAAAGTAGTCAGAAAGAATGTATTTGTAAACTGTGTATGAAAAATTGCCATGTACAACTTCGCTGCATCTATGTGCATATACAGATGACAGACAGTAAGACAAATCCTTTACAAAGCAATTTCCTTAAAACATCAAACATGAATACACACATCTCAGAGAAAACATTTATCACGTAAGACAGTTTTTCAGAGCCATGTACGTTCATCAAACAGAGAACATGAAACATTAGTGTTTCTAACTGATGTTTTTTTCCTTGAAAAATACAAATATTTTAAAATACAACTATTTCTTTTGTATTTCCAGGCACTTCTCAGAAAAGGGAGTATTTGAAATATTTACATTAGAAGTTATAGTAATTTTTCTATGATTTAACAAACACCTCCACATCAATAGACATTTCAATGTCTGAAATATCATACTGGAATTCCTAAAAGCTGATAAACATAAGGATGCATTTTGAAGAAAATTAGATTAAAATATGAGATTAACATTAAATTATATTGAAAGCCATCAAAATCTCCAGAAAATTTTCAAAAGAAAGAGCTCATTATTCACTGAAGATATTAACCTTTTGTAGGATAAATGAAACGGTACCACCATTATGTTTGCTTACTGCCCTTTAAATTAATTGATTCTAGATCAAATTTAGAACTAATGCTCCCTATGTAAAGCTGCAACTCAAATGAGGAAATATACAAGTAAGAAGAGCTGCCTTTGAAACTCTAGTTCAAAGGGATTTACATAACTCCTAGAATTAATCATACCCCACTTGAAATAATCTCCCGAGGGTTCAGAGATGTCTTAACAACACAATCAATTTTAATGATGGAGATAGTTATAGGTGCGTAATAGTGTGATAGCCTTATTTTCCTGTCAGAATCCTATGATTTATCTAGGCAAAGTATGTGTCTATAAACTAATGAATTTTAAAACTTTATTCTGCACTTATCGATTTAGCAATATACCTAAAATCCCTGCTCATTGCAGGGGGCTTTGACTAGATGACCTTTAAAGGTCACTTCCAACAAAAAGTCATTCTATGATTTTATGATTCTAAGTCCAAAATGCTTTCTTTTTCACTCTTGCCTGTTTTGAAGTGCAGACACCACAATTAATTGGCTAAAATAATTTTATAACAGTTCATTTTTAGAATTTACAAGATGAAGTAACTGGGCAGGTTTGCCTCACATTCATATTTAAATTAGGAGTAAACTCCACCACAAAATCTACCAGAAAAGTTCAAGAAGAACCAACCTCAACCATTTTAACATAGAAAAGTTTTTAATGAAAATTATAGATAATGTAGATGTTCTACTTCAATGAGTATTACTCTGTATTTTCTTCAGAATGAAAATACAGATTCATAACCCATTTCACCCCCTGGCAAATGTTCCATCAACCTCAAAAATAATAAAAGTGGTTTTTTAAAAGGCAAAACCAAGATGAACCATTTTTAACATTTGGGTTCTCATATATATTCCAAACATATTAATAATTTATAAATCGAGAATATGGTTGAAAAAAAAAAACGCTCAAAAAAATGTTGTACTGAAATAGGTGCTCTTCATACCACTTCCTCTTGTTTTTCAAGCATAATTCTTGAAGAGGAAATGGTTGATATCAGCCAGTTTGTTCTTAGGTTGTACTTAAACCTTTTCATTTCTCTGGTTCTTTAAGGATAGCCTGGTGGTCATGTGACAACTTCGAGAAGTTACTGTAGTCTAGAACTACTACTTTTTGTAAAGAAAGGATGTGTGCTTTTTACAGTATAACTGGCTTTTTATTTGTCTTGTGCAAACCTAATATTCTTCCAATATGTTAGTGGCACAGCTACAGACCTGTAGCCGACATCAAGCATGTAGACTTGCTTTAATAAAGGCATTTAAAAATGCAATGCAACTCCTCTGTTAAATACTTTGCAAACAATCTTTGAACAAAAATATTAAACACAAAAGGTGAAAAAGTGCAGAAGAAGGTGAAAAGCAAACTTAATTAAAGATGTGATTAGGCTGTATCTGAATAAGCCCCAGATTTGTTGAGAAGGAACAGGTTAAAGGAAATAACCCCAATGTTGCATGGTCTTAATATTCTGTTTAAAGCAGTAAATTGATCCAGGCATAGGATGCACTTTATCCTGGACTTTATGGTATCTACATTCAACTGCAGTGAGAAGCAGAGCAACACCCAATCCCAAAATACCATTTGGTGTTGCTCTGCCCCAATAGCCACTCTAATGCATTCAACATTCTGATGTGGTAGCCAAAGATTGCCTCAGACAAGCCACAGAGCCTGAAGTTTTCATGCAGCAGGAGAGGAATAGCCATACAAAGTTAAAAAAAAAGAGAAAAGAATACAAACACAGGAGAATAAATAGTAAAAAGAGCAACCAATCAGAGCCAAAAAAAGGGACAGAAACAGCAACATCTTAACAATTTTCACAGTTGACTTGAGGAACTATACAAAGTAACAGTTGACAAAAACCAAGCATTTTGGGTTTGAAGCAGTGTAATTCCTATGGTCTTTTCCCTCTCAGGTTATTCGTCATGAGACAAGTATTTTGCTTCTGTGAGGAATCAGCTGAGAACTAACCAACTCCTCTGTCTCTCAAACAAAATTAGATGGATCTAACAATCAACAAACTTGTAGTATACACACAAGCAATATTTGCACTCAGAAATGTAAACGAAAGTTATGAAAAAATAAACCTTTAAGCTATTTACCTTGGCAGGTTGTATAACGGTGCCATTCTGAAACATGCAACAACAGCCCTTTTGCGTTGTTTTGACAGGAGTTTGTGCCAAACAGCTTTCTTTGATCTCAGTGGCTGTTCAACCTATAGGAAAATATCCTCTAGTACACACAACGGAAACTCTTCAGCTTTTATTCAATGATTTCTTTTTAGCTAGTGGTTAATACAGCAAGCAAATTAGAAAATGCTACAAACGCTCCCCACCATCTGAAAAAAAATGTTCTTTTGGGGTTTTTTGTTTTTAAATTTATAAGAAAAAATACTGGAGGCCGTATACATAGTACCTCTCAGTTTATACAGAAAAGTTGAGGATATCAAGGACTCTTACACATGAGATACTCTAACAAAATTTCAAAATGATTATTTTGTCTGTTTCTAAATATGCATATTAAGTTGGTCATGTGAACAAATTTCTGTGCTATATCACTTGTGAATGAAAGGGATTAACTTTACATGGGAACAGTACAAAAGCCTTTTTGTACTAAATTGTATCATTTGAATGAACAGGCCACCAATTCAAAAGTTGCTACAGCGTCCCCAGGTGCAGAAATAGCAGATGGACTAAAACCAGTACGTTAAAAATAAGTGCACATGTAAGCATCTCTTTCAAAAATTACAGAGTTTTCAGCTACTGAATTGTGATGATTTGTATCCTATGCTTCTTGCAACTGTTCACAAAGTTTTGCAGAAGCAAATATGTCCCCAGTTTCCCCTCAGGCTAAATTGAAGCACTTCAAAAGATTACATGAAAAACTTTTCATATATACACACCTGTATGTGCGTGTGTGCATGCTTGCGCAAAAATAATTTTTATCTGGAAACTTTAAAAATGACACTCACTGAAGTTGAAATAATCTCTACAAGCAAAAAACCTCATATTACTTTAAAAAAAACACAGTATAGACATTTTAACTATTTACCTGTTCCAGATGATACAGAGCAGCTGATATCCTCTGCACACGTTCCACATTTCTCTCAGGGTCAGCAGGTTCATCACTCTTCAAAATGTCTTTGTACAGATTTAACTGCCATTTCACAGCTGGATCATCAGACTGAAAACCAACATATGTCATATGTAAGCTGCTGAATGAAGATACTGAATTTGACTACCACCACTATTATTCTCATAGTATAATAAAGAATGTTATAGATACTCCCACTTCATCTGTCCCCTTTTAATCAACATTTACTAGCTGCTTAGAAAAACAGCATTAGATTCTGTATGCTGTTGGGTAACTGAACTCAATTCTTAGGCAACATTCTGCATTTTCATTTCATGAAACCAAATAAAGCCCCCTGAGACTTCTGTATCTCACTTAACTGCATTAAAAATAAGGAAGCCCATTTAGTACTGGAATTGAGTTCAACTCCTTGCAGGATATCTGTACTGACATTGGAAAGCTGTTTTATGGAGTCTATAAAAGACAGCTGGAATTTCAGTAGGTGAAGAGTTACAGCCAAAGGTTTTAGGTTTTGTGCAAGACAGAAAGAGAAAAAACTCATCAGAATTACTTAGTGTGTCCAATACACGCTTACGTAAGCACAAGTTTATAGCAACCAGTCAGTCATCTCCCATGACCGATAAATTAGTTATTCCTACTATCTTCAAAGACTGCAGGCAATGATCTAAATTATTTATTATTTACAGAATGATGAGGACTCCATTTTGGTATCACCTTTGACATTGTATCCAGCATATAAAGAGTAGGAACATGAAAGTGCTTGTAAAACTCTTAAGATGACACAAGCTTTTCCTATTTTGTCACAGTGACTCTAAAATGCATGTATTCTTAGAAATACTATTTAGTCATTAGTGCATGTTAAGCTCAGGAAGAGAAGCCAAAATACTATAGTTTTATTTTCTTCTAGGATCGATTCTATGTAATTATAGCTTTAAAAGTACCAATATCTCAATTCTTTACACTTGTCCCATTCTATAGGACTTCCCGAAACCTGAAGATACCAGACAAAGCTACAAATAAACTAATTATTATAATGAAAAAATTATGAAGAAAAAAATGTTAAAATAGAAATTTTTCTAATAGCTTTTCACATTCTTTTTTTTTAATGTATCACAGTAAACAAAACTTCGTGACTTCTATGTTTTAAAAGTGCGCATCAGCATTTTTAAGACAGATTTTTTTATATTACCTTTTCCTGCAAATGTAAGTTGTTACGTAAATGTTCTTTGACTTCATCATCAGTGTCCCTCTGTAGAAAGGTAGAATTATTTTTCAGTTCAGGTTATGATTCATCTCATAAGAACGTATACAGCATAGAATAGCTATTATTTTAATATTGAAACTTATGTACTTTGAAAACAAAAGAGGTTAAGTTACAAGAAGGGCCTGGGAACCAAGGCTTTCTTTAATTTTGACCACAAAAGAAGGATTAAACTTTGAAGAGAACTGAAGCTAACTAATGGTATTTCAGTATTTGGTCCCAATGAATATGTATATGTAAAAATGTACATACTGCTTTTTCTTGTGAAAGCACAATTAGCAACTATAATTGCTTACAGTACATTGATATATTTAATTACACTGACTGCTCAGGTACCTACGCCTCCAAGTTTAGTTTATAAAGTTCTGCTTATTTTGCATTAAAAACTGCTACAATGTATACACTTACATGGCTGTATCTAGTCTTAGCCAAAGAGATGAGCTCTTGATCTCCAGGAGTGCACATATTCAAACCAATAGGAAGCATCTTTTTAAGTGCAGCTACAATCAAGGATGTTTGTATGGAGTACAAATCCCCTCTACGTTTTGACTTCTTTCTTTCTTGATCTTGTCCTCCAGACTATAATTAAAAAGATAGAAATGTAAATGACTGTAATTCTCTGGTCACACACTTTTCCAACATGCTCTTCCCCTAATGGTCCAAGGAAATTATGTTCCTGATGTAATACAATTAATTAAAAATGCTACATTAGAGGAAGGGTGTACAGTCTTGAGTGGGAAATGTAAAGGAATACTTTTGGCGTGTGCCAATGCAGAAATTGCAGTAACAGCAATATTTTAATAGCAATAACATACTTTTTTGTGCATTCATACATGAAAACCTAACTGTATTTTCTCAATCGTATCTCTCAAATCATAAATAACCCTAAAATTAAGTCAGTCTCAGGGAACACTAATAGATTTTAATGTTACTGAGACAAATTCAGGATGTTCACATTTTTGTTAGAAACTTACATAGTTATCCAGGACCTGAACGAATTAACATTGTCTGACTTGTCTCAACTGAAAAATACCAGTACCTAAAAGGCTTTGATTCAATGCAAAAAAATGCCAATGAATTAGTGCCTCTGGGAAAAGCACTGCCCTTTGGCTAAAATATGTAACTCTGGGACGAAAATTTAAGTCTTTTGCAACTTTGGAGATCACGAGTAATAGGAAAACAAGAGAGACAGAGAAGTAAACAGCAAAACGGAATAACATCTGGCCGATCTTACAACAGACGTTGTACGACATTATTTCACACGTATTTTTTCATTTATGAGACGGCGAACCAAAATCTTTAGAACAGACCCAGATATTTAATGAACATATGGTAAACAACAACAACAACATAAAAATAGGCCAGTTCTGAATTCCGTACCTAGATTAAACTCCTACTACACTCAAGGGGAGTTTTGCCTCAGATAAGATTTCAGGACTAGGCCTCCAGGCTAATACAACACTACAAAATAGCAAATGCTTGCATTTAACCCTCCACATCCTTTTCCCTCTGTCAATTAAGTTTTACTGACTACTGTTTTTATAACGCATTGTGTAGTTCCACATTAGGATTCAGCAGAATCCATTGCAATCCATTATTTACCAATTATTAACACACTATATCACAGTAATCACTGGAAGAAAAAATGTCAGGTGTACATATTCTACTCAGTGGTAACTTTTGGCAAATTCTGTCTTCTAGATGGTGAATCTCTGTGTACGTAGCTGGTGTTGAGCTTTTTGCTGTTCAGAGGGAACACACAATGGATGTGGCTTCCTTTCTTAAGGAACTAACAATTGCAAGAGAGTACTTAGCCTCAAAGCTTTGCTTTTGGAAGTGCCTTAGAAATAGCAGTGATGTAATGGCTATAGTAATGACATTATTTGTACTCTACGTTGACAGCAGACAGACAAATCCCACAATGTATCACTGTATTCCAGTGGCGTCACTATGCATCTTAAGTAAGAAATACCAAAATATATAATAGATATATTAAAAAAAAAAGGGGGGAAACGAATGAGAGATACTGGCTCACTTTTCTCCATCTATATGCTCGAGGACATTTTACACATCCAATTTTCTTTATTTTCATTTCAGATTAATAACTAGGTATGAACAAGATAGGTGAACCTTAAAACAGGAACATTTTTAAAACATGAAAAAAAATCCATTCTGCCTTTGCCATCAAACTCTGCTGTCTGTGAATTCACAGCTCCTGCTGGTAAATGTGAAAGTAGAGTCACAGACAGAAACCTAAATGACAAAAAATGATGCCTCTTCCAGTTCTAGTATGTATCTATATGAGCAAACACAATACCTTCATTTAATATGTAAAGAGAATTAAATTGGATATATTTTGTCTGAAAAATTAACAGTGTTAAAAAGACCTCAACAAGAAGAATGATACAATCTAGTTCCCTAACAGCACTTAATGATCTTACTTGACTGAGGATTTAAAAACACAATAAACACAACAATCTTCAATAAACATACACAGAAAACGAATTACAGAATCTCCAGTAGATTCATAATAATTAAATATACAACCAAAAAGAATAAATTTATTTAGACTAAAAAAAAAATTAGCTAAAACTGGTTACGATGGAATTAATATTTTTAGTATTTGCAACCCTCCTTAAGTCTTCAATTGTCTGAGATTATCATGAGAGCATTCATTAAATCCTACTCTGTATACCTGGGGAAGTTTGACAATAGCAAAGAGTGAAATCAGTTCTATTAGTTTAACACAACTGCTCACTTTTTAACTTATGCCTTCAATTTAATTCATTAAAAACTCTTCACAGCATCATGTGTGCTTCTCAGCACACAGGGTGAAGGGAAAGACGAAAAGGTTTTATGCTCCATTTTCTGCTCATTCTGCTTCACCAATGAAGAACATACCATAGGTTGAAAAGTACTCATCTGTATTAGAAATTCATACTGAAAAAAAAAAGAATGATGCAAAGGAAGGTGAACTATGGTTCACTGGAAAGAAAGAACGCTTTGAATACATCAAATACATAAAAGAAGCAAGTATTATTCAAAAGCTTTGTTACACCTCACATCTTTCATAAAGATCATTTTAATTTTGGAAAAAGGTAGGATTTGAACTCTATATATTATATAAATTTATTGGTTCTAATACAGACTTCTATTCATCTACAGACACGGTATAGGTTATAGCACATTTCTCCCATATATTTTTATTGAGTATCATAAGCAAAATACACGTTTCTGATGACTCTACTTGGGCATTGCTTTTACAATGTCTGCTTTAATATATTAGCAAAAAAATCAGAATACAGAAAGACAGCAAAGGCAGAATGTGCATCTAAAATAATTACAAAAGGTAACGTAACTATATTTTCATGATAAGCAGTATGTGGGAGTGCCAAAGGGAATTTCAGCTGCTCTGGTCAAATACTGACACTTGAAGAAAATTTATAGTAGGTGGAACCTGGACCTTCACTTTGTGACGCCACTGATATGATCAATGGAAAGAATGCTTGGAGCCTCATCATCTCTAAAATCTAAAACAAAGACACATCATGCACTTTGACCTGTACCTTTACTTGCATGGCCTGTATGAAAGAAAAATAAAGGGAAAAAAACATAAGTAAAAGAGATGAAAAGATGGTAATTTTACAAGTTAGTAATAAACTTACTCAGCTTTATCAGGACAATAAAAATAATATCAGGATAAATAAAATCAGGATAATAAAAATATTATAAGCTTGTAGATAAAACTATAGACTATAAGTTAATCAAATGTGCTCCTAGTGAAATAATTTTTATGCAGCTTAATTCTTATTAAATGATTGAACTTCTGTATTTATCTGTCACTACTTAGCACTACCATTTGTTGCTTCAGCACATAAGGAAGTACATCTAGTAAGTAAGCACATCAGTATACTAATTACTGCATCATTTCCCAATAGTATGAAAAGGAGGAAGGTGCCTGGAACTCGGGATAGTCCGATAGTGAAAAATATTCACATTTTCACCAAAACAGCTCTTTCTACCTCTTTTCCCCATCAAAATATGATTGAAAAAAAATATGTTTAGAAATAGAAATCAAACTATCACTCAGAAGATGCAGCATTTAATTTATAGATGTATTTTCCCATTGCATAGGCTCATTACTGTTTTGAAGACAGAGACAGAACTTGATTTCATCACTTCTCAGCAGTACATTTTGAGAATGCTATTATAAACTCAACCGTAACTCTCATACATACACAGGTTTTTTCCCGTTTATTATGTTAATACCATAAATACACTTAAATAAACATGTATTCCATAGTCAACACTATATTATGGTAAAACAGCAAAAAAATTCAACTGTTACTCAAAAGAATCCTTCTCCAGGCATGGGAAAATACTATAGGAAACTGTTGGTTAAAAACAAACAGAAAAAAACATAAACACAAACAAGCCCCCCCTTCTGTGATATCTCTAATAGTAACTTTGTTTTTTTGTGATACTTGAATTAGCCTCAAAATGTTTAAGCCAAGCTATTATTACAATCTCTTTTTATATCTTACTATATTTATATTACATAGTGAAGAAAACCAGCTACAAGTCAAGAAATACTGAAAGGCTTATCATCAAATTAAGCGTTAAGCATCTCAGAATCTTCAAGACCTTACTCAGAAAAATAGCAAATTTTAATTGAAAATTTCAATTGTGAGAAATATGTAGATGCTGCACAGACATGGCTCAGCAGATACATACCGAAGGTAAGGAAATATAATTAATGTGTTGTCTCTAATTTATTAGAGATGACCATAAACATAATCCAATCATGATTTACCATAGAATATCTAAAGGAAATGTTTTCTATGCAATTGAAATAGTCTCAAAGAAGAGATCTAAAACGCTTGCAGAAAATACTAACATGAAATCCTCTAATTACCATAAATGTGCAAATAATACGTATTACATGTTACAAATGGGCACAAACCACAATGTTATTTTGTAATACAAACTTGGATTTTATGAGTGCCTTGAACTTCTATAATAGGTCTACCCAAACGCTTTTTAAAAATACACACAAAAATTAATAATGAAGGCCAGTCAAATAAAACTTCAGGATATGCAACTATTTAGCAACTGAGGTTACATATCCAGCCACACATTCATTTAGATTCCAAAACTTACACAGAAAAATTGCCCACATATGTATTACACATTTATTATGTACATGTGAATGTACAAGTTCAGTCTTTTATATCAATTAACTGTAAAACACAATAGGACATCATTGCAATTTAATCAAAATGCTATTTTATCAACAAACCTATGAAAGGTTCAAACATAACAGATTATTGGAGTTGAATGTGTTTAAATTCTCCATTTCAACATTTCTATCTGTTATTTCAATGCAATCTAAATTACCAGTCTTTCTCGGACTGCAAGTTCTCTAACTTACCATTCCCCTCCGAGCAATCTGCTGCCATTTTTTTAGAAAAGAAAAATTAAAAAACTTGCTCAGCTGTTAATACATTTGAGAAAATATTAACAAAGTTAATATTGTATACTCAAAATACAACGGGTACTCAATCAGTGTATTGGTTGTAATGATGAATCATTTGTTACCACTGCTATCAGCTATGAATAAATAATGTAATCCTAATCCTTCGTCCTCTACATATTTTTTCCTGCGTATGGCATGTAAAGATATAGAACTTACATACATGATGTATCACCCCTTAACACAGTAGTACTATCACAGTATCTTGTATCTTAGGAATACTACTAAGTTTCTGTTGTTAAGACAGTTGTCTAAAGGAATCTGAGATCATCACGGGGCCTTACTCCTTTTAAAAGGCCCAAAACTGTTCAGTCTTGGGCCAACTGTTAATAGCCAATGTTTATATTCACAGTTACCTATACAGTCTCATACTTGATAAATACTGGGTATGACTGCTTCCACTAAAAATAACGTGAATAAAGAGGAAAGTGCTAATTATTCTGTTAGCGTACTCCTTCCTGAGCTGAATGTTAATATTAAAGCAAGAAATTATAAAAATAATGTTCCCTAATGTAACAGCTTCTACTGATTGTTCTCTGAGGATATAAATAAGTATCAAACCTTGTAAGAAACCCCAAAATTCAGTTACTTATGAGAATTTATTGTTTATTCTAAACTATGCAGTCTTAAAAAAATTATTCAGATCTGAATGTACGCTTGCATGAACGTGCTGGGTTTAGATCACTCTCATTATATATTATGAAATGTTATGAATTTTCTGCTTAGAAAATTGATATAGAAAAGCAATCTAGCACTTCTAAAAGATGTCTTATGTATGTATCATGGTACATAAGTCATCATGAAACAAATGTGTATCTAAATGATCAGCTGTTCTGCAATCACTCCTGCAGCTATGGTACCATATTAATAAAATATTCAGTCATCAACAATACAATCTTTTATTTCTTCCTGTATTAGCAATAATCACGCACAGTGTCCTTGAATACTATGATTTGGTATTAATATGCTTACAAAAAAATTACATGCAAATAAAAAAAATTTATAATCTCATGGTATTGTATACCATATGAAGAAAAGTGCATTTACATATGCATCCACATCCCTGTTCCATATATTTAAACATACACAACAAATATTTGAAAATGTAATCTCAAACCCAAACTCTCTCAAATTGGGGTCATATAGCTTCTTGATGTTAAATTCCTGTGATTTTATCCAAAATGGAGCAGTATGAGGGATACCTATTCTTTATTTTCTGAAGATTTGTTTTGTCATTCCTGCCATGCCAGACTGACTAAAATGTGACACTAACAGTTTACATCATATTATCCTATTATCAATACTGCAGTGAGACACAATTTAGATCAAATATGAATCCCCTGATTCTAATCTATCATGTTTTTAAAAAAGTACACCTAATTCTTGGCACCTCAGGCCAATTCTAACATATAAATGTTGAAGTATACGTATGAAATGTATGTGTAGTGATTGCCGTACGATAAAAGTACAGGGCTACATGCTAGACTCTGTTACTGTGCAACTCATCATCAAATAGCCTGGACTGTCCCCAGTACACATCTTGCTAATGAGGATAATACAAACATTTCAATTCTATCACACATTTTCAAGGAGCTGCATCTTGAAAACAAGAACACACATTAAAAATTTCATTTTCTTCAAATATGGAATTCTCTATATAGCTTGAATTGCTGTTCAGTGCCAATCATGAACTAACCACAAGCAGAAAATCTGTTATTTTTGCTTGTAAACTTCCCAATATCAGGGTGTGACTTAAACAAATTTCAGAATTTAACATAATATAATTAAAAGAAGAAAAAAAAATTTTAAGAGAATTAAGGAATATAATGGCCCATCTTATCTGATTCTCTGTTGTCTAAAGTTGGACTTCCAGTAGCTAGGTTACAATCAAATACAGTGAAATACAAAACAAAAAACCCCAGCACTTCTCTGCAACAATTTCAAAATAGGATTACTCCAAACACGTTACAGATGTGAATAAAACAAGGGTTCTTTGCTACATTTACCAACAATAATTTGGAATTATTCTTCAACTGGCTTGAGTTGAATAAGGCAATCTTCCTCAGCTAATGTCAAAGTGTCATTTTTTACTTTGACAACATGCACTTTCTCTATTTTACAGGTAACAAAAGCAACTTTCCAGGCATCGTGTCGGCATCTTGTTATATTGAAAATAAGCAAAAAAAGAAATGAATGTAGTCATTATTAAGAAACAAGAAAAACAGTGCACACGTGGCATGCTATACGTATGAATAAAGAGGTATATGCAAAGACATCATTCCTCCATCAAAGCTGACAGAAAAATACAGGTTGATGTCCACAAGAAAAAGATCAGGCAACAAAACAACCAATGTTTCTTCACTTGCTTTTATAAAAAAGTTATTTTTATAACCTTTCTTTTTTTCCTGAAAGATCAACCACCCATTTTATATTTAAGATTACAACCCATATTCTCTCATACATTTTACTTTTTCAAATCAAGACCTTTATTTTAATCTTGTGTCTTTTGATTACTTAGCAGACATTTAATAAGTAACTTTAAGGTACATAGTCTGTATTTTGCATAGCAGTTGTCATGTCTATCATTAAGGAGCAAAACTATTATTTGTTTCTTCTACCACCGTAACAGCTGCAATCTGAGTAGATTTTCAGAGCCTTCTTACAACATGCTGAAGACTTAACTGATCCACAAATTTTTATTAACTTACTTTAGACATCTTGCTCTTGGTGTCTCCTGTTAAAAATGCCAAATTGTTGATTTCATTCTGAATCACAAAATTTTGTTCTTCTCTTTTGAAATTCTAAAGATGAAAAAAAACCACAACCCACCAGAAGTTTAATTCATCTGCGTGTACCACATTTACATGAAAAGAGAATGAAATGGAAGAAAAAAATATACATCTTATCTTACATGTGATTTACACCACAGGATAAAAACTTCAGCTACCATTCGGAAGAGTTCATCAGAATCTGCATCTGGTTTCTTTAGCCAATTGGCTCTGATGACAAAAACAAGAGAAATTGAAAATAAGACATTTAAAATAAGACAATTGAGTATAGTAACCTCTGTTTAATAGATCTGGTTACATTTGTATAGTTAATCTTGGAATTTAATGAGAATCACTTCAACTTTCCATGCCAATGGTTAGCGAGACCGTTTTTCAAAGCAGTTTAACTCATCTCCAATAAAACTCCTAATTCTTGGCTACTTATTTCTGCCTGCTCCTCCTCCCCATGGCGCCAACATATGTTTTTGTGCCTATTCTGTGAACCAGACTAGAAAAAACAGACCTGACCAAAAAGCAAAACTTTTTCTCTGATTATTTCTCTATTTCTCTTTTTTTTTTGTTCATAATAAAACTTTCTTATCAGAATTTTGTGTTGATTCAAAGAGAACACTATAATGGGGAGAAGAGGAATAGTACAGGGAAATGAACGAGTGGGTAGAAGTGTGAGGACTGACTGCTTCAATTGGTTTATTTTTGTAATCCAGGAACTAATACAACTTCAGTCTGGGTCTTGTCTGCAAAAGGATGCTCAGAAAATTTGCGCAAATGAACTAACAGATGCAACCCTCTTAAATGTCTGTAAATCAAAATGACCATACGTAAAGTGGGCATCTGACAGCAGACATGGAAGTAATTATTACATTATAAATTATGCTCATTAACTCTATCTTTCTAGTTGGATTTCTCCATAGCCCAGTTAAATGTGTGTTTTTTAAAAATTTGAAGTGTTTCCTTGCCAGCAAGGTTTGACCGAGTAAAACCTTGAGTTCATCTAGAAAAAGCAAATAATTCTCAGTGTAAATTGGTTCACAGCATAAATAATCATACATGGAATGAAAATGCTCCTAATTAGCCCAATATGTACTATCAACTAAAAAATGTAAGAGGACAATGATTGTGCACGGAAGAACAATGTTTTTCAGGACAGGATTAAGACACTGTAGATAATGAGATACTATAAATACTTCAGCCACTCTTCCAGGACAAAGGAAAGGGAAAGTGTAGGCACAGAATAATCCTTCAATAAACGGTTGAGGAGGAAAACTTCTGGTAATTCCAAAGGCAATACAATGTTGTCCAAACACTTTTTATTTCCGTCTTAAAAAAACAACACAAAAGATTAGTATCTTTGTGGTATTATCCACAAATAGGATGATTCAATTGAGCCATTCATTAACAGTTAAGGATTTTAGCCATTTTTTAACTTTTGAAAGGCATACTCATTTGTAATGTGATTGGGCTGTAGTAGCATATATAAAAGCCTGGTCAGGAAATGCATTCTCAGTGATAATAGTCCAGTTACAATACAACCAAATAAGCCAAATGCATGTGAGAAAAAGCTATGTATTCAAGGTACATCATTCTGGAAGTTAAGAGTCTTAAAATATTCAGGATCTGATTCTCAGCATAACATTAAATGCACTGTGTTCTTTCTGCTAATCTGATCATGGACTTCAGTACATTAATTAATAAATATGAGTTTAATTATTAGTTTTTATTTACCTGTTGTTGTCTACATAACGTATCAACATTGGATAGAAGGCGTAAAGGTCTCTGCAAAGAACAGCAAACTCATCAAGAATGAGTAGCTCAGCTTCTTGTGTGTCAGTTTTACTATCTGCTCTCAGTTGCTCCTCTTCCATCACGATCTTTATTGCTTTCTTCTTCAATTTCTCCAGTGTTGGAATGAAGTGACTTTTGAGCAGATCAGGCCTGGCTTTGCTGATGATGGGTTGAGCATAAACTATACATAAAAAATATAGATTATCTAATGATTAACGCACAATTGATGCCTTTCATTGTATTAATATGAACTCTGCAGTTCTAGAAAACATGAAGGTCACAGTGCTTCATATATTTCTGAAGCATCATAAAATTATTAATAAAACTATGAATATAGCTTTGTAACAACTGTGTGTATTGAGAGACTGAAAACTAGTTACTGGGAATTCAGACTGTAAGTATTTCAGTCTTACAACAAATTAAACTACCATGGTTTTGGCAAGCCACATGTCTCTAACTCAGAACCTAAACAAAATAGGAATTGAGACACAAAGTCCTTGCAAAAATACTGTTGGGGTTTTCTTGGCACATGTTTTTCTGCATACAGTGTCAGAAAATAATCAGAAGATAGCATTCTGGAAAAATTCCTTTAACTCTTTTAGGCTGAAATGCAGAGAATAAATGACTAATTCAAGATCATAGATCTATATTTTGTACAAGCATTAGTAATAAAATATAGATCGCCTGAGTCAAAACCACAAGAACCACAGTAGTACCTTACCTCCTTATGCACATAAGCAGCCACTACAAAACTGCAAGCAGTGGTCTCTACAATTAAGCAGCAAACTTCCTACTGAATTTTCATGGAATTCTTGTTTATATTAAAGATGTTCCAGATTTAAAATAATACTGAAAACCCAGTATCAATGGGGCACTAAAATTTACCAGGAAATTACCTTTACATAGATTTTTTTGAACCACCTTATTGCATGTTATACTCTTACACTGTTTAAGATGAATGATAAAATTTGCATACAGTAAATTTCTTTAGCTAGCTAGCCACTAAATGTTACAGGACATTTTGAGAAATCTTTCTGCTCATTTAATAGCTGGCACAGTTACTCAGGCAAAGCAACTAATTCTGAATTTGGGTTACTCGGATTATTTCATCATATACACTTTCTTTCCCCTTTACCCTGATATTTCATGAACAGAATTCACAGGACTTACATCCTCTAGTGCAACACTTACATGTCTTGAAAATTAATGGCATTCACAACTCCAAATTAAACACTAAGGCTCTTACACAGTGCATAGAGGAGGTAAGATTTTCAAAATCCATTATGTTGTACAGAAAGGTCTCTGTTTATGGTGATGCTTTAATGAATGCATTAAAATAATAATTAAAAAAAAATTAAAATGAAAATCTCTCTCTCTTATTATTACTAAACTACTCTTTATCTTTCTTTCCTGCTGTTTGTAATTATAACTGATTATTACTATATCACTGGGTAATACAGTAAAGTGTAGCAAAGTAATTAAATGTTATTAGGTAGAATTACTCTTTAAAAATATTTACAGTACCTGCAATTCTTTTCATCCAAGATGCTTCATCTATTCCCAGATTGTTGTTAATGATTTTCAGAATGTTGCCAAGAACAATGCTGAGATGCTCAGATGTTATCATTGTACAACAAGGCCCAGCACTTTGAGGAACACTCTCAGACCCTCTTTCCCACCAGTAGGATAAATAGTTGCATAGCATGGGTAAGATAACCTCAATTACATGAGGCATTTCAGTGTATCTTGCTCCAGACTCTGCTAAATTATTAATTTCCTTTATTAGTCCATCCAACTGAGGGATCTCTGGACACATCTCTTCTACTGTATCAGGCATACCTAAAACTGCAAGTAAGGGTAGAAAAGCAAAAGATTAGTTAACAAAATAAAACACATCTAAGTTCATCGGTGTTTAAACCCTAAATACAAATAACATTGTCACTCGGGTTTTTTTCTGTCACCACCTTGGGCAGACATAACTATAGTAAGACTTTGGGGTATACGTGGGTCTCCCATCTCATAAATTTTGTCTTCCTGATGATGTGCACATAGCGCTGATGTAGACAATAGCTGCCGTAAAACTATGGCTTTACCATAAGGTGTCCTGCAGTTACCTGGTGAACAGCCCAGCTACGTAAAAGTGTAGAACTCAGAGTTTATATTAATTTTGGATAAACTTTGGCCACTGTTTCCATAATCATTCAGAACATTCTTGTCAATTTGCAAAAGATAAAATCCACCTCAGGGAAAGGGAAACAAACAGCTCAAGATTATGGCTGGGATTAAAATTAAACTGTATGTAGTTCATGAACTCTGCGCACCTATCTACCAACAAAAAAGCCATGAAAGAATTCCAGTTGTCAGATGCTTGTACCAGAAACTGAAGGGTCCTTATTCAGCAATTAACAACCCATCAAAATCTAATGCCAGTCACTCTAGCAAAATTCTTCTTCCACTAATGCTGCTCCTATAAAATAGAGCTGACAGGAAGGAAGGACTAGCACAAGCTTTTCTGTAAGTGCTTTTATATGGAAAAACTTATGAAGCATATGGAATAGATCTACCTACATTTTTTGTTTGTTTGTTTATAGTAACAATGATTTAGGCAGGTAATGAGGAAATCAATGGAGGAAAATACTGAAATGCTTTAAGATATGAGAGTCCATCAAGAGTAAGTTAGGAGAGAAGCAAGTGAATAAAATCTGTGCAGGACTCATGCTCCTTTGATTAAGATTTCATGGAACTGAAGTCATGTTCTCTCAGGAGCTCCCTATACCAAACTGCACTGGAGTACTGGTAAGACAACAAAAAATATCAATAATTTTCCTGTTCACATAAATATTACATCTCTTGCATTTTGCTAGTAAGAACACAGCTGTACAATTTGCTAAAAATTGTTGTAATGTAGATATGCTCTTTGACAAAGCCTCAAATATTACATCATTCAGGTTCAGAAAAGAATTCAAGCATCATGTTCAGAAAAATATAAAAATAGGAGAAAGGGAACAATGTTAACACAATCACAACAAAGCAGAGCAAGGCTAAAATGACCAATAGTAGCAGTTCTCCACTTACTGAGGCATCCATATGGGGTTTTTTCCTTATTACAATTTCTTTCTATTACTATTAGTTAGAGAGGAGCAAACAACTTTTTTTTTTTTTTTTTTTTTTTAAAAGGAACAGGACTTACTTGCTCTTTCTCTTGCACTTTTTGTGTTGAAGACAGACAATGGGTTGTAATGGTTGAGAGAAGGTTCAAGGAATGCTACTGGAATGGCTGCTGCAAGAGATGCTAAGCACTCACCAAGTGCGGGACGCTGCCTGTATACGAGAGGCACTAAAAGTTACCTGGGAGGAAAAGTCTTTCACTAGGCTTTCAATGACTTGCATGCATTATAAAGCACTATTAACATTTATTGCTGATTTAGTTATCTTTTTAATACATTAGAAACTATTTGACAATTTTGAAAAACTGCATTTTTCACATGAACAAAATTACTGGAATTTACAGCGGTGTAAGAAACACATTTTTGAAAAAAACCAACAACCTCCACCAAATACTGGATATTAAAGGTAAACTGCTCCACAGTGCAACTGTGTGACCACAAACTATAGAAAACACGTCCAGAATACGCACAAAGAATAGATTAGTAACTGCATATTCATATTACACCTTCAGTTTGCTAAAACAAGAAGCAAATACATATAATCAATAGGAATTTTTTTTGGCAGTCATACCCTTTTTCAAGATTTCACTTCTTTTCTGTATTTATATATATTTCTTTTGCTTCACACATGATACCATTTGCATAATCAAATGATGAAAAACACTACTGCTGCTTATTGAAGGCTGATGTCATGACTTTATGACACTCTGTGTAGTGTGTTCTGAAACAGGAAATTCTATATTCCCCCCATCCCCAACCTTCCTATGTTCCTATTTGACTGTTCTGTCGTAGCACTAAAATTCAGATAAGCTGGATGAAGGAACTGGTTCACCGAAAAATAAACCTCACTGTAAAACCAAAACTGACCAAGCCAAACCAACAGCAAGCAAACATGTTCATCATCTGGCTGAATAAACACGATTAACCAGAAAAAAAAGAAAGGCGTGGAAATGTACAGATGAAAGTGCAAGAGATGCTGAGACAATCTTTTTCAGTGTAAGACCAGACTCACATTGACTTAAAAATAAAGCTAAGGTGCTCTTTTGAAGTTCTGAAGCACTGTGTATAGAAGACGCCTTACAGATTTTGTTACGCTTGACATACAGATTGGATAAAGATAGCACACATCTTTCATCCTTTGAAGCTCTTAAGTTTTTTTTGGAATAGAGATGGAACTATTGGAGTGGGTCCAGAGGAGGGCCACAAAAATGATCAGAGGACTGGAACAACTCTCCTGTGAAGACTGGCTGAAAGAGCTGGGGGTTGTTGAGCCTGGAGAAGAGAAGGCTCCGGGGAGACCTTATTGCAGCCTTTCAGTACTTAAAGACTGCTTATAAGAAAGACATGGACAAACTTTTTAGCAGGGCCTAGGACAAGGGGTAATGGCTTTAAACTAAAAGAGGGAAGATTTTGACTAGATATAAGAAAGAAATTTTTTACGATGAGGGTAGTAAAACACTGGCACATGTTGCCCAGAGAGCTGGTAGATGCCCCATCCCTGGAAACATTCAAGGTCAGGTTGGGCAGGGCTCTGAGCAACCTGATCTAGTCGAAGATGTTCCTGATCATTGCATGTGGGTTGGACCAGATGACCCCTAATGGTCCCTTCCAACCCAAGCTATTCGATGATTCTATGATTGTTTAACTTCCAAGAATAACAACAACCTTTTTAAGACTCCTTAGTGTCAACAAAGCCTTCCACATTGTATGACCTAAAGTCAAAGATTGTGCCCCATCTACTACCTCATCTTCAACTGCTTATTTCAATTTTTATTTCACAACTATGCTGGCACTGAGGTCAGACTGACAGGCCTAAAATTTCCAGGATCCTCCTTACAGCCCTTTTTGTGGACGGGCATCACATTTGCTAGCCTCCAGTCAACTGGAACCTCCCCAGCTAGCCAGGACTGCTGATAAATGATGGAAAGAGGCTTGGTGAGCACTTCCGCCAGCTCCCTCAGTACCCTTGGGTGGATCCCATCCAGCCCCATAGATTTGTGTGTGTGTCTAAGTGCTGTAGCAGGTCACTCATCATTTCCCCTTGGATTATGGGTGCTTCATTCTGCTCCTCATCCCTGTCTTCTAGCTTACACGTACCCAACTTTCTATATGAAAGGAGGATATCAAGAAGCCAAAAGACAAGAAGGTGAACAATTATACAACAAGGCTAAGAAAATTACTCTAAGTACACAGATATTTTCTGTCATATGGAAGTCCTAAATATAAGAAACCAAGAGAAGGCCTATAATTTTGCAGGACAGAAATTAGAAAAGATAAGAAGAATTTCAGAGCAGATAGTCACTGACATAAAAAGAAAATAATATAAAAGAAACCACACATGGAACTGAATGGTTCAACAGAATGAATGGAGTAAAAGGTACTTAAAGAAAAGTCAAATTAACTCTTTATGTTATGTTGTTAAAATATGTTAGGAAGACAACTAACTGGAAGTATTTGCTCCAAAGAATGAGGAAGAATGGCCAGAGGCTGATGTCCAAGTCTTGGAGGAAGTGGAAGACACTTGAAATGTAATCAAATCAAGATCAAAAACCACCAGCTGATGGCAGTCATGAAGAAGTATTTCCTATTATACTGTTGTTATAACAGACTTTCTTGCATCTTTGGCAGTCTTCATTTTGAGAAGCCTCAAATAAGTCAAAATGAAATCTTAAACTGAACAATCTGGATATGTATGTATGACTGAATAGCAGTTAATTTTGTCATATTTAACTACATACACAAAAAAAGTGCTATAATTTCTTAACTTATGCAGAAGTTTGTATTTCTTATTATTGATACAGATATTTCATCATTTGTGCAAAGAATCATTTAGAAATACGTTTCTATAAACTAGTCAGGAAAAGACCAAGACACCATAAAGGGATATACAACTCAGCCTGCTTACCACAGCACATGCAGGAGCCAAACTTTGGAATCCCTAATGAGAATCCATGGAAAAATTTAGCTTTCCCTTTGGGAAAAATAAACTCCCTGCAGATACACTGCCATATACAGGATGAGTTGTTTGCTTTTATTTAGTTTTGGGTTGGGACTTTTTTGTGTGGAATTGAACTCTAAGATATAGGCAACTACATTCCAGCTAAAGTGTATTTTAAACATGCTCACACTGTTTCAGATTCACCTTTCATTCACACTGCTTTATTACCCAAACAACATACTCCTAAAGAAGAGAAAATTTTACATGCTGAGTTTTTCACTCAGTACCTTTCAACATAGATGTTCTTCCCGGTCCCAAGGGAATAGAGGCTACAAAGAATTCTGTAACATGAAACTTGTACATCACCCACTAGAGGAAAATAGGAAGTAGATTATCAGTATTTATTCAGCTAAAGACTATTTTCCAAATATTAAACATCTGTTTTATGGATTCTTATAAACGGTGTCTACAACTTTTAGCACATGTACCACTGAACATTCTAGGGTGTCAATACTCCACACACGTATCTTCAGTTTCTCTGATACCGGGTCTGTCATCTACATTCATTCCAAAACCTAACAGATCATCAGACATTCCAAGAGGCCAGCAGATACTTGCTAATAAGATATTGCAGGTTATTACACTTTCAGAGTACAATTTTAAGCTAAACCACATCCATCTGTGCATCTAACCTCCAGGAACATGATCTAAAGGCTCCCCAACTTTTTAAGGGAAGTCTTTTAACGCCTATAAATCTTTTAATTATCTTCTGCTTTGGAACTCTGATCACCAAATATATACAAAATTTTGACACAGTATATTGCTGAATCTCGAGGAGGCATTTCAGCAATTTTAAACTAAAGGATGCTAAAAATAAGGAAAATTTAAATTAAAAGAACTAAAGTGGTTTCAAATGTATGAAAAAACCCACAAGGAATTAATAATGAGTTGTCTCCTTTAATCTAATGAAGTAAAAGTATGTAACAAAAATAAGCATCATTTAATTTTTGACAGGAAACTAGTCTCATCCACACAGTTGGCAAGAGAGCACTTAAGGGGAAATTTTAATTTCTCTCTCTTGATGTTTGGAGAAATATTGTACATAATTAATTTGAAACTGACTGAGTATTATTTTTAAACATGCAATAGAAATAAGGTACTGTGCAGCTAATTTCAGATTTAATGCTGGAAACGTGTGTGTTAGTGAAAACAGAATTTCATCCTTTGTATTCATGCAATTGTTACTAAAACCCATTTGTATTATTAGAACAAAATAAACTTCAAAAATAAAATAAAATACTTACAAAGTAAATCGATTCCAAACTGATACTGTGAAATATGTTCAAAAATTGATGTCAAGATTGGTAACAATGCTACTGTAGTATAATTGATATTCTGTGAAACACCCTTGATTTGAGTTCGTGAATGGGTAAATTTTCCAAGTTTAAGATTTTCTGAAGTTTTTTCCAGGTCTTCAGCTGCATTTTCAAAAAAGGCACGCAAGCCAGCTTTAACAAGCTCTGATCCTGACTTCATAACAGTTCTGAAAAATAATAAGGGAAAAATATTTACGTTGCGTTGATCCTTAGTAGTTGTATAGATATATATGTACATGTTACTTACATTCTATCAGTCTTTGAAGATACACACATGTATCAGTGAACTTTACATTATGAACTGAAAAACATCTACACAACAGTATAAGCAACAATTAGCTTGGAGTGTTTCATACAAAATAACAACAAAGAACTTGCTTCCAAAATCTTGTCTTTCCAGTTTTTGTGATCTGCTTTCAAGTAAGATAATGCCTTCTCAGCAAATGTCACAGGTGGTGAGAAAGGTCCTCCGTACAATATGCTCAAGAAAAATAACTCTAAATCCCTAAATGTTTATGGAAACCACAGTAACTAGGTATGCAAGTCAGGACACATGCTCACCTATCTTCAAAGCACCCTAAATCTAGCAAATGCAACTGTAATACCAGCATCACAGTTGCATTCCTTAATTTTTTTGCACTTTTCTCCAACCCCTGAATAAAGTTTTCCAGTATTGTTATTCACAATAAGCTCATTGTCAGGCTGCTGTATAACATAACGAGGCCAGAAAACAGCTGAAGTTAGAAAACTATCCTGCCCTGTGTTTTAACGTACGTAAGCATTTCAATGGCAAATAGCAGAAGTTAATGAATGTAACTATGCCCACATATTAACACATTCTGCATATTTCTAAAGCCAAATTTTCCAATATGCACTAAACTGTCTCAGTATCTACAGATATTAATACTTGCAGTTCCACTATTTCTGTCATTTATATCTCCCAATAAAGTGTTTAAATGCCTTTGGAAAGGGTGAAAAAAGTTTTCAATGTTTTAATGACAGGCATTGAACAGAAAAAAGTAGATGAAACTCTACATAAAATATGCTAGAGTGGTCAATGCGGAGGTCAATATCTGAATTATTGATACTGCTAGTATCATTAATTATAAATAATAAAAAAATACAGGAACAATCCAACTGCTCCTGAAAAAAAGCTCTGCAACACCTGTGTAGTTTGCAGTTGGTACAGATGTTGCAAACTTACCGTGTGTCAAGAGACTGAGCTAAGATGTGCAGGCAGTTCACCATTGTAGCAGAATCACTACCTGGTTAGAAAGAGATACTATGATAGCACAATAGTATAAAAAATGTAGGATAATCTAACGATCCAAAATGTCACTACTGGAGATGCAGAGGTTAAACAAGACATGACAAGTTTCCCACCTTAGGTCACTGGAGGGAGAGTTAGGTTTGGTTCTAGAGCTAACATTCAATTTCTTAAGTTCATTTCCATATAAAAACTAAAAGGAATAACTAGTGTCTACTTATGGCTCATTTTCATCACTCGACCCTGCAACATTCTGAACTTTGTACCTTGTAGTACCTACATTTTTTTATAATCTTCTTACCAATACCTTTGAAAAAGGTATGTTATTTTTCCCCACATCCCCCTAGCCTATTGAGATATTAATCTATTGGATTCAATGGTTGAATGATAGAAATCAAAACAATAAGTGTAAGACAACTTTTGAAAAGCTAAAAATAACTGCAATGGCATGAAATTTTAGAGGAGTCTGAAAATCCTAGAAGCTCCTATTTCTTACTGCTCCAGCACTTTACATATCCTACTAACTCTTAGCTTCAGAGCCCTGTTCAATGCGCTCACTAATTGTACTGGTATTTTTTGCATAATTTTATATAAAATTTTGCCTAATAGCTTGTGAAAAGCTTCAGGTAAGATTCAAGCAATGGTTATACAACCTCTGTATTTTATCAAGGTCTTTCTTAACTTACCAAAAAGTGAGATCCTATGTCTAACAAGAGCAGCTAGTTTGCAGAACAGGCTAAAGTAGAAAAGAACAGAAAGAGCAAGACAAGATAACACAAGGATTAAAGATTTATTTAGAATATGAGGTAAAGAGTAGTAGGAATATGAAAGAGAAAACACAACATAGTTCCTGGAAAGTGTATTTTCAATCATACATGATGATAACAGTCAGCCAAATAACTGCAACAAGCAGAATAACTTTTTGAAGCTTCTGCTTCTGAATTGTCTCATTTTCTAAGCTTCAGTACTTCAGAGATGACTTGAAATGTGAAACTTTCTTTTGATTACAGCAGTTTCCAACAATTGCTTATTATATGGTTGAGTCACTCTATGTGGCTGTTATTTTTGAATGCTTTTTTTTTTTTTTGTAAGAACAAGAAAAACTGAGTAACATTTTATTGTTTTACTTGGCACTCCACAGGGAGTGAACGTTACAAATCTTCATACTATTTAGAACAATTTGAGAAGATATCCTTTGTAAATACATAAATCTCTGTTTAGCCATTGATGATGATAAGATGAACCCTGAAATACATATAGACTAGAGGAGCTTCTGGCAAGTATGTCAGAAACTTGCATATCTAACCTGCCTGCCAAAATAATAGGATATTTAAGAGAAAGGAAAAATCACCAACTCTCTGAAGATTAAAGGGGCTACTGTAATGTCTAAACCCAAAGAGAGCTAGGCAGACTTTATCATCTGTGCTATACTTTACAAATGGAATGAGGATGTAACAAAAAGAGGCAAATATACCTTAGAAATTGGTATGGTCTGTTACTAATAACATACAGTCATTGTTACCTTCACAATAGTATGGAAATACTGTTCTTCCTACAAGATGAAAATTACTGATAGTTACTATTCTCAATGAAGAAAGGACAAGAATTATAAGATATTTCTGAATTTATAATAGTAGATATGCAGGCTAGACATCTAACTTCCTTCACGTGCCTCTGTAAAGGCATTTTGTACAACCCTAGCAAGCACCTGTCTTTGTTACACTGACCTGACTGACTTTAGCAAAGTAACAGGAGTATTCAGAGAGGAAGCATGAAATTGAAATGAAATGAAACTTCCATCCTCCTGAACCTGAGCTGACGTCCTCAGTTACATTTGTATATAATATATTTGAAAGCTCAGTAAAGCAGAATCATAGGGACTTAACACTCTTACAGGCAATTGCTATATAAGGACTACCACCCGCAAGGGGTAATACTAATTTAGAGAAATGCAAAAATACGCTGGAAGATAAACTGAAGAATGGAAACGAGGAAGCTCAGTGCTAGGCCTGATCTTACGTAACAATGAGTAAGTAACCTTTACTTTCAAATTTTTTATCTACTCTCTGTTGGAAAAAGTAGTCAACTCTGGTCAGCACAGTGAAAGAAAGCAAAAGAAATTTGAGAAACTGACACTTAAGTAAGAGAGCATGAGAACACAAATTGAAAGACTATGATACAAAATTTCCCAAAGGAAGTAACTGGCATCACCTCTATAAGGGAGAGAAAAAAGCTGGCAACAAAAATATTAGGTGACAGTCATAGTTAAAAACAAATTAAATATTAATTTTTAAATGTTAACTGCAGAAAAATGAAATTAATATTTTTGTAAAGGCAACACATTATAAATTAAAAGGCAACTGTCTCTTTTTATTGGAGTTTTCTAGAATAATTTTGAGTCAAATGGCAGATTCCAACCAAATCTGAAACAGTACAGATGTCTAAAAATTACTGAATTCCAGCAATTTTTGTGCAGGGGGCAGAAAAAATTTTGTAGAGAAGGAAGAATCCATTAATTATCCCTAAAAAGATGCGTCATGGTATTTTTCACATTTTTTGATATTTGAAAATTTAAATGTGAGACCATTTAAATGACCCAACAGTGGGATAAGGTTCAACCAGTAACTGCCATCAACAATGAAACACAAACCCATCAGAAACTAAGTTTTATTTGTTCCGTTGCTCACAGATTAATTTATTGTTTTCAATGTTATCATCCACAATTATATATTGTAATTATATAATTAGTGTACATACTTAATTCTTTAATTATATATTAAAGAATACTAAAATGAGGAATTCTATTCACTCACTGCCATTCTGATACAGAATAAACTATTCCTTTTCTGTATCAGGAAACTGAGCTTATGAACTCTCTTTCTCTTTAATCTGAGATCTTTAATTATCTATATAGAACCCTCCTGTGTATATCTTAATTTTCTACTTACCTTGCTACCATTTCTTTTTCCTTATTTGATGCATATCCACAGCTACTGAGTGTTTTTGTTGGAGAAGACAGGAAGTAGAGGCAGTGATTTGTAAAGTACTGATCAACTAATGGTAAAAGAACCTAAGAAATACAGATACAAAATGTATTTTTCACAGAGCACAATGGCAAATGTAGCAACAACGCTCTGATTGGTCAAAGTTCATTCAAAGAATTTTAGAAGTTCTGTTAACAGTTGTATTTTCTCATTTCAGACACAAAGTCATACAAATTAAACCTTTAAGCCTTACAATTTTACTTAAAAGCTATGTAAATAATCAGAGTTACACAGATCTATCTATTTTTGATCTAATATTGCAGGCTTACTCTTCTCACATTCAACAGTGATAAATATCACTGAACTCAGAGGACCCTTCCTCTCCACTAGTTATGTAACTGTCCAGTACAGATATAAAGGGAGAGGGCCTTTTTTTTTTTTTAAGTTCCTAAATTAAATCCTAAAAGTTCCTTACTTCAAATCTGATTATTGACAATGTTTTTCTTATTAGGCACACAGATGAGTATGACATTACTATGTACAGACATACTTCCTCCTGTTAATTAAATGATACTATGCACTTCAGTGATATATCGAGGCAAAAATTTTCAGAAATAATTTTTATGTTCAGCAAAAGTATTTAATGTAATAAATAAGCTGCCTTTTAATTTCTATATTCCTTCTCATGTAGAAGCAGATCTATTGAAATATTTTGAAATACTTGAACCCATCATAAATATTAAAATATTCTGGAAAATATTTTGAAATATTTGTTAACAACATTTAATTGATTACTTACCATGAAAAAAAAGGGAAAGATATATTTCTATTACCTAAAAAATAGTCTAACATTACAAATTTCCTTGTTCCGTATAATGGAATGTATACGTACATTACTTGAAATACCAGATCACTCACTTTGGCAAAGAATTTTATTTCCTGGTCATGTGGAGATTTTTCTGTTTTTCCACTGGTTACAATGGCTTCTGCAAGAATACAATCAAGGTACACACGAATAAGAAGTTGGCTAATAATAAATAACACAATAGCTCTTTGGTGTAGCCTTGCAAACTTAGTTTTGCTGAAATACAAGTAGAACAGCAGCAACAGTTTAGCTAGTTACAGATGTCCAAGAATTCAATCTACAAATTAAAACACAGAATTTAAATGCAATAAAAATAGTGGTTGCTACAAATTTAAACATATCAATCCAAATACTTAAATATCAACATTTTTAATTATTTTCAAAATAAAATCTGCAACTTACCCAAATGTGCAATAAACTCTTGAGCAGAATCAACGTATTTTAAAATTTTCTTCAGAAACTTAAAGGCAAACCTCTTCTCCATGGATGAAGCATCCAACTCCATGTCATTCAGACCCCTGTTTCAGAAAACATTAAAATAAATAGTTTTGATGGTGACAGTAGTACAAATGATGACAGTACTATGAAGCATTCCATTCCTTATTATCTTTTAATTATGGTAAATTTCCATAGGAAGGAGAAAATGACCTTTCATAGCAACTCTTATTTATCAACTGGAAAATCTGTTAGAAATTAGTTCATGTTTCTCCAAGAGGTATAATAGCTTTGGATTAAATCAAAAATATATGTATTTTAGGATAAGATCTTCACAGAGCTATCTTATTGCACAAATGAAGCCATAGTACATTTGAATTTAATGAAGCAACACATTGGCCACTTAATTTCTACTGTTGGCAGACTGAAGTGCCAAATGTTTAGGAAGTCAGCAATTACAAAATCAGTCTAAGTTCTATACTTCATTTCACTATTCACTATTAAACTTCACTTTTGTCCTTGAATTTTATGAAAGACTAAAGTCAAAATGATTTAAGCAACTAAATGAAAATCTAAATGCAAGTAACAAAGTACTATACTTTTCAACGTATTTGAAAAATGTCAACAGCATGAGGTATTTTCTAAAGAGGCATGTACTATTTATTCCTTGAGATAAATTCATTACCTAAATCATGACCAGTGCATGCAAGATCTTAAAGAGGAATAAAACCATATGAAGTTGGCTGTGACTTGATTTAAAATATTAGATTTTATTTTAGCTACAAATGAAACCTACCTCAATGAAACTCTAAAATTCTTTAGGATCACAGAAAAATTTAGGTTGGAAGGAACCTCTGAAAGTCATTTGATCCAAGTCCCATCTCAAAGCAAAGCCAAATCCAAAGTTAGATCAGGTTGCTCAGAACCTTGTCCAATAATGTACTCAGTATCTTCAAGGACTGGAATCTCATAATAACTCTGGAGAGCCTACTATAATGTTTGACCACCCTCACTGTGAAAAAACAAGGGTGAAATATTTTCCTACCTGAATTTCCCTTGTAACAACTTGTTACTTTTGAGGAGATAGTGTTTGACCTCATCCTCTCTATAACCCCGCATGAAGTAGTTGAAGACAGCAGTAAAACCCCATAGTAGCCTTCTGTTTTAATACTCTCCTCAGAGCCTTTCCTGGCGTGACATGCATGCCAATCCCTGAAGCATCTTGGGGGCCCTCCACTTGATTATCTCTTTTGTCAATGTCTTCCTTAGCACTGGTGAACCAAAAACTGGACAACAGTCTCATGATCACAAAATGGAAGGGGAAAAAAGTCACCTCCATCAAGGTGCAGACTACAGGTACTAATACAGCCTAGTAGTATGCAGTTAGCCTTCATCATCACAAGGACACCTGATTCATGTTCAACCTGCAGAATTCAAAGTGCTTTTCTGCATAGATGCTGTCAGGGTCAATTTCCTCATTCCTGGCATTATCCCATCCCAGGTACAGGACTTTGCATTTACCTTTGCTCAACCTCACAAGAGTTCTGTTAGCCCACTTCTCCAGCCCATCAAAGCTCCTCTGAAAGGCAGTGAAACTCTCTATTTTATTGCTAAGGGTTCATTCCACAAAATTGCTAAGGATGTCTCATCATCCAGAACGTGAACAGGGACTTTTTTCTTTTTCTTTCTGAAGTCACATAACTCTATACATTTTTAATTGATTCTGTTTTCAAACATACTGGTTTTTACAAGTCATTAATTCTCTCCTCTTCATTTTCTTGAGGTTTTCTTGTACATTTGTTTAGTTTGCAACTTCTTCATAGTCTCTTCACTCCAACATTAAGAGGAATAAACTATTCTTGAGATTTTCAGTTGACAGATGATGGTCTACACCCAGGACATCTAACTGGCTTGCCAAGTGAGGAAGTAACTGACTAACATTAAGGGAAACCTCTGGTTACCCATAACGGCTACTTCATTTGCTTCTGAACACACTCTTCAAATACTAGTAGTTAGGAAGACTCCCCCTTTATCAATTAAGAGAAAATGACTTGGCTAAAGGAAATACAGAGACTACAGAGGGGTTGAACAGTGTGTCAAAAATGGGGAAGGGCAGTTTGTGGCCCTGAGACAAAGGCAAGAAAGGAACAAGAAAGCAGGAAAGTTGCTGGACTCACTATTGAGGTAATGGAAATGATCATTTATGCTGAGACTCCTTAGCACTGGTGTAGGAGTAAATTAGGGAGAATAAATGAAAGATTAGTGTGTGTTCTTGACCATGTCAGAACATGGGTAAGAGGAGAGGAATGGTTACAGTCTGTAGGAACAGAACCAGTGAACTAAGGAATACGTTCCAGTCCCATTTTACACATGAACATAAATGGACTCTAACCTCCCATCTTAGAGTTTCACTTGAAAAAAAAAATGTATTTCTATTAGAAGAGTCCTGGTTTACATACTTTTATGACTTCCTATTAATTGATATATCACGTGTCATCAAATTATTTGGTATGTATTAACAGTATTAACAGCTATGTATGGCTGACAGGCATCTGCTGCCTCACTCACAGAAGATAATGGAATGAAGTATTTATCTGGATTTTCAGTAAGATCACTGTAAATATTCTCTTTCTGTGTTTATAGTAAGTCATGGTTGCTAAGAGATTATATGTACCTTCCTAAATATTGAAAGACGTTGGTAGTTCTGTTAAATAACACAGGCGACATCAAAAGAACTTGTAGAGGTTTAAAATACTTCGTTGTTTCTAACATATACTTGAGTAAGGCCCGAGAGATTTATCTGTATGTTGTAAACACCCAAAAGTGCTTTGAAAGCATTCTCAACAAAGAAAGAGGAACAAAAATCAAAACAGAGGCAGATGGTATATGCAAAGTACACACACTGTGCCGCCTATACATTTCCAATTATAAAGAATTATCATGTTTTAATGATTAGTACAATGTTTTTAAGAATGACATTCTGGAAATGTGATAATTGCAATCAGTACTTCAAAAGATTTTATATATAACAAAACATGCACATATTCATCTGAAGAAAACACTGAGAAGGGTATAATCTTGATTCACCCTCACAATTACTGCAAACTCTTTGCCCATACCCCATAAAGAGTTTGAACAGGCTTTTTCAAGTTGACTTGTCCCATTAGTTAGCACTGAAAACAATGTCTTCCCAACCCAAATGGATGCAGCTGTAAAGAGATATTAAAATTAATATTTGAGCAATTCCATTGGTGTTTGAAAGGACCGTTCATTTGCAGGAACTAAACCTGCTTTTCTTATTCAATGGCTTTAAAGCAATGATGGAGGATATAAAGATGTTTGGTGGCATACCTACATTTTAGTTTGAGGCTAAGAGCCTACATATGTGGCAGGAGGGATTTTTTTCTCTGTAGTAATGCAGAAACATATATTTAGAGCTGTCTTCCAATATCTTAAGAGATGTTATCAACTGTTGAAGCCAACAAAGTTACCTTTTGCAGATCCTAATAATCAGTTTGTATAAATTTCTGAGTATATATTTTCACTAGAGACACAGATTTGAAAAGCAGAAATAAGTAAGATCTGACTCTACGCATGTACAGAAAAATTTGTTCATGAATACAGTTTAGTTTACAAAAATGTTTAACGCCAGCAAACCTGCAGTTTCCTATGTGCTCAGGTATTTCACATACAATAAAAGATAATAATTATTGTATAGTAACTCCCAATTCTATCATATAAAGCCAAAAATACACTATGAATTATTTTAATTTCATTGACAGTGTTAAGTACCCCTTTCTTACTTCCAGACACAGAAATTCATATTAAGAGTACAACTAATTAAGTCTGTGGGCTTTAAAATGCCCACAAAATAGCAACTTTGTCTTACTGCTTCACAGAACTCAAACCAACATTTTTCTTAAAAACTGGATTAAAAAGCACTTTTACATAGATGTGTTTCAGTATCAGACCTCAGATTTATTTTCCCATGATCCTTACTGACACTGCTGGCTGCTAATTTAGAAGTTTTGAATCATCTGCTTGTTTAATTACACTGCTGTTGCATTTTGCATTTACTACAATCACATACTCGTTAAAAATGTTACTTGTCAACGCTATTTCAGAAGGGTCTTTCTGAACATAAAAATAGCTAGGACTGATTTACAGAAGACATGTCAAATGGTAATTATGTTAGTAACTAACAGACTGCAGTGAAATAAGGACAATCATCTTGGTTTGTGCACTGAATGTAAGCAAGTATCTGAAAAAACATGTGCAACTTACCGAGATATGATTATACCATTGACTTGAAGGAATTTGAACAGTTCTTGTGCCTTTTCACGGTCCCGTGATTTCTCCTTGGCTGTCAATGTGTCATAAGGTACCAATAAAGGATGACTACCTCCACCTTTAGTAAGTTGAAAGAACTGTAAGTTTTTCTACTGTAAGATTTATTTTGCTTCAAGTACAAATAAGAACTATTCAATTTTAATTATCTTACACTGTCTTCTTTCAGAATGTTTCTTCTCCCGTATTTTCCTTGTCTTTTTTGTGTGGTTCACAGGATTCTGGCTTACCTTTGCTTTCCAACTCCATTTTCTTCTTTTTGGCCCATATATTATGGTAGTTTTCTGCCATTACCTCAACCATTCCCTAAATTACCATCAGAAAAAACAAGATGCAAAATTAAAATGTGACAATTAAAAATTCTGTAATTCTACATAATTTTACAGTCTTGAGTAAAGTCTACACTCTTGTGGTAAAGAAACACCACAGTTAAGTATAATTTCTACATTCAGCTGTTCTTTGAAGTCAGCACAGGCACAGGATACATATATATCACATACTGTTTACAGTCCTTTCCGTAGCTTCATGATAATTTTTTCTAGGAACTCATGAAGCACCAATGGGATAAAAAGTAGAAATCTCTTCTTTAAATATGTAAATAGTAGGCACGTACCTTTCTACAACACCATATCACAACCACAGTCACAAGTACATTCATAAAACCTGACAAAATTCAACTCATTAATAATAAAAAAACAAATCTAACAATTATTTTCAGCACAACATATGCAAAACACACATACAAACCTGAAGCTCCCTAGAAAGCACCACATTAGAGAGATCAAGTGGCGCCGGGCTATACCCATTTCCCTGCAGGGAAAAAAAATAATTACTTTCAGATAAAAGAATTAAATATTAAACTACATCATCCCTGTTGATCTGATTAGAGTAACACCATTCACATTTTTAAACTTTCTTGTAGAAACTGTGTTCATCTTTTGTTTTGCAATGTGCTGAAGACACACAGGATGATTAACAGAATACATCTGCTGATGTGGACATAAGGAGGTTGCTGCAGATACTTCGATCTCTCTATTTGCAACAGATGGCAAGCTGCTGAAAACTATGTTTTTCAGCCTAAGGGAGGAGACTGACGCTGAGGGATACAAGATGTGCCTTCAGAACATGACAGAACAGTGTAGCAACAGCCCCTGAATGAATCATATATAAAGACAAAATATCACAACAAAAAGTTAAAATAGGTTACTGTCTCATGGCATTTAGACTAAGAAAAGGGAGGAGTGTGATATATTTATGCAGTCTTTAAATGTTTAAAGTCTGAAAGCTCTAATGCAACAAACCTATTAGGAACATGTTAAATGTGAATGGTCACATACGAGTCAGTGATTTCAATCATGCACTGAAGTTAAATGTGCGCTGAAATCCTCTACTCAGTCATGTCTTTATCATGCAACTTCTTGGGCCCAGCTGCAGAAGAGGTTCAACTGGCTGGAAGCAGATACCAGAGACAGAGAAGTCCTGGTATGAGAATGAAGTTTGCTGAAAGGATAAGAAATGCTGAAGTATTGTCTTGTAATAGAGTGCTCAGAGGTCACTTCTGCAACGCAAACTGGTGCTGCGAAATGAACCCAACACAGGCTTAAGATGCCTGATGCTGATTGCTCACAGGATCAGCGCTGGTGCAAGTGTGTATAAGGAATCATCTTGTGACACACATCTCCGCACACTCCTTGCAGAACTGCTTATGGCGGTAGGACTCTGCCCAATGCATCGCTCATTAAATCTCACTATATTTGAGTAAATCAACAAACAAGCCTTCTGCTTTCTAAATTTAAGCAATTCCACCTTACCTGGCTAGACTGAGATATGCTGCGGAGCTTTTCATTTTCACGCTGATGTATTATTGCTTCTCCTCCTTCCTTGGTCCTTTCTAGGCTCCATCCCATGGCCAACATTGTTTTCAGTGATTCTCTGGCAGGCCAACGATATATTTCCTTTTCCTTTGAAGAAAATAATGTAAAATTTCTCTGTATTTAGCAAGTAGCAAAAACTCAGTAAAAATACTCTGTCCTTTATAAAAGATCACATGCCACAGAAGTAAACAGAATTTGTATATTATATCTGAAGACATGATATAGTTCTTTTTACATGAGAAAGAAGCTTTAAAACACAAATTTTGTTTTCTTCTCAGTGGCATTTATTGACAGGATATGTGTTACTAACTACAGCTACAAACTAAAGTGAGCTCTGGAGCAATAATGTAGTTTGTATCTGGAAATGTATTCACTGCCTCCTCCAGCCTGAAATAATAAAAAATTGGTGGCACTACAAGTGCTATGAAATTAGTTAGGCAAGCATGTACATTTGAACGCATCAGCACAAAAAGCCTTTTTTCAGTCTTCTGTATTTATACCCATTCACGAATACAGAAAATTACTGATCTATACACCTCTTCATATGAATACAGCCATCAGTAAAATATTAGGGAACAGCCCATGTTCCAACACTCCTTGGAAAAGCAAAGGTGTTAGAGAAAATCTGAAAAGTTGTGGCAAAGAAAATCCTGAGTATGTCCTATCAAGAATTCTCAAATCAACCTAATAAAAGTATTTCAATTCTTACCATAAATAAGAACTTCTATGACAGTTACTTAATCTGAGACAATTCGGAACATTCTCTTTGAACTGCTTTAATAACAACTCAACCAACTATTCTTCAGCTCCTCTCTCAGGAGTTCAAAGCAATTTACAAACCTTGGGAAATTAAACCTTTTGAATCCCTCTTGATTTTTGTCATCTCCATTTTCTGAATAGGAAAAGTGTGGTAAAGAGGGACAAACTTAATTGACTTATTTTGGTCACCAAATGAATCATTGCAAAAATATGTAACAGAATTCAAATTCAGTTCACTGTAATGACAACTAGAAGACATTCATGCCTAGTCAAGAAATTTAAATTAAAAATGCATTCAAAATAGTTTAAATGTTTTTCCCCATTTCCAACTGAAGCATCTCCTACACTTTCATTTTTTTACCATCTTTCTTGAAGACAAAATTACCTTCAGATATATTAAAGTACACTTTCATCCAAATCCCAGGAATTGCTGCCAGTAATTCCTCATCCATGAAGGCCTGAAAACCCTGTGCTATTGATACTTGGAATACAAATTGGCCCAGGCCTAGGAAGACTGCCTAACGGAAGGAAATGATACAAGACTCTGTGTAAGATTAACTAAACAATGATTTTAGCATATAGATGTTGCTGTTCTTAACTGTAAGAATTCTAGACTGTCTCTCTTCCTTTTATAGCATATATTTGAAATGGGTTTTTAAAAGTATACAAATAAATCTACTTTGTATTAATGCAGCTAAAATTTCCTTTATTACCTTTTCAGTTAAAGTTTTGAATGGTCTTATTAATGGGTGTGTCTTCATATTTTCATCCAGTGAAACACCATATTTCCATCCACTATTAGTCTGAAAAAATAAATATACTGAAATAAGACAAGAACAACATAGATGAGTAACAGCAAATTGGCCAGTTTAGTTTCTCATATTGAACTGCTCATCTATTCCAATAGCTACTCAGTGCCACAGAAATTTCTGTTAAAAAAGTACACTTCCATCTGTGGATACATCGGAATAAAACAAGGCCCAGACAGTTTAGATGCCATCTACAAGCAGTAGGTCTCATGCAACCAGTTCTGAGTCTAACACATATCGGACCCTTTCTAACAGACTCATGCAGTAGAACAGTACTGGCTAAGGTAAAAAAAGTGTTTCTATTCTCTGGGAGGCTAAAGTCAGCAACACAGAGAAGAAAATGTAATGTTAACAGATCAAGCACTAAAGAATGTAACTTTAATGAATCCTTTACCTTAAACAATGCTAACTGAAATATATGGTTTGAGATTAATATGTGTATATTTACATATCCATATATATGTATACCTTTCTCTACAAATTTGCATACATAGCCCCACACAACAGAATTGTTATTTCTATATAGCTGTTCTATAAAACTACTATTTATTTATTATTAATTGTTGTATAAAATCACTTAACTCCACCTTTATATTCTTCCTTGAATAAAAGAGGTTTAAAATTCATACTTAGGTTGAATGAGTTATTCATATCAAAACACTTCCAACATAATTATCAAAAACTGCAACAACTCCATCAAACTTCATTTTGCTCAAATTTAACTCTAAAAGTTATATTTATTAACATTAAAATCTATTTGCAAGATGTAACACTGAAAAGGCCTTTATTAAATGTTTCACTGTACCTTTAAAAAGATATGAAAAATCACTTAGTATATATTGTCTTATAGGTATTTTGAAGTAGATAAACAGAAACATGACACAGGGACAGAGCACTTGGAAAATTATAGAGGAAATCAATATATAACAGCCTTCTTAAAGCTAAAAAGAAAGAAAAGCTATAACTACATTTTCTGAGATGAAAAAAAAAGGACATAATACTTTCCAGGCACTCTCTTAGATCACAGAGCTGCTGCAATAAAATTGAATTTCTGATTCCCAGTCAAAAACCATCACTACCAGGAAAAATTAAGCTAAGATTTATATATACTTACTTAAAAAAAAAAAAAAAAGAAAACACCACCCAAACCAAAACAAGTGCCACTTTTTCATTTTCATTCCCCTCAAATCTTTACCCTAATCAATTCTGGCTGCTTTGAAAAAGCAACGAATTTCAATGCATTTTCTAGAGCAAAAAGTTTCTTCCACATGTCCCTAAAGAAATATGCAGACATTAATGTACTCCAAACAAGGGCCTATCAGTTAAACTGTCCAGTCTTTCTTCCAATATTCACCCCATGTATTATTTACGAGTCCTTTTCTGACTGCTGCCAGTCTTAAAATAATTCCTACCTTTTCAAAGGCCCATTTATCATGGGAATGTTCAGCATACTTGCTGACAATATACTCCAGCTTTTCAGGAAGTACAAGGCTGTAAACAAAGGGGAGTATGGTCATTCAATCATAAGTTACTACTGTCTGATTTATGAAAAAAATGTCAGTGTAATACAGCATTAACCAAAACACCTCCAGATGAAGGCACCACATTTGGCTTTACAATTCCATTTTCTTTAGAAGAAATGCCACAAAACAAAGCAGATATTTTTGGCATTTACAGGCAGTCTTCAAATACATTACAGTTGCGCTTATTAGCAACTGAAATCACAAGAAAAAAACCAAACCTGTTTCACCATAACCTATAGGTATTTGTCTTGATAATTCTTAATACAGGATAGTATTAGTATGGATGTTTCACATTGCATAATGATGGAGGGGTAAGACTTCAATAGCAAGAATCAACTAGTGATACTCAGTTCTTGAATATAAAAGTATTAGAAACCTGTATTTTAAAAGCACAAGATTACTAGGAAGGCCAAGTATCTATTAAATCACACCACATGATCTGCTTATTTTGCTGTATCAGGTTGCTACAGATCAATTCTCAAAACTAGAGTGAAGATTTTATAAAAATCAGGGAATAGGCCAATTGAATCACCAGATTTTGATGATCTTGCACCATTTTTCATAAGCATACTCTAAATAAAAACAGTATCAAATGTATCACAGGTGTATGTGTCCCAAACATTTGAACTATTGGGTAATCGGGTACATAGTAAGTACAGAAGTTACTATGTACTCTGTAGATATAGCGTGGAAATATTTAACACCTTTACAGTGCTGAGAAGAATACGGTTTAAATCCAGTAAACAGGATATGTAGCAGTGAAGTATTTAGCAGGCAGCAAAAATCCCTACACTACTTCTGAAAGGTACTAATGTCATTAAAAAGTCAGTCACCAGCCAACTCTTCCTACAGAGGAAAAAAAAAAAATTAGTAAGGAATAGTATAAAAATATTTAAGGAAAGGAAATCACTATGATTTATATGACTCACTTTGCTGTGCTGACAGGTTTGGGATCAAAGTTTCCTTCTGGATCCACTGAAGTCTGCTTTTCCAAAGTTGACCTAATTCGTGTATCTAAATAATCGGGAGGCAAGGCACCAGCTATAGCACTTAGACAAGGCAAAGCCATTCGAAAGAGCTCTGGATCATACTTCTGCAGGAGAGATAGGAACTGGTTGGAAAATCCAATAGAGAAACATGCAAAATGTTAGTGAAAACGAAGCAGCCATATGTACAAATATTAGAAGATGCAAACAAACAGTAAAGCACATTTAAAAACTAAGCATAAAGCAAAATTATTGCTGCATGACATATATTTTCCTTGCTATCAGCTTGATAAATTTTTAAGATAACTCAAATTAACATAAAAGTATGTTGACATTTGTATAAGTATATGCAATACAAGCTCTTAAGCTTTCTTAAGGCCTTATGCCTACACAGTGTCAAGGGTTGTTTGCCTAGTTACAGAAGTATGATCATCCTTAAAATACTGCCTTGGTTCTACAATGACTAATTCCTATCTTAACTGCAGAAGACACTGCCATTTTTCCCTCTTTCTGCCTAATCTATTTCAGTTGAAATCATTCTGGTTAAAGGAAATTGTGTTTTACTGTAGCAAACTTAGTTAATTATTTTTCAAAATTAACTAAGAGGTGAACTAAGCACATTTGCTCTTCTTAATAGTCATTTTGGCTCTGGAGAGAACATAGAAAAGCTTGACATATAAAAATATAAGGTGAAATTACATTTAAAGAATCTACCCCTAGCAACTTGACATGAAACGTATTCAAGGTCACTTGTTACACACTAAATTATAACACACATGTGCTAGAGAAAGTAGTAGCAGGCCACTGTAGGGCAGGGTTCTCTTTCCAGCTTCTCAAACAACATTCTTAGTATGCTTTGGGGGGAAAAAAAAAAATAAAATCACTTATCTATTTTGCAGATTCCTCATCTGCAAAATGGGCATAACGAGATAACTTTAAAAAGTTTTAAGATCTACTGATGAACATTACAGTGCCAGAGTTTGATGCTATTATAATTAGTTAATAAAGTTTTACTCAGCACAGACATCTTTTTGATGTTATGACACAAGCACCAATCAAGCATTTACAGGAAAAAAATTTTACACTGCAAAAACATTAGAGTACTAGAAACAGGACTATATGTTTCTATAAATCTGAATGACCACTTTGTGTCAAGAAAATGCTGAAGAACAATTTTAAGGTCCATTGAAAATACTTGCTCATAAAATTTTATGTTTATATCACAGCAAGCAGAATTCCTAAAATGTTGAGGCTTTAACTTCCCCTGGGTTTGTTGCAACATTCTTTAGCTTGTAAGGCACAAACAAAAAAAGTGAGATCACAGGGTAAATTGCTTCCACTAAACAGCCGGAAGCCATGAAAATACCAAACCTGTAAATATCTCAGTACAAAGCAGCACAATGGAGAATACTGTAGCTTAGCAGATTTACACAACCATTTACAGAAAAATAAAAATGCTATCATAGAAGGCCACCAATATTAGCAGAAAGACATCACCTTCATTTATCTGTAAAAAGCTAAGACGCTAATTGGAACCATTTCATTGTGTCAGGCCCTTCTGACACCCATTTAACTTGTGACAGCAATAAGAGAGAGGTAAACGTCACTAACATCAAATACAAATAAGGCTTAAAAAGCCACTTTAGAATAATGCAGAGACCATGTTCATTCCCATACTATAAATCCAAATGCTTAGGGAAAGAATCATCTAAACCTGTTGATTAGAACTGGAACATAAATTCAGTGAGATGTAATGCAAAATTTTGTTATTGCTCCATTGTGAGAACACGATTTTTGAGTCCAATCAAGTACAAAAAGTATTTACTCAGCAAGGCATTTCTCCTATCAGAAATGCAACTTTTTCTTACTCGTAGAAAAAAATGATTAAGTGAAAAAATCCCAAGATCACACTTGGCAACAGGAAAATGGAAAAATGGTGGTGCATCGTATTTCTTAAGCTGGGCAATAACCAGAAAACTAACAAAATGTAAGTGTATGTTTGAAAACAATGTACATTTACTATGCATACACCAATAATTTGATAAACATATACATATATTTCTTAAAATCAGTATTATGTCAGTAAAAAGTATTTTAAAAAGTTTAGTAGAGCTAAGATAGGAAAGGAGACAACACTGACTTGTTAATGCAGCAACACTGCACTAGTAACTAGTGTAAGGCTATACCGGCATATCAAGATAAAGATTTGACATTTCATTAGTTTGGAGAGAATCTTTCAAGATTCAGTTTTTCATTAGAAGGTTACTTCTTTAAAAGCATTCATTGCCGTATCTCCCCTATTAGGTGAGATAATTGTTAAAATAGGCACTTTCTGCACTTGGTACAGCAAATTATCATTGGAATGATTTTATTGTCATCCCATACTGTAATGTGAATTACAGTCATTACCTTATGAGACAAGGAATCAAATATTCCCCAGAAAAGTTTCTCAGTTAAATGTAATTCTTCTTCTGCTGCAATTCCATAGCTTCCCATTCCTGAAGGCAGACAATAATATTTCCAGCACTGCTCATAGTGATTTGTCAGAAGCTAGATTTTCAAGAAAATAAAATTGCACATAAAACATTGGTATTTAACAAAATAACATACTGGTTAGTGAAGTCTGCATTGCCAGTATCTGTTTAAGCAGTTACATGAGTAGTATTAGTATTTATTTCTCTCTTTCCAGTGGCTCATTTTTTCTTCTTTTCCTTTTTGGGAGAGCAGTAGGACCCATGCTGTGAAAGTATAAAGCCTATATTATCCCCAACTGCTGGTGTGGGATTCTCAGTGATGACAGTGAGTAGCAAAAATAAAAAATTTCAGGATTGTCACCATTTGAGTACAGATTAGCTCACAGGATAAAAATAGAGATAACAGAATGTGTATAAAACAGGACACAATAGATTCTGGTAAAAAGTTTTACAAATTCCAATTGATTTTACTTCTGTCATTTGTAGTTGATGGCCTCAGCATTATACAAAACATTGCAGAAGACACCCTCAATACTCCCTTTCAGCCATGCCTGCTCATCTCTGGAAAAACCTATGGAAAGAACTATTGTACAGACAATCTGTTAACATACCAGTTAAAGAGCTAGCATATATAATAATTGGTGCACTTTCAACATAATTTCAAATTTCTACTGATTTCTTCTTTAGAACCAAAAATTCCTACCCATGGGAAACTAAAATTCCTTTGGCATCAGACTAGAATCTTGACATTTTAATTTTTCCTGCAGTTTTGTTTAGGAAGGGAAAATAATAACAAAAAATCCAAACCAAACACTCCCTCTTTGCCAGATTTTTGCTCCAAAATTACTGATGCTCCAGAATATGTCTGTGAAATATGTCATAAAAAGACCTGCAGACTAAGATCAGGCTCTTCTATCCAACAGAAACAGGAGGCAAACCCGACAGAAAAATTCTAAATAGAAGTTGTTTATCATCTCACAATTGTAATTCTCTATTTACAGAACAAGAAGAAGGGTAAGACTTTGGTTAAAGATTGCTCAAAAAGAAAAGGTGAGTTCTGTTCCCTGTATTCTATTCTCTGCAGATTTCACTCAAAATTTATTCCTGGACTATGCATCCTACCAAGAGTTATCATAGTTCATAGAGTGGAAGAAGAAATACCAAGATCATGCTAACATTTAATTTGATACTTTCAAATACTTTTTGTTGAAGCAGCAAAGAAGTCAACAGTTCACTGAACTAAATTGCATAATCAGCTTACTATGTACTGTTTGCATTTGGCAAGACTTTACAAACCTTTAATCATTATATTCAATTCTAAAGACTTTATGAAACAATAAAATTATTTTCAATTCAGAAGTGATTTCACATTGCTTCACCCTGCCCTACTGTGTTTTTAAAAACATGATGATGACAGATTACTGTGAAGTACGTTTTACACTGAATGCATGTACAGAAAGTAAAGCATTTACCTTGAGAGGCATTTTACAGTATTCATTGAGTAGGGGCACATCAAAAACTAGCCTTCTCAACAGCTGCTGTAGCATAGAGGGTCGTAAGTGGCTGTAATTAAAAAAAAAAAAAAGTTCTTACTAAAATTCATACAAACCAGTGGAAATGAAATAAAAACTGAAATCAATTTATGTACTGGAATTCAAATTACTCATTAAAAGCATTTTTAAAAACCAATGGTATGTACTTAAGGCACCTCACTATGCCTCATCTATATATAGAAGGATATAACACAGAAAGATGTGCTACATCTGGACTGTCTTAAGTGAACAGACAACACGTTTGATTATCCCACATGACAGCAGAGGGAAAGGTGTTGGATTTTTTTCAGAATACGTAGAGGGGACAATCTAAGCAAAACAAACAGAATTACAAATAACAAAAACAAACAGAAACAAACTGTTCCTAACAGAACAGTTTCTGATACGGCATTAAAAAGCAACAAAACACTCCTAACTAAAACTGATCTGGGAAATACATTATGATTATTCTTACAAGAAATAAATCTCCGCTGGAAGACTGAATTTACCCAGCATTTCTTTTCTAGCTATTTAATGTCAGTGATCTATAGACTCAAAATCAATGTAAAAATGCTCATTTCATATCTTCCCCTCAGTCATCACTTCTTCAAGCTGAAGATTGCTGGTCTACTAAGCTGTTCCAAAGGAGCAAAGTTATTTCTTATCTTGATCCCTCATTAGGTTTTCCAAATCTTTTCCATTTCTACTATATCCTCTTTTTGGCAGGTGTCCAGCACTACGGACAAACTGAAAATGCACACTGCATTACTAATTTCACAGTGCACTGCACGGACAAGTAGTACTACAGTTTATGACAAAGATCAAGAACTATGATTCAGTTGGCAAATCTACATTTCAATTCCTGATATAACTTCAGCGCTCAGTTCAGGTTTAGGATCAGTTTTAGGATTTGGAGAATGGGGGGTAGTTCTTTTTTTTTAAATATGGCCGAGGTTCTTCAAACACAATCAGAAATATAAACATGTTGATCCCTTAAATCCCCAACACACACTGTCAGACTTGCCAGAACATTTTTGGAAATTACTGGGGGTTTGTTTTTACAAATAATCAGCATTTATCCTGTATCACCATAAAGCTCATATCAACATGACAGCTTGTATAATGCAGTACCGATAATGGAAAAATGAAATCTATTTTCTCTTAGGAAAAAACCCAATCCTATCATGCACTCTGGTCATTTATTTAATGCAAGAATAAATTAGTTCTACATTATATACAAAGAAAGAAATTATTACAATACATATACTGCACAGAAGAAATCAATTTGTACACAGGTATCATACATACTGGCAAATAGCAAGCAGGCATTCTTCAATAGTGTCTCTTTGTGCTTTTGTAAGGGAACGTCCCTTGGATAACCTATATATTGTGTGAAGCATGGAGTCAACCAGAGAGGCATGATGCTCTGTTCCAGAAAAGAGGGGAGCACATCTTCTGAGTAATGGAAACACAGCTGTGCAAATATATCTATTCAGTGCAAGAGCTGCCTCTGTGGTACTTAGAGAAACCTGTATGAAGTAGTAAATGATTGTTAGTATCATATGGAATTAAGGATACTAAATATGAAGTCTATAAAACATAGTAATGAAATACTTAAGTCCCCTTAGCAGCTGGGCGCTAATGTAATATTCCTAGTATACACCTGAGGACAAAACCACTTTTTTTTGAACTTGAGAAAATTCAAGTCATCCACCTATCTCCTATCTCTTGCCCCACTGCACCCTGAACCAGTAGAATATGCAACTTTCTTTAAATAGGCTAGCAAAAATCAAGAAGTATTAAGTAGCCCTTTTCATTTCACTTTATTTCTTCATACCTACACATATATGAATTTTCAGTGTAATTCTTGGAAGCAGACATGAAACTAAAGTAATCATCAGGCCTATTACAGTATATCCAATGTACTTTATTATTAATGTAAGCCTGTATTAAGTTTTAAAACTACATTACACTGTTGGTTTACAAGGTGGGTACTGAATGCTTGTGATCAGATTTAAGCACTAAAAATTAATAGTAATTGAATTATTACGGTTTGTGTTGATAGTGAGCCTATACTACTCTTTTTTTAAAAAAAAAAAAAAGAAAAAAAGCTTTTTTAACTTGGAATTCTGTTGCTAACACTTACAGAGACTATATCCAGCCACTGCATCTAAACTCCACAGCAAAATACTTACTGTATCCAAAGAGGCAGAGGCTCTTAAATCTGGTAAAAATCCAACTTCCAGTAGGTGAAGGAGGAAGCTTTGGTCCTTAATACCATAGACACGGTCCAAGAAGAGTACCATGGGTGCTTTATGATCAGGACAGAAATTTGCAGACATGTCTGGCTCATTTACTGTGCCATCTACACAAATATATAATGCAATTTTTTATAGTCAATAACTGATAAAACAAGAAACAGCAAGACAATGAAAGACATTATAATTACATTTAATGTGTAAAATCACATGTTCAATGAAAATTATATTCCTGTTCAGTTTTCTTGTATGCTGAAAAAGAATACTATTTTTTTATTATTTCAAAAACCCTATTATTTTGCAATTTATTAACCTTTCACTCTTAAATGAAAACTTAAGAATGAATGGTAAAGTATTCTACTTGTTTTATTACTATTACGAAGAATGTTTATATGGTAAAATTAAAGGTAAATGTTAAAGATAAGTAATAAAAATATATAGTAACTGTGAAGAAAAAGAAGGTTAAGAATTTTAATTTTTGTCTCATGTAAACTAGACTAGAAAGAACACAGAATCCAAGGGGAAGACAACAATAACAGAAGTTAACTGTGTATCAGATAAACCATTTCTGACTGTAAAGGGGAGTAGACAACTCTTGTGAAACAGAACGGACAACAGAAGAAGGGGAAGTAGGATAAAGATACTTTGCCCTAGAAGAAAATGACAGACCAGTAGGGTTTTTTTTAGAAATTAGTAGGAAACATGGAGATCATATGCCATAAAAACCTCATCCTCTGTTGAGTTTATGTTTATAGAAAATGTCAGTTTGTACGATTATCTTGGAAATTATTTTGTGGAAATAAATCCACCCTGGATAACCACACTGACGGCTTCTAGGAAAGAATCAACAGTTGCATAACAAGTAAGAAGACTATCATCAACACACCTCTGCACTCTGAACTCTGATTTTGCATTATTTTTGAGTTTCAGAGTGAAGAGGTTGAATAGTCAAGAGTCTTCACTAACTTCCCTTCCCCAGGTAATGTTAAGAAGGCTGCTAGTTCCACTGTCAATCCACGTACAGGTAGGGAGCTACACAGTTTGATGCAGAGAGAGCAGCAGATCCATGCCATGCCCTGTGTTCAGGTTTTCTATGTGTACACACAGTACACAATGTTTGGATCTTCAGAGAGTAGTCTCATTCCCCAGAGGTGAGAATGGATGAATCAGAGTAGTAAGAGAAACAGATAGGTCCTACAGCAACACAGCAGCACAGCTTCAACTCCACAGTGGTAACCCTTGATGTACTAAGGAGGAGTCTTGGGGAAGGAGTGTATCTACCTGGGAAGAAAGTATCTAATCTCTTAAGAGAAGAACCACTCCTCCACCCTACGTCGTTATGTACTGCACATAGGATTCTCCTGTGGTAGACAGGGTCTCCAGGGGTATGAAGAAGCAAGCAGTGGAAGTGGGAGATTGCTGTATTAAGCACTAAGCTGGGTGGCTTCATGATGTGTAGGAGGATGCCATGATAACGTCTCTATACTTTACAGGAGGACCTTGTGGGAGGCAGGCAGGTAGAGGTCCTGAGTCTCAAAGGATGGGTGAGATAGTGGTGTGGAGAAGAGAGATTTAGTTAGAGTGATTATAAAAGGGGGAATTCTCTTGGGATGAGATGAACAAGTACAGAAATAGCCTGCACCTTAATAATAAAGAAATGAGGCCTCTAGGATTTAATGTTAGAGGTCCAAGTGGAACTTTATACCTAGAAATTGGGGAAAAGACAGTATGTGTGGAGCAGCACCTTCTTCAGATCAGGACAATCGCAAAGTGAGTAAGTCTGGTTTTCGCTTCCTCTGAAAAGGTCAGGGAAGAAATAAAGAGCACAGTTCCAAGAAATAGGAAAGGCAATTAAAACGCAATGTACATGTGCAACATTTTAGTCAAGCAAAGACAAACAGGACTCTATACTGAGTCATCAGTGACCTGGAGAAGGAAGCAAACAAAGGAGCCCGAAAGTCTGTATACAACACTGAATTTTTCTGTATGGTCAAATCGTTAACAAAACTGAGTGGGCAAAGTAGAGACAGCTGCACTTCGACACACAAAACTCTAAACCAATGCATCTGCAGAAAAATAAGACATGCCTACATGATGCTGAGCTTGGAACTGACATTACAAAGAGATTCTGAGGTCATCGCTGAAATTCTGTGAAACCATCAGCTCAACGTGTAGCAGCGACCAAATAAGTCAACAAGATAATGGGCACCATGAGAAAGAGGTATTCAGAATATGAGAGAGGTTATCATTTTACTGCTAAATAAAACAGAAAATTAATACATAAACCTAACTACGGTGTGCCCACATTATCAGTACGACCTGCTCACATCTAGTGTATGCCCCATATCTGCTTTCCATATCTCAAGGCTGCAGAATAGAGATAGCTACGGTGCACAGAAGGGTAACTAACATGATTCAGGCAATGGAGCAGTTATCTTATAATGAGAGGCTAAGAAAAGTTGAGATTCTTCAATTCGGCAAAATGAGGACTGAGAAAGGATGTAACTGAGATTTAGAAAATGATTAATGCAGCTGACAAGGTGAATGAAGAACTGCTATACACCAAATCCCAAAATACTACAATTCAAGGGCGTTAATTAAAATTAGTAGAGTATAAGTTTTAAAAAAAGAGATGCTTAAATTGCTTCTTTATGCAGCAAACAGTGAAGTTCTGGAATCTACTGCCACAGAAATTTGTGGGTACAGACACTATTCCGAAAGGATTAGTTACATTCTCGGACACCAGGTCCAGAAACAGATATTAATGGGCAGTGAGGTACACTCTAATCTTTCTAAACAAATGATTAGATGATGCAAGTGCAAAGGGACACATTCTACCTGAAGAGATAGCACCTCTTCAGCCGCTGCTAGAGACAAAGTACTGGGGTGGATGGTGCATTAGCGTAAAACTGTAAAGTGTTTCTTATGTTCTTACATTCTCTGCTCCATAGGAGAGACAGCAGCTCTAATTTATACATATCTAATTAAAATCTGAAGAACGTGCTCTTCTTGTACTCAACTCTAACAAAACTGCTCTATTTTACACCTGAAGGCTTTTGTGCCAAAAGATTTTCATAAAAAGATGAACTGGTCTAATAAAAGTATTGAAGTTACCTTTGTTAACTGTTGACAGCTTTAGTGGTATACTTATAATCCCAACCAAATCTTCAGTAGGCACCAGAGATCGAAGGATTGACCTGATTCGAATAGCTTCTCCTTTTCCACTTTGAATAAGCTGTTAGAAAAAGTTTATCAATTAAGAAATGTTAGTACTGAGGGATGCAAGAAAAATTTCCTGAAAATTAATACGATTTTCTTCAAACACTGGAAAAAATGTAGAGAAATTCAATTTATCCTAGCACTCTAATGCAGTTGCCAATTTTCAGCTGATCCTACTTTTGAATCTGTCCTGATTTTGATATCATATCAATAATTTCACAGTATTATAAATTCCCAATAACACACACACACCCTCTCCCCGCCCCCCCGGATAAGATTCCTAAACCAACCTGATAAAGCAGTGAAACTGAAAATTTCTTAAAGATTCATGTTACTTACAGAACCTACAGTGCCAGGTTTTGAGCTTGCCTCTTTATACTATGAACAGATGCAAACCTGTCTGATTATCTATGCATTTTTCTATTATTTCTATGCAGTAAAAATTTCAAAAGGCATTAACAACGAGGTGACCAATTCCTTTCAACTTCTAACAGAAATCAGGTACTCACAACCTCTGTCTCTGAAAATCTCCTCCAGTAACTTTCTTAACATGAAAGTACTATCTCTGGCAACAGACAGCTCCATGCAGCTTTACAGCTAATAAAGTTAATAGCTTTGGTAATCCTAAGTAGGGAGACTACAAAAGAAATTTCATGCTTCTTGTTGTATTGAGATACATATTGCATTTTCAGCTGGATTTATGCTCCTTAAGAATTTTAAATATTGACAAGCAAAAGCCAATCTAACTAAACCAAGTTGTGCATGTGGCTGTTATAGGCATTACAGTCAAAACAGTTATTTTACATATTTTTCCATGTATTCATGTGGTGTAGATACCATATTTCATCAGGGCACACAAAAGCAGCTCTGTATCACATTCTTATGAAAATGATTTTTATGGCTTTCCAGAGAACAGCAAAGGGCCAGTTTCAGAAATTTCATTGGTAGTATAAATGTGAAACACTAGTAGTTCATCTTTGCTTCGATTCCATAGTCATATAAAAATTCTCAAAATTTTAGATAAATAAAAAAGCATAAGGAATCAAAAGAGAATGATTCTTTATAAACAGTCTGCAGGGAACACATCTGTCTAGATACAGTGGATGTAATAAAGTCCACCTTCTGAAGGGAAGAAGCCTTTGAAGAGAGAATAGCTTACTTAGACATGTACAGTTCTGTTTAGGAATCTCCTACATTTTCTGAGCAAGTGACAAAATGAACTTACGTGCATTTCTGGTGCACAGCGTCCAAGCAAATCTATGAGAGCTGAGTAAAATGACATGATTGCATTGCCCATGTGCACAATCTCCTCTTCCTCCTCCTCATCATCACTAGAAGGTAAACAATACCAGTGAGCATTTTTGCTAATATAAGTTTACAGCTCCTCTCTAGAGCTAGATCCATGATCCAGAAACTATTAATCAGACATACTAATTTCCTGTGGCTCTGGATTACCAGGTTTTTATCCCTAGAGTAAGCAGGCAATTAAACAGTAATAACTGACTTCACATGAGACTTCTATATTCGTCTTTCACTTTGTCTTAGCTTCATTCCACAACAGCCGTCTCATTTGCGTTGTCCTTCAGGCTTCTTCTCTTTCATAACTCTTATTCCACTTTTATCTAGCTCATGCTTTATGAATTCCATATGACGACTACTTGTGGGTGCAAATCTCTAGTGCTCTATATATAATGCCTTACACAACAGGGCCTATTATCTAGGTATTGCAAGCATGATTAAACCAGTTATTAAATCACCATTTGCCAAACAAGCATTCACATTTACTTACCTTTCTCTTTTATATGCCTGGGAGGGAAGGTCACGAGTAGGGTTCTCTGAGATCCTGATAGCTTCCTGCATAGCTGCCAACAAACCATTTCCTCCTTCTCCCCTAAGGTCTGGTCCAAAGCACTCTGGCCGTCGAATAAGGAGCTTGACAACAACACTTGCGTTTTCCTCAACACTTTCACCTGAGGACCAAAAAGCACTATACATACTTTCTCCTGACAAGTCGGAAGACAACTGCATTTTTCCCCTAAATTTTACAAAATATAAAACAAATCCTCATCCTTATTTTTGAAAACAAAAATGTATCAAGTTGGCAAAATTGGATGTGCTTTATCAAAAATAAAAGTGACAGTGGTAGACTTGCCTTGCAAGAGTTTTACTATATTCAGCCTAGAAAGGTTCACTTTAGAAAGTTAATTTGCTTTTAATGGCAAAGTCTGCTCTCTCTGGTATAAAAGCTAATAGCCCCAAGAGAGAAGTGTGTAATTGGACAGGGTGGGAAGGAAGTTTTGACTCCAGCCAACCCTTGCAGCCTCTCACTTTTATTGCTGAGCACAACGTCATGGTATGGAATATCCCTTTGGTCAATCTGGGTCAACTGTCCCAGCTGTGTCCGCTCCCAACCTCCTGTCCACCCTGAAACTATTCACTGGGGTCAGGGAAGGAGAGGAAGAGTGGGAAAAAAAAACAGAGAAAGTCTTCACACTGCACAAGCACTGCTCAGCAACAGTCAAAACACTGGTATGTTATCAACACTTTTTTAGCCATAAATGAAAAGCACAGAACTATATGGGTTGCTATGAATAAAGTTAACTCCATCCAAGTCAGACCTATGAGAGGGCATGAGAGTTATTTGATTTTTAATGGGCCAACTGAAGCAAGGAATGTTGCTTAAGATTATGTTCTCAGCACTTGGTCAGTGGAAAACTCATCTCAGACTTTAATCTTCTCAATATGCCTAAAGAATAACAAGTTGTATTTTAGGTTAAATATACCTATAGTAAAATCTCATGATTCAACTATATGTTTGAAACAACCCGCTTTATAACAGCTCTGTGTGGAAAAATATATGTACATTTGAAAAGGAAAAAAAGTGGGTTTAACTATTGTATAAATTCAGTACAGGCAGTACAGGCAGACATGCTGGGATCTAGATGCTTGCTGAATAAAACTCATTCGGAGAAAGAACCTTCATATAAATGAACTCTCTGTACGTAACTAACTGCTTCGTGAATTGCTGTTAGTGGCACGTGCAAGCATGATAGGAATAATAATTGAGTCAAAAGCTCAGCTTATGGTTAGATGCACCTGTTTAGAAATTCACAATGGCTACCTTGTAAAAACACTGATAATCTGTAGGAAGATATGAAATTAATGGGGCGTATAGGAAGAAAACAAGTTACAGAAAAACAAATGGTTCACAGTAACTGAACTTGTGATGTCAGTAGCTTGGATCATCAGTATCTATATTTTACATGCAAGCTACAATACTAAACCAGCACAGAAATGTAAGTAGCAAGTTTATATTAAACTGAATGTTGCAGCTTTAGCAGCGACCAAAAACGTAGGATTAGAAACTGTGGTTTAGCTGAGAACAGCAGTGATACTACCAGGAAGTCCAAGTCAATGGAAGGCAATGGGTAGGTGAGATAATTGGGACTGACTGGCTCTAGAAGAAGCAGCTAAACACTTCAAACATGTCAGTCTTGTATTTTTCCCACTTAAAACACTGGTATGATCTTAATACGGAACACAGGATGAGAGGAAACGGCCTCAAGTTGCACCAGGGGAGGTTCAGATTTGGTATTAGGAAAAATTTCTTCAGGGAAACGGTTATCAAGCACTGAAGAGGTTGCCCAGGGAAGTGGTTGAGTCACCATCCCTGGAGGTATTTAAGACATGGAGACGTGGCACTTAGGGATGTGGTTTAGCGCTGGACTTGGCAGCATTAGGTTTACAGTTGGACTCAATGATCTTAAAAGTCTTTTCTAACCCAAATGATTCTATGATTCTATACCCTAACTACTGACTTTACACAGATTCATTCTTTCATTCATTCTTTCTTTCTTTCTCCTTTTCATTCACCTTATTTTCATACTGCAGGAAAAAAGCAGGATTTTAAATGTTAAAGTCAATTTTAGTTTCATTTGGTTAAAAACTTCTAAGTGAAGATTTTTAAAAGGAAGCACATATCAGCAAAAGCCCTTCGCAAGTAGTTTTGATTTAGAATGTGAAGGAAAGAAACTTACCTAAAGCACAGAGGACCAAATTAATCTTTAATGTTGCCCTACTGAAGTCAATACAGTTTTATCAAGAATTAATTAGTTTACATTTTCAATTTTAAATTTCTTGTACACTACATTTTCCACTAGGATCTTATTCTGACCTTCTCTGTATATACATTTATTTTCCATAACCCTTCTGATGGGAAGCCAAATTTCTGGAAATAGCTTTAATATTTTGCAGCCTGCTCTAATTTACCACACAGGCCAAGTTAATGAAGAATTCTGCTTGAAGAAAGAAGTTATGCTTCATAACTTCAGGATTCACGTGTTCATTCATGTGTTTACAAGTGTATGTTTGTTGCTTTTATCTTAACAACCCAAATACTTTACTGATTTATATTTGTAATTGTCCTCTCAAGCAGAGGACACAGAGAAATTAGTAATCAGATTTTCAAAAGTGCTGTCTCCAAAACTGTCATAATGAGAAACTTCAAAACTCCAACCATAACTGTTTTTCAGAAAAAAAGCAGCTGAAACACTTGAAACTAAAACTTAATTCTACTGACTAGCAGTCCACCCAGCAAAGTTTACTCTTCATACTATATAAACTATCACAAGTAAGATCAAAGTTATCTTCATCTAATTACACAGAGACCTGTTAACTTTTATTTGTAAAAATCAACAATGGAAACAATGACAACTTGTTCTATATTTCTTACATCATAGCAATTTGTCATTTTAGTTTAACAGCTCTCAATAGCTACAGGCTTATCAACTAACGAACATACTTCAGGTATGTTTACTGAACTGAAAAGTACGTTTACTGTTTCTGTTTCAGGTATTATTTGCTAATTTCAGACGAATAGTATGAGAATAGAATAGCCAAAATCTAAAAATTAGACTGCTTATAATTATTTCCCCCCTGGCTGTCACTACCCATCCTTTAAAACACCTTCCATATTGGCAGACCAGATAGGTGTTGAACAGACAAATCTTTTGATCTCATCTAATCTCTAATCTAAATTACTGGTTTGATGAAAAAAATACACAAGGAGTATGTTTTTTGTTTAGTGGCATCCAGATAATCTAAATGACTTTAGAATCTTTTTTTCATAAACAAAAGGAAATTGCCCACAGAAGCAAGTATAAGATAGTTATCCAAACAGATTTTTTTACTTTTTTAAGACATCAGATTTAAGTTACACTGCCAGGGTACTTTACAAACACTGATCCCTCAGAACTATTTCAACATGTGACCTATTGGAAATTTGTGTTTTGTAATGCTTAATTACAAACCTCTAATCTCTCAGTGGCCACAAAAGGTCTAAAATCAGTGCTCACTGGTTATCTTTAAACCAGCGTATATGTTACATGTAAATACCAGTTTTTTTACTGAATGAAATCCTAGTATCATTTGCTACCTTAACAGGATACTCTACCAAATTATGCAAGTTACAAAATGAGTAAGGAAAAAAATGCAACTATGAAGATCCAAAAAATTACAATAAGTAGCATATACCAATAATCTTGTATTTGTAATGAGAACAGTATGCGTTAACCTCTCTTCATCCATTAACACGTTTTTATGGTTAGAAAAGTAATTTTAAGGAACCCTTTTGATGGAATTTGCATGCCAAGGAATTACACTTACTGTTAACAAAAACTGCAAATCTTAAGAAAGACAGGTAACGTTCACCCTCTATTGGATTCCATCCAATGTCTGGATATCCTTTAGCCAGCAATACTGGACAACTCTGCAGGCCACAACCCGCCAGATAGGTAACAACCTACAATACAGAACCAATCATTTATTCACGTGTTCAGAAACACATTTCTAAAAATAAGTGTGAAAATGAACATAGTAATTTCTTTTAATAACGAGGTTTTTATATACCAGGCATTCCAGTCAATAGCGGTGTATCCCAAGGGTTGACGCTAGGGCCAATACTGCTTAATATCTTCATTAATGACAAGAAAGAGTGCATTCTCAGCAGTTTTGCAGGTGATACAAAATAGACAGTTGTTCTCAATGTTACCTTTATCTAAGTATATTCCTGTGCTCTCTCACACCATTCCCATTCATATTCTTGTCTCTGTCTTCTCCTAGCTATACCCATCATACATCCATTTGTTTCCATTTCCCAGCTTTTCCTCTCCCACAGCATATGCTGATCACAAACACCGCCACAACCGGTTCTGCTCTCATCACAGGATTCTCCCATACTGCACAGAGGCTTTCCCTGTGCTAAGATATCATTTAGGTACTTAACATTTCTCCATTTATATTAAAAGCCACATTCTGTTCTCTGTTTCCCAATGCTGTGCTAGCACGTATCACTTCTTTTCCTTGCTTGCCTCCTTTTCTGTGCACCATCTTCCATCTGTTTTCCTTCCTGGGCATATAGAGAACTTTCATGCCATTTTTTGGGATCCTTTTACCCACCATTTCTAGTTCATCCTGCTTCTCCTCACATTTCCCTTTATTCCTAACCATTGCCAATGACCTGAGTCCTGGATGCAGTTTCCTACTGCAACTACCCTTAAAATCCTGTTCTGACTTCAATTCTTCAAATACCTGCTCTTCCATTCTCTTAGCTCTTACCTTCATTCCCATCAATCTCTATGACTTACATAAGCCAAAAGACCAGCTTCCTTTCTTCACATTCTCCTCTTAATTCTCAAATTTACTCCTCCCCAAACAAGGTTTCTTGATATGCCTTTCTCCTGTTTCACACCTTTTTGCTTGTCATCCTTTCTACCTTATAACAATAGTGAAAGGATGCAGAAGATAGAAATAAACCTCTGTTGCTGTGACTCCCACTAAGGGTAAAGCATAATCAGGGAAAATATTGCTCAGTCCATCTTACCTTGAGACAACACATCCCTAGAGGAAGTATTTCTGAGGAGATCATATCCAAAAATTATTATGACCAAACTTGTCCTTTTACCTTCTAGCACAAGTACCCTATTTAATAAATAGGTAAACAGGTCAGAGTGATCAGTTACCTTATCGAGATCTGGTTCCTCCAATGCTAGTGCAAGCTCATTGTTATCCATTACAGAAGCTGCTGCAACATCTAGTGGGGTCGAACCTCTCATTGAAGGAAATGCTACAGAAAGTTAATATACAATAATTAAATTCAGTTTGCAGTAATCACAGCCATGCAGCAGAGGGCAGCAATCACACTGAAATCTAGAACATAAATATATTAATAATATGTTGTATGGCTGTTCTTCAATCAAGAACACGGTTACCTGTTTTGAGTAACACTAAAATAAATGCTGAATTTTTTTTCTGACTTGACATCCATATCTATAAACATAGTCAACCACACTGGTTTTAAATGAAGATGAAGAAATCAGTATTAACAACATAGCAAATACGAGGAATATTATGCTATTTCTTTAGCAGAGCAACATGTTAACTAATTCTGCACAACCCTATCAATTTAAGATTTTAAAATATGCCTATATTCAGCTAAAAGATACATTTTCAAGCTTCAGTGTTAACTATTTTCTTTCTTTTCGTCTTATCCCATTTTCTGTGCTTAATATGGTCAAATGCAGACATCAAAATGGTCACCATGAACAGCTAAAGCACTGTGAAATCATGCGCTATCTTGCCTTGCTATACCTTATTAATATAGTCACCTATGTAGCCAAGAAAAATTTCCTTGTGTTACAAAATCTAACACAAAAACACTTTAAAAAACATACATTCAGTATTCCAAAGAAAAATATGAAATACGTATCAGTGGACTAAACTTTAGAGGGAATGGAAATGAAACCAAATTAAACAGGCAAGCACCATAAAGGGTTAATTTAATCTTAGATTTCCAATCACAACTATTTTGAGTGGAAAAAAAGTCAATCTGTATGGATTTAACCCTGAATTTTTCAAGGTATTCAAAAACACAGATCTAGGCTATTCTATTTCTAATACTATTCACAGACACATAAGGATGAAAGGAGAATGGAAAAAAAAAAACATATGAGTTAGAGGTGAAACCACAAAGTGGTTTAAGCTTCAGGGAGGCTTTATCACGTGCTTCAACTTGCTATAGAAATTAGATACTAGTCTTGTGGTATCACAGATCCTCCTGGTCTTGCTTTTAGCTATTACAGCCACATCCCATACCCAGTCCGACGCTGCTGTTTTCCAGTAAGTAACTAAGATGCTCAAACATGGCCTTTTGGTTTTGACGACTAATTCGACAGAAGTAGCACAGGAATCGACAACAGCTTGCCACCATCTTAGGAAAAACGATCTGCTGAAGAAGAAAGTTGACAAAGCAGTGAAATATGTTAATTACCAATCTGTCCCAATTCTTCTTCCTTCACTCCTAACAAGGAAAGTATAGTGAAGTTACCAAGGTGATAAGCAGCTGGCAGCTGCTTTGCTTCTAACTTAAGAAAGGACCCACATTTCCTTTTAACTTTTGCATTCACTAGGCCATAAGGTTTAAAATGTTGAAAAAGATTTTGCAGAGGACTATAGGGAATATATAAGGGGAAAAAAACGGAGAAATCATTCTCATCAAAGCAATTTCCTGACTAGAAAATGCAATTATACAAAAACTCTATCTTAGCAGCATTACAATAACAAGCTCAACCCCAAATGTATTACGTCATAGCAGAATGATACTCACTAAAACCTTACTGTGATAGAAATGCTTACAGCTTGCCCAAGTATTTTCTGGAATACACATTTCACCAATGAAGTACTTTTCCAGGGTTCTGTTAGCCAGTACTAGCAAAATACTTCCAAGGTAGTGAGATACCTTCAGCCACACCATATTCCGCAGATCTCCTCATCTATTTCTGACTCATTTATTAACATCATAGCTGGAAAAAAAGCCTGGCATAAATTTTCTTCAGCTTGAACTGTCAAGTTTTTACCTTCTCACCATTCCTTCAGGGAAGTGTGAGCTGTAACACTTGTTATAACACTTGAGGCACTACGTGTCTCAATACAGCTTCATGATAAAATCACTTAATCCAAGAAGCTGGAGATCTATCTTAAACCATCTGCTGCCACAACCTAGGAAAACCAATTCCTAAACCAGAGACTACATTGCACGGTGGCTCATTCCATCTCTTGAAGCTATAACACTGAACAGAAAGAAATGTCCATGAAGCTGGAAAGAGAAAATAAAAGGGAACATACTAACAATCTAGCTGTCAGCAAGTTGCTCGAGAGCAAGAAAAGCAGTGTTCTAGTGCCTGATGCCACCACTATACTTGAACTGTATATAAGGGACTCACTGGACAAACCTTTTGAATTTCAAATGAGTATATAAAACCATAGCTGACCAAGGCATGCTCACTGTTTCTGGCCCTACTCCTTTTTATTCAGGAGAATACCTCACCTGGCAGAGTGAAAGATTCACAGCACGCACAAACATGTACCTTTTTGAGATTACAGCCTAGTAGTTCTACCTAGGGTCGAGAACCTTTCAAATGAGACTTCTCTGCCAGATTAGAAGTTAAGTATGCCAGCAGAAGATCAACAGACAGCAAATGGCAAGTCACAGAAGGCAAAGACAGGGACCGGGAGAATGAAGAACCGCCCACAGTAGAAGATGATGGTTGAGACTATCTGAGGAACCTGAAGGTGCACAAATCCATGGGACCTGATGAGATGCATCTCCAGGTCCTGAGGGAACTGGCAGGTGAAGTTGGCAAGCCACTATCCATCATATTTGAGAAGTCCTGACAGTCCAGTGAACTTCCCACTGACTGGAAAAGGGGGGAACCCCCATTTTTAAGAAGGGAAAAAAGGAAGACCCGGGGAACTACAGGCCAGTCAGTCTCACCTCTGTGCCCAGCAAGATCACGGAGCGGATCCTCCTGGAAACCATGCTAACACACATGGAAAATAAGGAGGTGACTGGTGACAGCCAACATGGCTTCACTAGAGGCAAACAGTGTCTGACAAAATTGGTGGCCTTCTATGACGAGGTTACAGCATTGGTGGATAATGGAAGAACAACTGATGTCATCCACCTGGACTTTTGCTAAGTATTTGACACTGTTCTGCATGACACCCTTGTCTCTAAATTGGAGAGACATGGATTTGGCGGATGGACCACTCGATGGATAAGGAATTGGATGGATGGTCACACTCAAAGAGTTGCAGTCAACGGCTCAATGTCCAAGTGGAGACAAACGATGAATGGAGTTCCTCAGGGGTTGGTACTGGGACTGGTGCTGTTTAACATCTTTGTTGGTGATGTGGACAGTGGGACTGAGTGCACCCTCAGCAAGTTTGCCAATGACACACAGACGTGTGGTGTGGTTGACATACTGGAGGGAAGGGATGCTATCCAGAAGGACCTGGACAGGCTTGAGAGGTGGGTCTGTGCAAACCTCATGAAGTTCAACAGGGCCAAGTGCAAGGTCCTGCACCTGGGCTGGTGAAATTCCAAGCACAAATACAGGGACTTGGGGGTGTTGGTGGATGAGAAGCTCAACATGAGCCAGCAATGTGCGCTGGCAGCCCAGAAAGCCAACCGCATCCTGGGCTGCATCAAAAGAAGCGTGGCCAGCAAGTCGAGGGAGGTGATTCTGCCCCTCTACTCCGCTCTGGTGAGATCCCACCTGGAGTACTGCATTCAGCTCTGGAGTCCTCAGCACATGAAGGACATGGACCTGTTGCAGCAGGTCCAGACGAGGGGCACGAAGATGATCAGAGGGCTGAAACACCTCTCCTAAAAGGACAGACTGAGACAGTTGGAGTTGTTCAGCCTGGAGAAGAGAAGGCTCCAGGGAAACCTTATAATGGCCTTCTGAAGGGGGCCTACAGGAGAGACGGGGATGGATTCTTTATCAGGAAGCACAGTGATATGACAAGGGATAATGGTTTTAAATTGAAAGGAGATTTAGATTAGATATTAGGAAGACATTTTTGACTGTGAGGGTGGTGAGACACTGGAACATGTTGTCCAGAGAAGCTGTGGATGCCCCATCCCTGGAAATGTTCAAGGACAGGCTGGATGGGGCTTTGAGCAACCTGGTCTAGTGGGAGGTGTCCCTGCCCATGGCAGGGGGGTTGGAACAAGATGATATTTAAGGTCCCTTCCAATTCAAACCAATCTATGATTCTATCATTCTATGAATCTATGGTATAGCAAGACACAAGGTGTAAGTATTTTACAGAAGTATATGAGCTATGTGACCAAAGAGGCAAAGAAAGAGAGGTGTAGCTGCACACAGAAAGCTTTCAAGTAACGAAAAGTTGTCAGAGACAAGGTAAGCACAAGATAGTAAAATGGGCTGAAAATCATTGCAAATGCATAAGAGGAATGAGTGGTCAGGCAAAAGAAAACATGATAAGCAGTACTGGGATTAGAGGAGTCCCGTCTTTTTGGGAGCGAGGCAACAGGATAAAAGCATGAGGCATAAGCAAAGAGACTAAAGAAGATAAGCCCACTGCACTTCTGACTTTCTTCAGTAGCCTAAATGTCCAGTTAGGCTTCTCAAAATTTATGCCACTCTGCCTTTAAACTAACACATATATATTCAAGCATAACACTAAGAAATGGGACAATAAAACTCTGCAAGAAAATTATTGCTCGATTCAAGTATTTGAATTTGAACATTCAAAATTAAGGCGGTGTTAGTCTTTTATAGTTTATTGCTAATAAGAATTTTCCTAGCAGAGCTACACCCTCCCATAAATGTAGGTAATGTATATATTTAATTTAAAATAAGGATAAAACCTTTTGAAGTCCTATTAATAGATAAATGAAACACCTAAAACCTCTCTCACTTTTTAAAAATCATGTCCTAGAATGCTGGGCTTCTCTCTCTAGTAGCATGAAAACTGTTCAATTTTTAACACTAATCAGTCTTTAAATTTGGACAAGCAAAATCTATCTTACATGAGGGACATCTGGTTTTCTTCACGTATTTCTTCTTAAAAATCCTGCTATACTTTTGAAAAGGTTCAAAATGCAAAACACAGAATAAAATTACAGTGAAATTACCTGAGATTTATCTCCTCCAAGCACATTCACCATCACATCCATAACAGTCTCATGCATGCCCAAGACTCTCATTAAGTTAGGATGCTGATAAAACACCTTGTTGTTCATTATATCCCTAAAATGGAAGAAAAGGCAACGTGTTTTCAAGAAATTAAATTAAAACACGGTTTTAATTTAAATCAATGATGTATCATCAGAGATTTCAGAAATGTGCATTCACTGCAGTAACATAATTTAAAATTCTTAGATTTCAGCATAATACAAAACCACCTGACAACTAAACACTTCACATTTCAGTATACTGTCATTCCTCTAATTTTCATGAATTCTATATAATAAGAATCTAAACTTTTAAATTAGTTCAAAATGGTACTTCTTCATCTTTAAATTGCTCTTACCATCTGTTCTGTTTAAAGAGAAAATATATTCTGCAACGATTTAAGTGGAAAAGAATATACTGTCATGTTTTAAGTAGAGAATAGGGGATCTCAGAGATCAAGAAATCTGAATCTAATCTTTCTTCTGCAGCAACACTCCTTAATTAATTTTCTCAGTTCACAAAGTAGAAGACAATAAATAGACTTAATATTCAAGGTTATCTGTTAAATGTGTTTCATCAATATTTCCAAAATTAAGACCATCTGTCAGAAGATGTAAAATGGCATACAGTCCCCTTAAATAGGAATATTTTAACATTTTCAGTCTGCCCACCATCCTCTCAAGATGTTCTAGAATTCACTCTATTGGTTTCATAATCCAGAACACATTTTATGTGTTTTGATAGGGAATCCAAGGATTCTAACATTTTAGGTCAACCTGTTAAAAACAAATGGCAAATGACAGACATCATAACTGCTTTAAAGAAATACAAAAAACCAGGAACGGAAGATGACTTGTAATACAGCACCTCTGGGAAGGGGGCTAACACACATGCTGAGTTTAGCCAAAACTTACCCTTTATCCCTCCTAAAATTCTCAGCAACTTTACAAACTCAGCATCAGTAATATTGTCACATAATAATTAATGAGTTGTTACCCTGATGTGCTCAATTCAACTGAAGAAATTAATCTTTGCAATTTTTACAGAAACAATACAATTTTTGCAGTGAAATAGTAAGAATATTGGAAGATCCTTACATCTGCTGTAAAGGAGAGAAATTTTTCAATGTTCTTAATGTAAGACAAATAAATACAGTTATCAGGTAATCATACTACCATTGTCTCTTTTTTTGAATACACCATTTCAATTTAAGTAATTATTTTCTGTGAATGTTTTTTTCCTTCCTACATTAAATGACCTAATCTGGCAATTATTCACATAAGAGAAGTAACAGACATGGAGACATACAGCATAATACTGCTGCTTCACAGGGGTAATTTCATAGCAAAGACACAGAAAAAATATTCTCACGTCAGCAGGCATTACATAAAGGCAATTACTTATCATTCTGCTGTTAAAAAGTATAAAATAAGTAGTCTTCCATGTTCAAATACTTTACATTGCCACTGATACTGACAGAATAAATACTAAACAGTTTGAAAAATTCAACGCTTTGCTGGTTCTACCTAACTGCCTGCACAAACCTTCCAATTAAAAAGATACCAGCAAGTTTATTCACTAATGCATGAAATATAATGTGAGCTTTAAGTTTGGGAAAGATGTAGTATTGACACCAATAAAGATTTAAGTTATCTGTTTTCTCCAGAGATGGCAAAACATGTACTTTGATGAAGCTTTAAGCATTAGGCTTAGCTATAGTAAAAGGAGTCTGTTTTCTTTACATGAGAAAATACCTCAGTTAGCAGAAACTTTGACACATTTGATACTGCAAGAGAGATCAGTTGGAGCCATCTTGCAAATATCTGTGAAAATGAAAATTTCTGGTACATATCTGCATTTTAGTACAGCAGTAACTTTCATCCAGGATCTAAAATGGATTTACTAATATAACAAAAAGCTTTACACAACCTTAAAAATAAAATTATGTTGATTACATACCCTAATCCGTTTATCATTAGCAATTCCTCCTCTTTTCCCATCCTGACACTGAGAAGTGAGCGAATCTGGCCCAGTGCTGCAAGTAGATTAATGGTGTCCTTCACAGAGGCAGCACTAATAGTGTATGCTTTCCTCAGAGCTTGCAGAAGCTCCCCAATGCTGTCATATTGCCTACGAAGGAGGGTGTACATAACACGAACTAATTCTGGATCTTGAATCTGATCTTCCTGGGACCAGCGCACCATAGTCTGGGATATAAGTTCTTTCAAAGTAGCTAAAAGAATAAAAATATATAAAATGCCATTAGCTATTACAAAAAAAAAAAAAAAGTTAAAAACATGTATTGTAGTAAAATATTAGATAACAGTAGACAGGCAGTTGTAAGAGAGCAGAGGAACACAAGCAGACTGAATAGGATTTTTCAACTGGAAAAATAATTTTTAGATCTTTCAATACAAGTGTGATGCTCTTAAGAGACGGAAAACAAAAGACATCTACTTAGCATTCAAGTCAATACCAGCATTGCTGGCAATGAAAACTTAGTTGATCATGACTTTAAGAATCATCCTTGGAAGCTAAATGTCATATTTAAACTTTTAATTTATCCTTCATTTCTACATCAAGACTTACAAAATAGCACTAAGTGCAGCACAAACACCCTTTCATTAAGAATGACTGAAATCTAATTTTATAATGCCAAAGAAACATCACATTTTTGATGATCATCAGCCTAGGTTTGGAACACAGAAATTGGTAATTAAGTTTTGAGTATACAGTTTATTGGCTGACTAGTATGAGTTGAATTACAGCAGAAATAATCCTCAATGTGAGCTCAGCTTGGCAATAAATCTTGTCATCGGGGAGGAGGGAACAAAATCTATTCTAAACTTACAAAACTGCAAGAAAGGAGGATGAGACAGCCACCTTTTAAATCAAATATCCAATTCAGTGCATAGCCAGGCTGGTTTGAGCAGCTTTTGCTGCTCATTCATTTGATGAATATTTAGCTATTTTGTTGTTTAAACAAAGGATCTACATTGTCTTCAAAAAGATTATCTACCTGGAAACACCTCAGAATTGCATGATGGCACAAACACACTCAGGAGTAGAAGATGCAAACTAGCTTAGAATTGGAGAATTTAATCTGTATTTCCCATCTGTTTGGGGAAAGTCACTGTCACTTGGGGATACAGTTTCTAAAAAAATTGTACTGTTTGGAGCTACACATGCATATTGCTTGAAGCGGTTCTGTCGTACACATTACACGTTCAATGACCCTGAAAACAATTATTCTGAGCCCAGAGTTTAAGAAATTTACCTGCAAATTAAACACATGTTCCAGTCCTTGTTCCAACCAATGTTCATTGATGATATAAAGTAGAACATGAATAATCACCTTCCCTCTTAAAACAACGCAAGTTTTTTTCATCTATTTCCAGCAATGTTACCTCTTGACTTTCCCAAAGTTCTTCCAGTGTATTTCATTTAGACAGCCCTATTCTTAGGGTCATGTTATGAATGAAAACATCAAAAAAGCTTTGTTCCAAAACACTGTATAACTTTCTGCAATCAAAACAATTTCTTCTTTCACCACCACAAGGCAACCTCCTCTTCTTTGATTCTTGCACTAAACTTTTCTTTCCTTGAATAACTAATAATTTCCCATAGCTTTCAAACTTACTGAGTGTCACGGATTTCTGGTTACATAAATAAAACACACTTCTGTCAGAAAATCAATGATCTTATTAAAGAATATATTTACTTATTCTGGCTTTCTGATTGGAGGGGGAAGGGGATAAACATGGGATAAAGAGAAACCTGAAGTGCTACAATCAAAGAGGAGTTAAGGTTTCCTCCTGTGAAATTGTTAGGTCTTTGAAAGCTTAGCTGATGGTCCCTCTCACAAAATGTACATTTTTTTTTGTCTTTTTGTTTTACAAATCTAGTTCTTTTAGTTCCTTAGTACTGCCAGGAATATGTATTTTTTGTTGGATTGAAAGGAATATTACTTTCAAAATAATGTGATATTTTGGATTTTTTTCATTTGATGCTGGAAAATACCATATGATTCACTCCAAATAGATATTTTCCACTTTGGCAACAAAAATATTATTTGCACTGATCAATTCTGAGGGCAATTTTATACACTTGAGTTAACTGTCAGATATTTACACATATAACTAAAAGGTTATTATGATTTTTAGTACAAACATAATATTCCTCAAGAAACACATTCTCATGAAATGAGCAAATGAGAAACAAATTGTTTCCCTGATATTGAATAGTCTATGCAGAAGTTCCCATGTGTAAGTGCAACAAAATGGTTCTGTGTTTCTTAGAGCTTCTCTCTGTAGTTTTGAAAATGTTTCTCCATAACCAGTGTTAGTGTTTCTTAGGTTTTAGTATCTTTGAAAGTTTTTATCTTTCTCTTCTGATAAGCTTTTAAGTAGCATACTGCTATTTGTAATTACTTTTAGGCAGTACGGCAAATAGCCTTGGAGAAATCAATTAGCCATGTCCCTGCATCGATGAATTTTTGGTCAAATGATAAGAATCAGAGGTTACAACTATATGGTAGCGGTCACAAAGAGGGAGAAACAGTAGTGAAGTTCTGCATATATCCGTGCTGTGTTCTGTGATGTTAAGCACCTTTCTTCCCTAAAAGACTTGAGAAGGGGATAAGCAGACACAAACAAGTGTGATTATACAAAGTTATGAAGGAGAGTAAATATGATTGTAACTGAAAAAAAATGCAGAATTTAAAAGGACAAAACTGGGCAATAAAATGGTGATGAAATTCACTTTAAATAAAGTCACTGTAAATAAAATAAGGTAGGAAAATATAGTCCTCATTTATAAATAGAACGATAAGATCTCGCAGATAGATACATGAAAATCACAGAATCACAGAATAGTTGAGGTTGGAAGGGACTTTTGGTGGTTGTCCAAGACCGTGCCTAGATGGTTTTTGAGTATCTCTAAGAGGGAGACCTCTCTGATCAACTTTATTAAAATATCAACTCAAATTAACTGGCAGTCAAAAGATAAAATCAAAAGCCAGAATTTATTAAGAAAGGAATGGTTTAAGCAATGTATATGATGCCATTGGGTTAATCCATAGTTCAGTCACACCTTTTCATCCAACACAAGAAGAGGCCATCAAATGAAGCCCATTCACAAGGCAGGAGCCAAGCTAAAAAGAAAGGTGTTTCTTTGTATAATGGATGACAGAACCCTGAAACTCCCTGCCAAAAATGGGGCAGATGCTAAAGGTTTACATTTGCTCAAGCGGATACTACAGAGATATCTGTGAGAATGATACAATGGGGATATAAAAAGATAAACCTCTTCAGAGTCAGGAACTCTCCTGAGCTGAAGATAACTGGAGACTGGGACAGCATTAAAGTTGCAAGTACCATATCTGATTGCTTTATTCTTACTTTTCCTTAGATAGCCATTTGTGGTCAGTGTTTGAAATAAGGTATTGCGTTGGATGGGTCTCAATTGCTACAGCCTGTCCTACCCATCATATTTTTCCAAAACTGTAGAGTCTGCTTAGTCCTTCTAGCTCCAAATGTATAAGGCTCATTCCCAGGACTGACTTTTTATCTGAATATTTCTTAAAGATACAGAACTTTGCAGTCCCATTTCTACTGCCTAAAACTAGAGACCTCTCAAGTTGCCACTCCCAGCCACTTACGCATACTCGCCCACATCTAAGCACAGCAGTACAATCTCAGGATTTCTAGCTGAACTCCTGCAAAGAGGAAAACCAGAAACACTTGCAAAATTTGACAAACACTTTATTAATAATCCTTTAAGAGGGATTAGAGTTAAAAACCTCAGGAAATGAGAACATAGTTCTTTCTAGGCTGCTCTTAGGCCCTCAGTGCATCTTAGTTTAGGTTTAGCAGAGTCTGCTTAAGAGTCTACTTTTCTAATTAGATGTATTGTGACAGTGATCTGTTGCTTCCTCCCCTCTAATCCTTTCTACCTTCTTTTACCCTATACTGAAATGGAGAAGCTGCTGTGTTCGTTGGACTTGAGGAAAAAGATCTTGCAATTCAGCCAAAACACCTAAATGTGATGACTCCAGCATGATTTCAATAATATTCAGCAATAGTCTGATATTCTTTTTGACTGCTGATAAATCACAGATGTACTGCATTGCAACCAAATGTTCTACAATCAAAAGTTAAAAAACAAGTAACAAAAAAAATGAGCTAACAGCCAGTGGGGAAGTCTATTGTAAGTAACAGCTAATAAGTTAACATTCTGTGGTTTCAGTGTAAGTAGCACTCTAAGGAACAAAGTCTCAAAGGACATAATCTATGATTCTTCAACTTAATGCTACAATTGCATCTTTTTATTTTCTTGAACATGCAGTGGCTGTTATTCAACAGAGACTTAACCTTTTCACACAAACATTCTCATATATCCACACTAAGATCACTTAGAAATATCCATGGTTCATTGTTTTAATGCAGGAACTGAATGAGGGCATTTGTTCAAGCCAGTAAATTCTACTTCCCGATTTCTGCTCTAGGACCAGTAATCAAGTGTATACATTCAGAATATATGGTCCTACATGAAATATTAGTATTTGCAGAGCAGACACCCTCCCTAAGTTTGAGGCACCTGAAGAGCCCTAGTTAAATGAGCCTGACAGCCACAGTTTCTATTCCCAAAATGCATGAACAAGATCACTGATCATTCCTTTCTACCTGCAGCAAAACTAAAGAGCAGACATATCACTCACTATCTAAAATAAAGTCTTTCTTTGACATTTCTTGTGTATAAGGTGTACTATGCCTTTTATCACACCACAAGCCTCTGGCCTGGGGAAGGCGGTGAAGGGCAGGCCAACAGAATAAGCTGTAACGTAAGCCAGGAGAAATCTGAATACTAGGCATGGTGACATTGATAATGAGCTAATATAGTTGCTTATGTTTTTCCAATTTTTAAGTTCTAACAAGAAACTGCAGAAACTGCAGCGCCTTAACAATTTTTCAAGACTGTATGAGTCCCCCATATATATGCCATATCTAAATTATGATTTGACAGTTACAAAAGTCCTGTCATCACAATTAACACTAATTTATTGCCTCAATGTGTTTATTCTCTGAGTTCTAGCTTGTTTTTAAAAACAAATTTTACTAACTCATCATTGACACTAAATTGCTGGTACTCCTCTCCTAAGATAAAAATCCATTTGTGAGCAGATATGAATGCATGCTTAGAGGAAAAGAAGATGTCTTTGTAGAAAAGAGTTCCTTCTTACAAATATTCACACTGTGAATATGTAGGACCAGACCAATAGGTAAATGCCATGCACCCACCACCCCTCTTCATGCATATAAGAGGACTGGGGTACCTCAGGCACCCATTTCCTTTCACTCTCTGAATTCCAGATTTCCTGGAGGATAAAGAGGAAGTGCACACATGGACTACATATCTCACAATCTCCAACTGCAGTCAAGTATATACTATACTATACTGTAAACATTATATAATTTTTCATTGTCCTTTGAATGACTTCATCCATATACATATTTTTACTATGCATCACTCCAAGGAGAAGCCCAAGCCTGAAGAGATTATCTGAAATTTCTAGAAAAACAGACACTCTAGGATCACTTATCAAACCTGCATTTCTTGTGACCCAAAGCTCCAGTATATGAAATACGTAAATGGCTCTTTTCCAAGGACCAAACACCATGTGCCCTGAGGCTTTAGGAGTGAATGCTTTTTGATACAGAATCCACACGAAGCCTGAAGAAGAAATGATACTTCCCAGATACTGTGTAGGTCCTACTACCATTAAAGAGACAGCAGATGTTAACAAATGAGCCGCTGGAGAATAAAACCCTTTTTCATGCAGCACATGAAATTATTATAAGATGTAATGTATTTAAAACCTAGTATCAAGCTTAACAGAACAAAATATGCTTTCAGGGCAGGATAAACCCTCTCTGGTGCTTTACAGAACAAGCAGATCATGGAAGAGGTGCCCTGAGTTATAAGATAGCATTGCTCTCTAATCTCACACAACTCTTGATTAAATGATTAAGTCAGAAATGAAACTAATTGTTCTGGGTCTGTATAAGGCCATATTGAGCAAATTAGAAATAGAAGAGGTGCACTTACTACCATTTTTGGTTGGAAGACCAACCTCAAGTCACTCACACAATTCTGCACAATTTGGACAGTTTTATAGAAACTCAGAGCTGGCAAAAGCCAATCTTGATTCACGCAGGCAATGAGAAACCTCAGCAAAAATTTATGTTCTAAAGGAAGATGTGGAGGAATTTGGCTTTTTGCCTTACTTATTCTTCACCATCCATAGTCACTAGTAAGAACTGAAAACTCATAAACATATGACAGCAAAGACAAAATTTCTGAGATTCACACTACACATCAACCTCACTGGGGGTAATACGTGGCAGTGAAAGCCAGGTGAGTTGCTCAAAGAAGCTCAAAAAAAAAAAAAATATGAGGCAGAGAGAACTTGAGGTAACTTCAGGATGTAGGAGTTTCCTGTCTTCCATTTACAAGCAAGCTCTGTTTTGCTCTCAAGTAGCAAAGAATTTGAACTAACCACTGTAACAAACATTACAGGAAGGTATCTGTAACATTTTTTATTTCAGTGCTTCCTTAAAAATAGTGTATCTTTGAGACACCAGTAATACATAGCAATAGTTTATTTTTAGCTTTCCATTGCTAAAATGACTGCATGCACTTATCAATTACTTAATGCATGCGCATTATTTCTTAAATTCATTAAACTACTAAATAATATTACTCAAAGCATTATAAAAAAAATTATTACAAAAATGACCAGCTGCTATATACAACATCCCTCTGTGTTTATGAACATGCTTGGTTTCTCTGAAAATCCAGAACTTCAGAGAACCAAAAATGGTTCATACACACTATAGCACTTATTATAAGCCCTGGCAGCATTTACAAGTCAAAACTGATTTAATGCAGTAGAAAAAATAAATTCTTTTATTCCCTCTGTATAAAGGTATATAAAAAACCATATTATACCCTGTAAGTGTTCAAATACTTGCTGGATAATGCTTCTGAATCTGGTTGTAGATATATGAAGAAAACTTGCTGAAACAAATTCTCAGCCTCCTTTTATGCCATTAGGCATGGTAAAATAGTAAGATGACAGATATGAAATACAGCAAGCATATGGCATTTGCGTATAAATAACAACTAATGTCATTTTAATTTACTCTTCTACAGACAAGACAAACTTTCCATCTTTTTGTATTACAAAACCCATGAACTACATTGCTAAGTTTATCCATCACACCTCTGTGTGTAGAATAACCTTGATTCAACTACATTTGTTTTTTACAAGAACTAACTTTAATTCAAGAGTAAAAGCTTTCATTGATTAACAGCTGTCAAGCTTTGCACAGCTTACTCAATACAATATACAAAATGGATATATATGTTATCAGTTGATATATATATATATATGAATCAAGCCCAATCAACCTCCACAGCGCCATGCCACATGTATTGTCAGGCCTTTTTAAGAAGAAAGCTCATCAGTCTAACTGCTCAGCATCAACCACAAGAGAGCCTGGACTGTTTTGTCTAGAGAAGAGAAGGTTCAGGGGCAAACTAATCAATTTATGTAAATAAATACCTGAAGGGAGGAGGTGAAGAAAACAGAGGCAGGCTCTTTTCAGAACCCAGTGACAGGACAAGAGGCAATGGGCACACAGTGAAACATAGGAGAGTCCACCCGAACAGAAGGAAACACTTTACTGTGAGGGTGACTGGGCACTGGCACACATTGACCAAGGAGGCTGTGGAGTCTCCATCCTTGGAGATATTCAAAAACCTCCTGGACATAATCCTGGGCAACCAGCTATAGGTGGCCCTGCTTGAGCAGGGGGTTGGACCACATGGCCTCCCCAGAGGTCCCTTCCAGCCTCAGTCATTCTGTGGCTCTATGAATCGCTGCCACATGGCATTAGAGATCTGAAAACAAAGGAATAAAGACTATCTATTGGCTTACTTTTAAACACCATTAAACTAATTAACTTTGAATAAATATTGTATTCTTCAACAGTTACTCTCAGCTCTGTTGCACTTACTCATCTGTGCTAGGTGGAAGGACTGTTTTCAGTGATGTAATATACATTCTCCCATATATATTTTTCCCAGATCTCTGGATTAAATTGTCTCTCATCTCATTAGTTTCCAAACATATACACAGACTGTTCAAGTGTTTTGAGTTAAATATTTATATTTTTTAGAAATGTTAATAGCTTAATATTACTCAGTAAAACCACAGGGATATCCCAGTACTCCTCCTCTATAATATTCCACTGCAGAAAAGAACATTAAAAAAAACATTCTGCGAAATGGTGTCTGTTCTCACATATATTTAAGCAACATGAAAGCTCACAGTAAAGGGCAATGAGATTTATAAACTATAGCGAAAGGTTTTCAGGCAAATTGATGATATCCAGATAGTATTTTTCTCTGCCCTCTGATTTTAGAGACGTATGTTAAAGATCTATAGAAGCAAAGAGCAGAATAAAAAATAGCAATACTAAATTCTGGAAAATTCTCGAGACTTTATGAATAACTGAAGAATTTATGAATACAGATTTTTATTTGTGAAAATAAAGATGTTCCTTCTGTTTAATCAAATAGATTTGCTTTTTTTTTTTTAAATCAGAAAGGATACAATATAGAGATATATATGTGCATGTATGTGATGCTTGAGATAAATCAGAACAAGTTATTAGTCTTTAAGGAATGTATACATTTACCATCATCAAGTGAAGTAAGTGAAAGCCATTCCTTTTTATACAAAAAAACAAGAACTCTAAAACCATTTTTTCACATATATCTTGCTACCGAGATGCATACAGCTTTTCATGCAGCAAAGAAAAATGAAATGGAGTTAAGCTGTAAAGAAGAAAGTTTTTGCATTAAAAAACCCCACAGCATATAAATGTAAACTTCTCAAGTTTGGAATGCTTGAGTCTAGATTATTGTCTCATAATCAACTTCTTACATTTCTCTGTAAAGAATATGCAAATTTTCAACCCCAGGGTTAATAATCTGGATCCAAAATCTTCCATGCATTTTAACATCTTTTTTAACAATGCGTCTAAGATGCTCAGTATGTAGGATAATTGTTCTAAGAAGCAGAAGGAACTTCAATGGCTAGTCTCCTTCTTCAGCCCGCTATAAAGTTTTATTAGAAAATACACTCTTGCTGACTGTGTACACCTTTAACACTTCCATCACAGAAGTATTTATGTGGAAAGAAAACTTACTAGGAGATTTCTCTTCTTCCTCCTTAGGTTCTACTTTTTCTGCTTTTGGTGGACCTTTGATTTTATACATTAATGAACGGAGTTTGCCAGTCAAGGAGGAGTCTTCCTCTTCCTCTTCCTCCTCTTCTAGTGGAATACCTTAGGAGATAATAAAACTGGTTAGAAACAAAACCTAACCTTTGAAGATCAACTCTTGCAATATTTAAACAATACCAAAATATCTACAGGAATTTTTTTTAATCAGCAAATTTCATACCAGAAAAAAATGTTGTATGCCCAGCAGCTTTAATGTGTTAGCTACAGTAGCAGCCCTCAAATCACGTTCAGCACACATACTTCTTATATCCAGATTTATAGTATTATTTTTTCAGTATTATGACCAAAGAGGTAGTATTTTTTAAAGACTAATATGGCAATTAATTTTGACTCAGAGTCATATTTGATTAAATACGTAATCCCTTGTTTCATATTGCAGAATGTAAGCTAAAGAAAGAAATTTATGGCTGTATCCCATGATATAGTACAATTTTTCAGTTGAGATATTTAGCAGTCATAAACAAACATATAAACTGAATTTAAAACTAAAGCAGCAGATGTTCAGAGATCATACTGATGATACACGTTTTTCTTGAAAATGTATACGATGAGATGGGATGTCATTTTACGAGGTACTTTAATACAGTTCAGTTCACTACAGTGCTTCACAACTGTTCAAAGCATTTTCAAATCTTTCACATCATCTTAGTAGATAACACGTGTTATCTACTGCAGAAGCACAGAACATCTAAGCAGGTTCCCTTCAGACCAGAACTGTTTGTGCCAAGCTGAAATGTAAGCTTTTGCTGTTTGGCTGCTGGTCAAAGTGAAATTGAGAAAAGGAAAAGATTTCCAGACTGTATACTAAAGAGACACAAGCTGGAGCAGAGGGAAAAAAATAAATTGCAGAGACTAAAACTTGTATTAAAAAAAGAAACTAAGAAAGGAAAAAAGACTGAAAGTGGTATCAGGTTAGAGAAACTTTGCTGCTGGCAGCCACCAAGGGGAAGGAGTTGAAGTTATGAGTAGGAGTGACTAAGTGAGTAGGAAGAAAAAAATTCAGAGGCAGTGGGAGCGAATGATAGAACTAGAAATTGGAACTGGAGACTATATATGGAATTTAAGGAACGGGAAAAGTGAGACCAGCTGAGCAAAATGAAAAGCTAAGAACAAAGGAAGGCTACAGTCAGCATCTGGAAAAAGTATGAACAGGAGACGCAGCCAATAAGGAGAGGAAAGAGAAAGCAGACAAGGATGTTAAAGAAAGCAAGAAACTATCTGGCACTGAAAAAAATAGCTAGGCCCTGGAAGCAAGAGAGAGAGACACTGGGAGGAGAACTCTCGAGAAACTAAAATGGACAGACAAGAAGAAATGCACTGGGATGACAAGTTAAGGCAGTGTTGGACCGGAGGAGATGGGGTCTGTGACTGCCCCAGACAGGGTCTCATTTACTGCTCCATATCATTCATTATTGATTCTGCATCCTCTTAGAATTGCAATCCATTCAGAAGCTGACCATCTCATGTCGCTACTGGCTAATCAGTTAATTCAAGTGGCAGAGGTCTGTGTACTAGAACAGATGGTTGCAACCAAGATAAGCGTCTATTCGATATTACGCAATAAAATTTGTTGTAAATTTGTTTTGTTTATAACCAAGAAATTACACATAAAAATTATGACAGAGGACTATTATTTCTCTGGCAAAATTAACCACTCAAAGTTAGGACACGCTAGGATTAAGACTGCCTGAGTAACTTTAATTCAGACTATTCGCATATATTCATTATGAAACAGCTTTTAATTACTTGATTGCATACATATTTTTCCACTTAGATCACAAAGTATACTTAGTATTAAAAAGCTGATTAAATATTCCAAGCACAACTCCTATGCATTTTATCTGGAGCTGTGATTGCTCAGTACTGATTTTCAGGTCTAAGTCAGGACACAGATAATGAGGAACATTTATCCGCAGTGACCACCTATGATGAATGTGTACAAAGTAATGAATATTGTTTTGTTTAGAATTCAGAGGATCATTAAACTATTTTAATCATGAGCCTGTGCCTTCTCTATCTTCAGGTCTCTCTCTCATTCAACATACACATTTTTAATGTAGTAAACAATAATAATAGTACACCCCTAAAAAGAAAAAAACAAACCACAATCAGTAGGATTTCACCTCATTGAAAGATGAAGAGTGATCAGGAGCTAAGCTAACTCAATAATAATACCAGCAACAAGGTAAAATAAATATATTGCAGAGTTCAGACTTTTCCAAGAAAGCTGGGGATCTTCCATGACCTTCATCCTGGAGTCTCAGAGAACTCTCTGATGACAAAATAGGCATTACCTTTGAAAATCAGAGGTCAGATCAAGTGCTAAGTGACTGAACAATGGAGATGATGGTATCTATCTTAACAAAAATAGGAGAAAGAGGAGTAGATACAAGGTTATTAACTATTCACTTTAATGCTTGGAAGGAAAATGCTGGAATGAAAGAAAAAATTTTTGGTAAGCGCTGAGAAGCCAGGATGAATAACAATCAACACAGGATTGTCAAAATCAAATTATGTTAAACCAATTAGATTTCCACCTATAATGTAGCTAATCTTACAGATACAAATCTTGATTTTAAGGACTTTAATACGGTCTTGTACAATATCCTAAGAAATAAGCTAATGAAACATAACCTAGATACCCACTGACCTACTCAATCCTTGGCTGAGATAGTTGAAAAATGGTAATTGGCTTATCACAAAATCACAGCTTGATGGTTGCTGGAGATTCTAATAGAGTACTCAGAAATAGCAGCACAAGATGATAGCTGAAGCCTTAACAACACAAGCACAGAATGGTATCTGAGGCACCATGGCTACAAACAGAAATCACAAACTGTTAATTACAGGTCACTAAAAGAATGCAATTCCGTGAACTGGGTAAAAATGTTTTTAGGGATAACCAGTGAAGAAAGAACTATCAGGCTGTATTAGTAAACATTTAAAAGTGACCTCAAGTAAACAGAAGGAGGAGGAGGAGGAGGAAGAAACTATAAAGATTACTGCGCCCTTCCTCAGGAGGAACTTGAGATGCTGTCAATTCATTGCAGTGACCCCGCCCCCTTCTTCTTGAAGAAGATGGGTGCTATCAACCACAGGACCAAGAAATACATTAGAAGAGTGACTACTAATATATCTACTGAGTAGGTGGATATGAAAAAGCTTGTTTATATGAGTTTTAACTGTATAATTATTGGGAAGCAGCAGTAATAACTGGATGATTCAGGCTACAAATGTTAGTATCATTGTAAATGGACTAATAAATCCATGATTGTCTTGATTAGACTAAGATTTCAATATACTAACAGAAGATTTTTGGCATCACATACAAAATGTGATTGTTTAACCCACATAAGTTGCACAGGGTATCTGATACAGCTCACCCTTGAGGATACCCTAGGGAAATTAAAATTCAATGACTGGGGCAACTCAAGCTCTGCAGCGCAGTGGTGTTTTATAATGACTGGCAGTCACAGTCATGTATACACCAGGAAACTAAGCAAAAGCAGCAGCCACACCCCTCATCTAGTGTTTTTTATTAAATTTTCTACTGCTCAGCTTAACAGCAATAATATTCTTTCAATACCTTTTACCTGCTTGTGCTCATACACATGCCCATCTAAATCTTTTAAGGTAATCCAAGTTTATTGTTTGGATAATTTTTGTTTTTTCTAAGTAAGTCTAAAATTGACATATAAACAGAATAATACTGGATAATGTTTAATAGCTATATAACAATGAAACTTAAAACCATGCACAGATTTCTCGTATTTTTCTGTAATATGCACCAAAGTCTGTCAGGAAAGTCACAGTACACAGTAACATATCTAATAATTAATTTTTTTTTTTTTAACTGATCTGTTCTTTTTTCATGTTAAGTCTCAAAAAGGCAAACAAAAAAAGGTAACAAAACCTTGCCACTTACCACAGTGAATAAGAAGATCATCATGAAATTCATATAACTCATCCCGAATCTCCTCTGGACAGGGACAATCCTCTCCCAGTTGAAAATTCAGCAACATATTAATCTTTAAGGGAATTAAAACATAGTTAAAACACTGGGATAGTCTAAGACATATTCTAATATATAGCCACACTTTAACTGTTTATATTCAAATTTATAATCAAATTAACATATAACACAGATTTCTAATACAACTTAAAAGAAATTCTAAAGCAATGGTACCTTGTAAGTTTTAATTACGATTAACATCAAAATACAGTTACACTTAATAATAAAGCTATTTCCTGTAGGTAGAAAAGACTATTTCCAATGTATAGATGTCAAAATTATCAAATTATCATCATCTTGCAAAACTGAATGAATCTCAGCTCCTCAGCACTGGGCAGCAATGTTAGATTTTTTTTTATTGTTGAGAAATCCTAAGTTGACCTTGGTTTAGAGCGTGAATTCTTAAGTACAGGTATAAGCATTCTGACATTCAGCATTTTGTAGGCATCTTAATAAATTTTATTTCAAATTAAATTTTGGTTCTCTAGCAGTTCCATCAGTAGTTTAGAAATCAGAACTCTTATTTTATGATCACAAAGAATATATTTTATCTTTAGATTTAACCATTTGTTTAATATTACCTGTTCTTGAGGAGGAGACCGAAATTCTTTAGTCTTCTTGGCAGTCAAAGCAGCAGACATGTTCAAGGCTTGCATAAGTTCATTGTACCTGTATTTCTGATTATATTGCAATTTTGATACATAACGGTCTGCAAATGATACAATTGCTTCCACTCTATGTTGTAGCTCACAGTCACAGAAATAACTGAGTAAATGACACATCTAGGATAGAAAAAAGAGACTTAAGTTCAACAGTTTAAGAAACTAATTGGGGAAGAACTACAGTGGATACTATACATTGCAACAGACTGTAAAAATGAGAGACTTTTTTCCCATATTTTTCTTTTAACATTGTAAAGGTGACATATTTATACGGTTTTATTATTTGATTGATAATTCTATAGCACATTCACAGTCTTTCACTTCATGTACTCAAAACATGTAGAAATCACAGAATCATAGAATAGTTTGAGTTGGAAGGGTCTTTTAAAGATTGCCTGGTCCAACCCTCCCTCTTTTAAAATACACCTATGAAATTAGTATTTGCGTATCTATTTTGAGTGCAGATATGTGCAGAAATAACTGCATCATCATCAAATTTGATTATTAATGTGAGGTTATAAGGCAAAGTGGAATAAAGATCTTTAGGATTTCAAATCTTACAAACTAGACAAAAAGCACTACCTTTCTTTCATCAACAGTAGAACATATGTAATACTTTTGTATTAAATTGTTACCTGAAGCTTAACAGATTCTGGTAATCTTGTCTGCAACAAGCCCTTTGCGGGGGCTTTCGTTTCTCTTATTGCTTTCTCCCCAGCTTCCACAGCTTTTTCTTCAACTTGTGTAACTTCTTCTTTCTCTGTCCTCTCTTCTGTTTCTTCCTTGTGATCTCCAAACACACTGGGATCAATGAGGAGTAACACCTGCTTCACATCATCATCATCAAAAACCCCCATTATGAGCAATGTTGCTATCAGTTTAAGAACAGGAACAAACTGGAATGCAACCTGTCCTCCAACCGGGTCTCGTATATGAGTGCCACTACACTGTACCGCCTCTGTTAGCATACTTATGGCCTTGGATTTAAGTATATCAAGGGGTATCTCTGGGCTGGATGTCTGATGTTCTTCACTGGTCATAATAAAGCATGGAGTAGAAAAATTAAAGCCTGGTTTCAGACAAGTGCTAAGCCCTACTCCAGGTAAGCCATGCTTCTTTGTTTCATCAGGATATAATTTAATAGTTCGAGTTTCATCTGTAACTGGAATGATAAATTCATTGTTCATCATGAGCTTGGTTTGCTTGGCGTGCTCCAAATGAATACTAATAAGCAAGTCATAGAATCCGGAACGTAGGAGTCCAGGTAAGTATTGATTATCTATTGTATAAAATAGCTGAGATACATCCACATGGCTACAAAGCGCATAGGCAACTCTAGTGTTACCTAGAGCACTGACTGAGCTATAGAGCTTTAAAGTGTGGTAGTGAAACTTCATCAAATCTTCTTGTTCACATAGTTCCAAAATATCAACGCATCTGTTACGAAATAAAGAAACAGAACACCAGTCAATTCCATGTATCATAATTTTGTAAAAGAAAAGTTTTATAATCTCTGCACATTTTGGTCAGTTCCACTTTAAACCATTAATTCAAATGTTGATACTGACTAATCTTAACATATGCACCATTAAAACAAAGAAAATTATGGTAATAATTTGCTGAGATTATTGACAATTGGTACTCCATAGAAAAAAAAAAAAAGGAAAAATGTAAGATAGAGACGCTTCTTTGGAAGGTATGGTAAATTAGAGCTTGTTTTTAAAGAAATGTATTTGGAATGCTGAAACTACTGTAATACTGTCAATAAACAGTGTCTGTATAGCTTAATGAGGATTACTGTTTCATTTTGTCCACAAAACAGTATTTTTTACTCTTTTCTTGAATTCAGTTTTATTAACGATAAATAAACTTGGTTATTGAATTATTAAAAGAAGCTGCAAAATAACAGATACAAGTACAGCAGTTAAATCAAGTTTCCTCTACGCTTTTGTTTATAGTTTGATTTGTCACTGGTTATGACATTTGATGTTTGGACACATCTTTCCTATCCTCACTCTGAATATAAAACCTAATGAAAATCTTAGAAAGTCAGGATCTTGTCAATAAGAACATGAGAACTTCATACATGTAAATTCAGTGCAGATGAAACAGATTACATGTTTTTATTACAGAAAGAAAATCAGCAAAATAGTATTTGCATGTTCATTTTATTTTTTTCAAGCTGAGAAAATCTCTATGTTTAAAGACCTAGAGATTTAAGAGATATTTTATAACTTAAATAAAATCAAATAGTCGTGTTTTCTCTTTTGTAGGCAAATGTCATCACATGGCATTAAAAACTATTCAGCCTCTTGTATCTACTTAAATTTCATGAATATGATATTATAGCAGACCAGAAATTCTAAGCAACTCCAGTGTAAGTATTCTCCAAGGCAGGTTTAACCAACACCCAGATAGCAGCTTTCAATACATTTTTTCCACATCAAGTCATGGCAGTTCCTTCCAAATGTACCTGTTTTCTTCTGGGATATGAAGTGCCATCATCTGGAGAGGTTCCAAACACTGCACAACCCAGCCATGACGTTCACTGACACGCTCAGTTTCTACTTTTAGAAAGCTGTTTGGCATCCTGCTCCATAAAACAGGTGTAATTGTTTGCACATCAAGGCGAGGGGGACACTGAGGAACAGGATTTCTTTCTTCACTTTTAAAAATTGCTGCTGATAAAGGCATGGTATTCTGCAACAAATAAGTGTATTAAAACTATTTTTGTAACATCTAATATGAATAAACCTGTAATATCAAAGGGAACTAAAAGTTATTGACAGCAAAGAACTCATAGAAATATATAAGTTATTGCAATAAACAAAATCCATTAAAAAACCCCAACATTAAGGGTGTTCTCCCTAAATAACTTTAGTTTATTTTGACAAATGCAGTTTAGATTTGTTGAAAGATTAGCTTCATAGAATAATTACATTTACAGAAGTAAACGTAGAAGTAAATAAAAAGTCACACCATTGATTCAGTCTTCCTAAACAAATTCAATTGCAGAATTTCTGTGGAAATAAACAGATTTAAAAGAGCACTTTTATAGAAAATATTTTGTACCTTTAATTTACCAAGTTCGAACTGAACCAAGTTAGTGCTTGTAGGCTGTACAAAAGTTGCTGGAAAAAGCTTTGTGTTTGGTTCAACCTAGAAGAGAAATGAGATTAAAAACTTTAAAAAATTTTAAAAAGCAACAAAAATCTCCTCCCAGAATGTGATATGAAATAAAATAAATACCATATAGCTTACACTTCAATATCAAATAATTGCAGACATATCCAGTTGATTAGTCTCTGCCTATATAGTTACCTCTAATACAGTTATCTAATATAGTATGAGTTATCTTTACAGGCTCACCTAACTTTGAGACACGTGTGTCTGCTGCCTTATGTTCTCTCAACACCTGTAACAAGAATTTCTGGTAACACTACGCGTTGACTCTTCTCAAACATATCCAAATCCAACACCTCATTCTAGAGCAGCTCCTTAAAAATCCAGCCACTTTACAGCTACATACTTCGGCTCTTGCTCTAGGAAAATCACCGCAAACACAGACTGAGGGTAGACTACAGCTTTTTGGACCACCACTTTTAGAGTTCTTCCACGTTTTATGTTGGATAAAATAATTTACTACTAAAAAAGCTCAAAAACCAATTTCTAGAAGAGAGGGAAGCAGAGGGAGATAAGAAGACAATGAGATCGCATCATTTGATCAGGATAGTGCAAATCTTTGTTTCCTACTAAGATTAGCAAATTTCTGATCCGTATTCCAGAAGTAGAAGAATGTAATTTACTTTAAGACCTCAAAGATCTCTTTCTTTCCAGGCTTAGCATTTGTCTCATCTTATAAATTCACAGAGAATCGCAATGAATCACGATGCTGCAATTTTAAAGTGTCTGTTTGGGCTTGGGACTTCTTGACATCTACATTATTTTCATTTCCCCATTATAGCTGGACTCAAAAGTTTATATCAGAGTAGTAACACCAGTTTATTCTGAAGAATTCTCTACAAGATCACCCACACCTACTGTGTGGGTGAAAAAAATAATTAAAGAGATACTTATAGAATAGTATATTACTAAAAAGATTTCAGTGTTCCAGGGCGGCTGAAAAAAGGTACACTCTATACAATCAATCAAGGTTTCAGGAGTTCAATTAAATATTTTAATCACATCATTGTGTATTTTGTGTACTATGCATATACATTATTCATACTAAGTACAATTACAATACTTGTGCTGTGAAGGAGTGAAACTCCTAACTTTGGGGATAGAAAACTATCAAAAATTGCAAAACAATAAACTGAGAATTACATAAAAGGAATAAAAAAATCCATATTCTTTTAGATGAGAAAACAGCTCCAAAACACAATTTAACTTAAACAAAAAGTAAAATAATACCATATACTGAAAAACCTGTATGCAGAATAAAGTTTTTTCAGAACTACGATTAATGGGATACATAAAATAATGTGGGGCCAGGTATGTACATTCTAATCTCTTTGATAAGGAAAAAACACACAAACCCAAATCCAGAAGCAACGCACATACCGAACTGAAAGACACTACTAATAAAATGTGTCTTTTATTTCATTAAAACCTTAAAGTAACTGACTGAGACAATGTAACTCTCAACCCAGGGCCAAAGATAGATATTTCCTAGTAACAATAATTGAATTTGTCATTTCTATTCCTGTTTGAAGGTCAGAAAAGCTTTACTAACTCAGAATAAAATAATGTATCTTGTAAAACAATGTTTAAGATCTCCTTTCTGCTACGAATACATTAACATTGGCCTGACAATTAATGACAAAATTTCAAATATATATGCATACACTATCTTTCATTTACTTTTCTATCATAGACACTGGTTTTTTTCCTGAATATCACCATGGCATTCAATATTTAGATCAAGAACTACACCAAAATTCATTTATTCTCCTCAATATGTTGATCAGGAGGCCTTTCAGAAAGAAAACTGCATACAAATATCGTCCCCCTACCTCAGTTAAGAAAGCTGAAAAGTACAAACTGTTACAAGGTTAGAAAAATTACCCTGCAGCCTCTAGACCAGACAAATTTCAGTCAGTTGCTGCAATTTCGGTGAGAGATTAGATCTACTAAAGTATCTTGAAGATTTTATTTTATGGTAAAACTATTCAAGACATGAAAACTAAATATGACTATTTTCAATACTTTCAAAAATAGAGAAAAGACTTAAATTACTCCAAATAAGCAAAGGTTGAGAAATATTTCAGACATAACACTCCTGTTGGAATATACAATTGTATCTCTACAGGAAGTACTGGGTGTTCTAATTTTTCAACAGACCAGGTGCTAACAAGTTGATTGAAAAACATTTTCAAAAGCAACTCCAGATATTTTTCCATGGAAAAGAGAAGAAACGGAAGAGAAATAATTGTAATTTCTGAGATTATTTTAAATTTAGTACAAAGAAATGTTTATATTAATTGCAAGTCATAAGAGGAAAAACCTGAAAGTGGTTTTTACACTATAAGCAGCAACAGGCATCTTTTGCATATTCTAAATATGTATTTTCCTAGATTTCTTTCCCAAATTAGAAAAACAGGTAAAGGCTGTTCTGTGAGAAAAAAAATCAACAACCAAACTCCCATGGTTTTGTTCAGAAGCTGCCATATTGATTTGTATGTAGCTAAAAAAACAGCATAGCATGGGGCTTAAGCACTTTTATCTCCCGTTTTCTTTCCCCAGGATATTGACATTTAATATCCTCCCAGCATGGCACTAAAGTCTCTGAGCACTCTTGCAAATATACCAAGATTACAGCTGCTAGATCATCCCCCACCCCCATTTACAGGCTGTGTGCAACCCTGCCACATTCATTTTCAATGGAGTCAGTAGACAAAGCTCCAGTAAATTTAGATGAATAAGAATAATAAGGGATAAAACCAGAGTAATATAGCAAAGCATGTTATTGTCACACAAACAGTGTTCACTTAGATTTCCAAATGAGAAAAAACAATTTTATAGTAGCATCAAAATGACCAGCTTACTAGATAGCTTCCTGAAAATCTGATAATACCTGATAACAAGTGCCAAGCTCTTTTCCATTGGCTGTGAATGACAACATTCCAGTAGCCAGGTCAACAAAGCATCCGATTTCTAAATCAACATTACTGCGACCTGATCTTTGGGAATTAGCAATCACATCTCCTCCCCAGACCATATAGCAATTGCTGCGCTTCACACTGAAAGAACAGCAAAAACAAAGAAAGCAAATCATAGGTCACATGGAAGTTGAATGTATTTAGTGAAGACGTACTTTTCAACAGAGTAACAGAGATCCTCAAAGACGTTTGTGCTGCTATTAGTTTTGTTTTCTTATTAACAACCCCCCCTTTTTTTAAGAATGTAAGCATCACAGCTAAGGGATCATAGAATCATAGAATGGTTCGGGTTGGAAGGGATGTTAAAGATCAGCTAGTTTCAACCCCCTGCCATGGGCAGGGACACCTCCCACTAGACCAGGTTGCTCAAAGTCCCATCCAGCCTGGCCTTGAACATTTCCAGGGAAGGAGCATCTAGAGCTTCTTTGGGCAACCTGTTCCAGTGTCTCACCACCCTCACACTAAAGAATTTCTTCATAATATCTAATCTAGACTAAGTGCATCTTTATTTTTTTTCCTTTTTTATAATTATGAAACAATTTTACAAGCTTCTGTGTGCTTATGTAAGATACATTAAAACAAGTAACAGGTTCATCCACAGTGACCAAATATGGATGTTAAAAGAAAGAAGCATCACAAAACATTCAAACAGAACATTAATGATAAATATACTCACTTTAACAAGTCTATGTAAAACACATTCATATATAAACGAGCACAGAACACTCCCACTCAATAATCAATTTTATTACTAGCTTAAATTAACATTTAAAATATCATCAAGCTTGTGCATAATCAACTTTTGAGCAACAGCATTAAAATATAATCTTTAATAAATGATAAATAAATCCATACCTTTCATGAACCCTGCCTCTCTCATCACCTAAAGTAACTGTCACTGTACAATTTTTATTTAGGTCAAAATTCTCACTGTAAAAATGATAGTCCGGCGTTACCCAGCCAACCCAGACAAAGGATGGGTCTTGGCCAGCAAATATCCGTAGTGAATAAAAATACTGAAAAGAGGAAAAGAACATATTAGTAATAGAAATTGAAATTATTTTACCAAGGAATACTCAAATAGTGATTAAAACATCTCCTATACAGCAAATGTTAATGACAGTAATTCAACATTCTCTTAATAAGTCATTTAAAATGTTCACGAATTAAAAAGCCAGACTAGTGGCCTAAGAGTGAGGTTTGTGCCTCAAGTCGTACAACTCTGGGCATTATTATTTATACACAGTGTTATATCAAATGATAGCAAATAATTTAAAAGGCTTCTTTCAACACATCAGTTTCTAATGAATATGCTGCCACAACTAAATCTACTTCAAAAAGTAAGAATAACTAAACATCTCAATGTATTTACTTACTGTAGTAGAAGCAGCAGCAATTTCTTGGCTGTGCTTTCTAAAGATAAAGGAACATCAGCAAATTAATTTAAAAAAAAAAAAGAAGTAGTAAAAAAGGTAGTCATTATTAAACTAAGTGTACTTACAAGCTAACTCATGTTTATTGGGTACTGAGTATGCATGAGTAAATTAAGCATGCAACAACTGTCCAAGATACAAATATACACCCAAAATAATTGACTGCAGTTAAGGCAGAGAGGAGGGGAAGAGATAAATTTACAGCAATTAACTAAAGATGAAGGCAATGCTGGAAGGTGCTGAACTCAGTAGTACCTGGTATCTTTAAAAATCTGTCCCACAATCTTTTTTCTTTGCATGGATTAGTCACTTTTCCAATAACAAAGAACTATTGAACAATAATGCAGACAAGCATTGATCCAGTGGGGAAAAGACTATAAGCTGATTTTCCAGCCTGGCTGAAGAGCTTTGCAAATCCCAATGATTTTGAAAGGATGGCAGCTGCCTAGCGATGAATAACTATCATGCACCTCTTCAGAAATGTTTCTCCCTTGTCTGGATACAGCACTCTCCAGCAAAGTTCTGTTCTAAATTTATTAAAATCATCAAGAAAAAAAAATCTCAGTAACATGCATCCCATGCTAGCATGAGCTTAGTGCAAAAACCAGGTATGAAATCTTGAGTGTACAATAATAAAGAATAATGAAACACATTACATTTACATCGAGAGCATGAAATAGGATAACCAAACCCAAGCCTAACCGTTTTTGGAAAACATCAGATGAGGCATTTTCCACACCCATGCTGAAGTTGAACGACGAGCGGAACTCAATGGGCATACTCAAACGACAATATATCATGTCTGAATTGCTGTTCTGTGTGCCAAATGTTTTGTGAGTAACTTTTAGCCGAGGTGGACTCTCAATGGTTCCATCAATTCTCCATATCTAAAAATAATAGAAATAATTTTAAAATAATGAAAGTTTTCAGTATTTTTCTTGGAATAGCATTAAGCAACTAGAGGATGAGATAATTGAGTCAACTTAAATTTTTCGAAACGAATTAATTTTGAAACTATGCAACTTTCTTTTCTGACAGGGAATCTAGCCTAAAGAGCAAGGGAAGCAACAGATTCAGTATATCCTGAACACTGCAAATACTTTCAAGTTGTTCCATACAGCATTTTCCAAAAAAATATAGATTTGAATAAACTAATTCACTTTGAGTGCACAAGTCATTGAAAAATTGCTTCACAAGAATCAGTAGTTTCCTACAATGAGAAGAAATATCAATTAGAATCCTTCAGATGATCATTATGAAGTCTGTGTCTGATATTATTATTTTCCCTTGTGCTGAAATAGTGAGTATGCTTTCAAACTCAGTGATAGGAACGTTTCAAAAACTTTTGAAGACAGAATACAGTTCAAATGATCCTGATAAACTGAAAAAAATGCTGAGATAATTTAGTTGGAATTCAGTGAAGTTTATTTTTTTTAAAAAGATAATGTTCAAAGACAAGTATTAGGGAATAATTGGCTAAACATCTAAATTAAAGTAAATGGCCTAGGGTTTACAGTAAAAAAAGTGATGAGGAATTCAAGCCTATCTTTTTGGAATATATTAATATGGAATATTTTATACAAAACAAAGGATATATTATTCTGCTCTAGAGCAGCTTAGATAGGGAGTTGTGGAATTCCTATCACATTCCATAAGAATGAATGAAACAGATATGACCCAGTGATAGCACAGGTACACTTAACTGTCCCTCAGATTAGCAAAGTGGACTAAATCAGCCTCTGCTTAGCTCACATTTCCATTAGCTGATGATGAATTTAGCTGAACAATTTTTAGATATTTAAGAAAACTGTATAGTAGAGAAGGCTTAAAAAAATGAAAGTGAATGTAAGATAGAATGTAAAAAATGGTTCTAAGAAATCACAACTGAAATGTCTCAAGTAGCTAAGAACATCAAAAAATTAGGAAGACATTTAATAGAACAGATAGGTATATCCATATGAATAGTAATACTACCATAAATGAAGTTGGAGATAAACAAGATCATCTGGAATTATCTAAGAGTGACTTAATAGATTTATATGACAAACTATCTGATGACAGTAAGTATTAGTAAGGGTTTAATGTCTCAGCTTGCTAAGCAAACAGTTGATAAACAGGTGCCTCCTTAACATGTAATGTTACCTCAATGTGAGGATGATTTTTTGGCACATTGACAAATGTTGGTAAGCGTTTACTAAACCACATAGCAACATCTCGGTTCATGTTGACAGCAAAAGGTTCAAAACCTTCTTGAAGGCCACACATTGTATAATACTTGAATGTACTGGCATCCATTCCAAGGTTCATACGACCAATCTGAGATAGACCCAGTGCACAAATTGGAACAAAACCTAAGAAAACAATACAACAACAACAACAACAAAAAAACCAACAGTAATTTATTTGGAGAACACAAGCATTCTATTTTGGTTCCATCTAATGTGAACTAAACTTCAGCTCCTACATGTAATGCACATGAAGTGATGACAGTAGCAAGGATTTAAAGCCAACTTAAATAGTAGTGTCTATGTTCGATATAATTGCTACCAAAACTGCTGAGGACTTAGGCAATGACGGGACATTACACTATCCCATTTATTTAAACATTAAACCAGCTTAACAACGGTTATTAGTAAGTAATAATAGATTTATGCAAAAAAACAAACAAAAAATTTCAAGTAAAGAGGTAGTTTTGTGGACAATCAGATTTGAAATACCAACATTCGCTCAAGTCAGTTATTCATTTATTAGAAGCATCAGTTATCTTCAGCATTTTTAGACTAATAAACATGCCTTTATACTCTAAGTTGGACACCAGAAGACAACCTTGTCTAGATCAAAGTTATTAACAAATGCTAAGTATGGTCTCTGAGGGCACTGAAGTTTCAAAAGGACTTTGAGATGAGGTTCAGGTATCTCAGTTCATCTGTTTAAAATTTACTTTGTCATCAGTAGCTATAAACTTTCATCCCTCCATCATTCATGATGGACAAATACACACCACTTTAATGTAGGCATTTTTTATGACTAAACTTTTTTGGTCTCCATATACCTGTAGCAGTCAATAGACAGGGATGAAAGGCTGTTCAATTCTTTCTCCATCTCTCAAGAAAGAGAACTTGGAGGAACTTTAGGGAAAAGCCAAAAGTTAAACCTCCAAAGGAGACATCTTCTCTCCTATACTTTAACTTTAAGCCTTCAAAAAAGCTCTCTTAAGGCCATCCCTCATTCTCTACCATTAGAAAAACTGTATCAATGGTCAGACCAAAGAGGGATAGTGAGCAACTGCAAAGTCTTCTGGCAATTACTAACAAGCATGAAGCTACTACTGGTTGGAGGAGATATGCTTCCAAAGAAAACATCAACTAAAAAGAAAATCAATTTGTGCCATATAAGCACTCTTAAAATAAATTTTTATGAAGTTAACATGTAGCACAGTCTGAAGGCTCACACAGTGAAATACGATTTCTCAGCTCACCAAGCTATTATGACAGACTAGCTTTTCTGGGTTTTGTTTTGTTTTGTCTTCTCATAACCATGTAACTATAAAAAGAAAATTACCTGTTTCTATTCCAAAGTCAGCAAATGCAAGTTCTGAACCTTTACTGGTTATAAGCAACTCTCCATTCAGAGTAAAGATAATTGATTTGTCATCCAAGTTTATCATACAACCAACCACATCTCCCGGTTGCCAGCTTCGTCCAAAGAATCCGCTGCCTTGATGCCAACGCTGGCCCTAAACAAAAAAACAAGTACATAAACACCATGCTAAAATTAAAAAATAAACTACAAAATAAATAAAGTCAAACAAACAAATATTTCACATTCCAAGATCTCAAAGTAATTTGCAAACAGTGCTGATCGTGGCTTTCAGGCAATTAATTTAATTATTATCTCAGTTATTTCATATAGAGAAACTAAGGCACCCTAACTTCAGTAATATGCAATCAGCAGTTTAGAACCTGGATGATAACCACTGTTCGCCGGATTCCATTTCTCACATGCAGTGTTATTATCATCCTAATGCTCCTTTAGGAGTCAAGTTTAGGAAGAAAGAATGTGCAGAAAGCAGAGTAAACAGAATCATGGTTCTCTCTTCCAGGAAAACAGACTGGTGGTTGTCTCTTCCAGCCATTGAAGAAACTTTGTTTTATTTTGTAAAACAGCACTTAGAAAAAAAAAAAAAGCTGTATTTTGTTTATGCTTACAACAGACCTCTACTCGGGTATATCCTAGGAAGATAGATACAAACCAACACACCTTTGTTAGCGTAATTTCAATGACTGGAACCAAATTTCAGATAAGCAAGAAACAGAGCTCAGAGACATCTTTCTATGAATCAAAAATATTCCAGTAGTTGATCTAGAGTACACAGAGGAAACCTATACTGCAGTACTCTGCTTAGCCTGTTTATAGGTCAAAAAAGATAAAGATGTACTGACTTTGCTTCCTTCAAATACAAATGCTTGGTCATCAGCTCCCAACTCTATGTCAGGTCGACAGCCTGGCCTGGCCCAGCCAACACGCATATCTCCACCTGTCACAGCTTCAAACTCAAAGTACCACTTTCCAGACTTCACTGCATAAGACTGTTCTACTCTGAAAAATCTTATCTTGTCGATGCTGACTTTTTCCGCTGCTTGGTCAGCTGCAAAAATAAACAGAGAAAACAAACCCCACCTTTTATAATTAGATGAAACTATAAATGCCACTGTTTAGCCTTTCATCTGTACCCAGTATTTTCTGTCTCTGAAAATGGCCATTATCTACCATTACATGTTTTAAGAACCTCCACAGTAAATGTTAAAAAAGGAGGAACAATAATCAGCATACAGAGGCTAGCACATTCTAACTCTATACAGGATGAGTGATTTTCCACTATTTAGTCAGAATATTTTGAAGCATCACTCAATGCAGAGCCCCAAACACAAAACTGACTATAGTAAACCTCAGAAGTGTAAGATTATAAACATGCAATGCAATCTGATGCAACAATGCCATATTACAATACAACAAAATACTTTTTACACAAGTCAATATATTTACAACATTTTAAAGAAATTATCAAATATGCTCTGTTTGGGTTTGGATTTTTGTCAAAAAACTGCAGTTATATATCAAATATGAAGAAAAACTTCTAAACAAATTTCTGGTCCCGATTTCAATAAAAAAATTATTGAACTTGGTGCACTTCTTTGACTACTTCTTAAGAACAGAGTTTGACATGAAGGAGTCAAACCTAATCTGCATACCGTGTAAAAAAAATCTTTTAAATTAATCCCATATTATTTTCTTTCTTTCATTATTTCCAAACAAAAACCTGTATGTCCACTCACACTGCAGATTTTCTCCACTCTAAAAATCATGGAAATTAGAATTATCGTATCATTAACTACAACCAATCTTTAAAAAAATATAAATAATATCCAGTCATTTACAAAGTATATTTGCACCTTTCATTAAAGTCCACTGCAAAAATACGCTACTATTAATTCATATCTTATGTTTTCCCTATCTATTTCAATGTTTTATGTTATTTTTCCAACCACTGAGGGAAAAAAAGGCCATGATTCTTATTGAAAGTACATACCAATCTCTTGGTCAGGTGGCTCAATACTATAACCGTAGCCTGCGAATGTTCTAACAGCTTCGCGGAGGCTATCTCTGTTTGACTTCTTAGTACGTTCATCTAATAATGCATATGGCACTAGCCGTGGATTTCGTTTGTTCTTAAGATCCTAAAAAGGGTTATAAAAAAAATAACAAGAAAACTGTGTTTAAACATCACAAATATTTCATATAACGAGACAGAGTGTATTCTGAAATAATGTTAATATTAGAGAGAAATAATATTGATAAAGAACAGGTCTATGAATGCAAGCCCAATAACATTAAAAACCTAAAGACAAGAATGAAAGAGAAGTATAGAAATATATTATCATACATCCTGCAGCTGCAGCCATGCAGGTCTGACAATCTACTCAGACTTGCACGGGCAAAGCTTCTTTTGCTGCTTCCCACACCCTCTAACTTTTCCAGACATTACACAGCATTAAGTATTTATCCTTTTATTTAACACTCCCATTTGATGTCCTAGAAAACCAAATCTGACATTTTTTTACTTATTCCAAATACATGTAAAGAAGTCCTTACCTGCTGAATGCCATAGGTCCATCCTTGCTTTATTCTGTCTTTTGCCCAGACATTATGTGCATTTTCTGCTAGTTTGTCAACTAGAACTTCTTGGGAAGGTAACAATTTCACTTCAGAAAGATCAAGAGGGGCAGGTTTATATCCATTTGACATCATGTAACTGTAAGTCAACAAAGGAAAACAGAGAGTCAAGATACCCTAAATGATGGTATTTAAAGTTTTCTATGTGACATTCATAGGGTAGGGTTCACTTTCTCTCTCTACTTTTCAATCTCCTACTCTCCCATTTCTTTGCACAAATCCTGCGTTGCATTTGGTCATTGACTAGGATATAAATTGTATTCTAGCAGTCTGATTTTCCACCTACTTGCACCCTATCTCACTAAATGTGTCCCAGGTCCACATGCACATCCCTAAATAGTTACTATGAAAAATCTAAATTGATATTAAATAAGTACTCTTTATATTTTTTTTATATTTGTCATTTCAACCTTCCAAGTAATTTCTAATTTAAAGATCTGCATGATAACTATTCATGAAATTATTTTTTATGCATTATTAAGTGTGGTATACTGTTTTGTAATGATTTTATATACTGGTTTGTAATGATTGCATTATTGTTTTTTTCAACAGAAGAAAACTTGTTTTAACTATTATTATTCAATGAAATACTAAGAAAAACAAGTTTAGTAGTTTTTTAGTAGTAGGTGTTAACCTCTCCAACCCTTCTGCATAGTATAAAGACTATTCTGCTGTTTTAAACATACGCAGACTCTCTCTTGCTCAAATTACATAATTTCCATTTGGTAGGATGATTCACGTAGGCAGCAAATATTTTAACAAGAGTCAGAAACTAAGATTTATTTGTTCTGTTATTAAAGACAATAGTATCAAAACAGTATGATGATAGACTGCCTGCAGTATGAACCTTGGGAAAGGTGGTTTTTCCCTTTTTTTAATTAATCCCATCAACTGGATCAAGATTACCAAAACTATATATTTTACCGCTCTCTTTAAAAATCTAACTTTGTTTCTCATGGGTAGAGCTGTTTCAGGAAAAAAGACACCTTATGGGTTGACAAACTTATGTGAAATCGCAAGTATCCAAATCACTGTTTCTGTCTTCAAGTTTTGTTGCAGGACAGAGCTTTAATCTGTCCCAGGAAGACTACAGAATCCCCACAGGCAAGGCTAAATTACAGATGTAATCCTTGATTCATCTTCACCACTTTTGGGGTGATTACTACTATATCTAAATATATCTTAATAAAAAATATCTGACTGCCATACTTTAGCTACCAAATAAAAATTAAAGCAAAAACACGATTGTATTTTATGAAATAATTTTAAAAGGTACATTTCCTAGAAATGTACAACATTGTAAGGACAGGAATTCTTTTTTTTTTTTTCTCTCCTTTAAAGAAATGCATTAATAATGTTTCTGGAAATTATGCATGTTGAACAAACCTTTTCTTGGAGGGGAAGGAAGACTAGGTGCACATCAAAACAGGAGTTATGGGAAAAAAGTATACCCTCTTTCAAGTAGATCAATTTACCATCATACACATATACTGTTCTTTGCTATGTGATAGAAAAGCACTGAAATGTTGCTTTCAACTTTGAAGTATCTATTCTAAGATCATGTAACACAGATATAATTGCATGTGGTTTGTCACTATTTGTGTCTCTCTGAATCACTCTACAAGGTGATGTAAGGCAGCAGTATTTACAGTCAACCACCATCACAGCCAAGCTAACGGACCAACCACGTGCTCTGTAAGTCCATATCAGTTATGTGGTTCATATCAAGTATTTTTTAAAAGACCTTACAATATTTTTCATTAATAACCTGTAGTTACAAATAATATATTATAGTTATCATAAGGTACATACTTTTTAGGAAGTTTCACTTTTTTAAGATCTTCCTCAGCTGCTGGATGAGCATGAACAATGTGACATCCAAGGGCCAAAAGGGTTCTGGCAACATAAAAAAATGGCAGTAGTGAAACACAACATTACAGTGCTCACCTATTTTATACATTTCTTTTTGTTTTGGTATAAATACGCAGAACTAATGATATTTAAAAAACAGAGAAGTAATTAAAAATAATGGAATTTCAAAATCCAAATATTTTAACTTATCAAAAATAATAAATAAAACCTTCAGAATCTAAAAAAGTACAAATCTGTGGGTCGAAAGTTATGCCACTTATATTAAAACCAACAGGATTTGGTGGGGGTGTTTTCTTTGTATCTCCATAGAGAGGAGATTTTTCTAAATTGCTCTGAATGTGCTCCTGGAACTTCTAGCAAAGTTAGCAGAACACACTTTGAATGAGATATTCTAATGTTTTTATACCTTACAACAGTATGAAGTGTTTGAATAAAAATTTAAAAAAACCAACTTTATTTTCTTTTAAATTTAAAGCTCACTTGAGGGTTTCAGTTGACATTTGTAGATTATAATTCTTCTCTGTTTCAGGTAATTTTGAGAATTCCACAAGACAAGGATGATGCCTTTTATTATCATCCCGTATCTGTAACAAAGCAACAGAAAAGAGTACTTTCCAGATACTAGATTCAAGCCAGAATCAGACTAAAAAAATCAATTAATTCTTTGCAATAATGAAGACATTGTAAACGATACCATTTATCTTTGCTCAGTGACAGTTGCTCATCATTATATAAATGAACTTTCCCATGATTCATTTGCAATGCACACTATGAGCCCTCCTCCATAACCAACAAAATCAGAAAAAAAGCAGCTATTTCATGTGTTCTGCATAAATACACGAAACACAAGAAAGCAAGCCTGTAAACTCAATGAACATATCTGCTGAATGCCTGAGCAATATATGCTTAATAGAAGACATTCTGATCTATTGTACACACTCTGATTCAAAAACCTTCAAGAATCACCTGGTAATGTTTTCCAAATTCTACTGGAATAGTAAAGCAGAGCATTCTCTTTCTGGTATCGACATAAGTCTTTAAATACTTATCTGCTCTTAATTTAACAAGCTCTTTCACTCAATGCCAAGTGCTTCTATCCTGATAGTAACTAAGAGTCATGACATTTCACTTACAAAAACATTTTTCAATTGCCAAAGCTCAGAAACTGTAAAAAGGTTAGTAAAGCTCAGAATTTCAACAGCAATAACATTTTAACAGATAGTATAATAAAGTTATTGAACACAAAGGTAAATCAAGTCCACATGTAAAAACAGCAGAAGAGAAGAAAAAAGATTCTTCTCAGGTAGGATACAGTTGTGATAGACACATGGAGGACTACCCCAGTAAATCTGAAGCAGCAAGATGAAATAATCTAAATTCAAGGCAGAATACAGTCTTCAAAATTTTTTATTACTAGGGGAAAGTACCAATTTTAATATAATTGTTGAATTTAATGCTATATTCAGAATATAATATTCTTGGCCTACCCTTTTAACTATTTTTCATTTGGTGACATCCATTGGGTAGAGAATGCCTCGTTGTGTGCATTTAAATAATGTTGACCAGATGGCCTTACTCTCTTCAAGCTGTCAGGCTATATAACATTATGAAGTGTCATTATAATGATACGTTTAATTGTAATTAATTAAATAAAGAATCTGAGCTTTGAGGAATTTGAACGTTTGCAAAAGTCACCAAATCCCTGTCTCCATTATCAATAGAAGCAATTTCTACAACAGACTTTTTGCTTGTTATCTCTTTGATCCCCAGCACCAGAGTAAACAAAGACTTAGTTGTGGGGTTACTCACTATTGGTATGATTTTCAGTAGAATTCCATCTTGGATTAGCTAGTATGTTTCTCAATTAAGATTTTTTTTCAAATTCTTAATTATTTATAGTGCTAAAATATGTACCGTATTTATATTCCAAATTTGCCTTCTAACACTACTTAATATCATTGTCTCCCGCCAGCTTACACTTTTATCTATTGTTAGTGAAGTATAGAGCACCATTAAATACTCCGTTCAGCTTCCAAGTCCAGGTTTTCTGGTAGGAGACTTAACCAAATACAGGTGACTGTACCCAGACAGGTCATTCAAAACATACCTTGCCATATGTCCAGCCCAATTCTATTTTATTCATTCCCCACAGTTCATGGATATTTTCAGCTAGTTTGTCCCTGATCTTTTCAAGATGAAAAGGAAGGACAATCTAAGAAAAGAAAATAACAATTACACAAATAAGAAAAGGTTCCAATTATCACACCTTGTAGATCCAAGATCATATAGTTCAGTTAAATACACCCCAACACACAAATGATGAATTCCTAAGAAAGCGGGCAAGCTAGCTTAGTTTTTATATTGTGAATTTATATTTTGTTAAGATATATTTTAGAATCCCATTATTGTATACTTAACATACCTGACTGGTATCTATTGGACAAGGGATAAAGGAAGCTTGGGAAAGGAATTGTGTTGTACCCAGTAAATCCCTCACTCCATCAGAATCTCTCTTATATTCTTTCACTGGTTCCAGTTTCATCTTCTCTTTTGGAAGCAATGCTTCATAACAGGGAGCATAGCCAGCAGGAGGCAGAAATTTAAACTCTCCATGACGTCCACCCAATAAGAAACGAACTCTGTGCAATTTTCAGTGAAGAAATTATACTCTTAATAGTCAGCATACACTAACATTATAAATAAATAATTTAGAGACTTAAACATTTATTTGAATAACATTTACAAAAATGCAGTTGTATTTCATGCTTTGATAAACACCGAAGAGTTATCAAGTGTTCATACTATCAATAACACCACCACCTACCCACTATTTTTTTAAAATTTGTTTTAGCCAACACAAAACTAATTATTCAATGCAGCAGCATATTTTCAAAAAAGTGTTTCTTACTTAAAATCAAATGGTTGTAAATTGTGAAATTTTTAATGCATTTAAATTATTTAGAAACACAAGTCTAATTTAAATTGGACTGTTACTCAAAAAATTCCAAAATAACTATTGATATACTACTTAAAAGTTTTAAAGTAAATTCTCAGTGCACTCATGCACGCAGTTGACAGAGCAGAAAAAAAGAACCAGAGTATATGGTGAAAAAAACCCCCCACCTTAATCATAATACATAAATCAAGCAAACAAAGTTGTACCAAATATTACAACTGGGAATGAGTTTCAGAAGCAGAACTGTGATTTCCATTAAACCCCTGAAATTTTCTGTTTCTCCTCAGATACACATTTTTTCATATAAATTTAAGACTATACAAGGAAAAACAACAAAGACAAAAACTATCCATCTTCATACTTTGGCCCTCATGTAGGCAAACTCTAGAGGTAAATAACCACAGAAAATTAAAAACAACTATTATCTCTAGGAAACAGCCCATACATTTGTTGATGGGGTGGCCAGAAGCCTACACCATTTTCTACTTACACATCTAAAAATACTAGAGCTATTAGATCAACATATTTCATTGACAGTAAAAGACATTAATAATACAAAAAGAGGAGAAAAATTAAGAGACAAGTTTTCTCAAAGAAGATGTACATAAGCACAGGTCACAAATATCTGAAACAGTTCAATGCCCATGAGCAATATATTATTACTGATTAATTCTATTAAGCTTGAACTTTCTAATTTTATTTTAAAAACACACTGTTTAATATACTTGAATGATTTTTTTTCTGATATTAACAGACACAGAAGATGACATATAACCTGCTATTGCCATCAGCTACTATTAACTACAAGGGGACATGCTCTCACAAAATGCACAAACAACATCAAATAAGAATGAAGAAAAATAATTACACCAGTTTAGACAGATTTCTCACAGAAAACCATAATGAACATTTTCAAAAGCTCTTGTACTAACCCAGATACATAGTAGGGTCACTCCTAGAGAATAAATTAAAATTGATTTTTTAAGCCCTTCCCAGGCCTCCTTTATTCTGTTTGGTCTCTGTTAGTATTCTCACCTGGGAGGTTCTTTTGAGCATGATATGCTCAAAGTATTTATGTACTGATCATAGAAGGAAAAGCCCACAGAGAACTAGTTATCTGATTTACCTCAGAGAAGCAAATATTTCTTTTTTCTTAATTGTTAAATGTATGAACCATTTATAGCTTGAGCTTTCTTTCACTTATGAAAGCTATATAATGTCTATTCTGGCCATATCGAACCTTCATTTCTCAAAAATTACCATGTATAAGAGAAACTCTCCTTTAAATAAAAGCTAGCCCTTTGCATCTTCTCTCTCCTTCACCACAGTCTCTTACTCTGTTCCTGCTTATTTCTTCCAAGATTGGCAGTTTCAGATTTTCCGACTTAATGAAAGGTAAGATAACAATAGAAACCTGAAAACAGTAAGTTTGAATCTCAGTATTTTAGCTACAAAACAGGTAAGAAATGGGCAATATTAGTAATCAGCTTCCAAAACTGCTTCTCATCAGTTCTTGAGTTTCCTACGGTGAATACAATATCAGTTTTCATGATGATTTAGGTTTTTTACTACCTGCTGAGAAAGCCAGTGAGAATATTAATTAGTGCCAAACGCAGGCCTGTGTTTCTAATGTGCTTTTTTTTTTCCGCTGATAATTGGAATGAGACAAAATTAATTTCCCCTAGGTCACCAAATATCCATAAAGTAATAATTTTCAGACACTGTGACTTGGTCAAATTGCTAACAGGCTCACATTTCAACCTTAAGTGAAATCACCTCTGAACAAATCAGTACTTTCCTGCCTCCCTCCCTCCCAGCTACTGGTTGGGCAGAACTGTAACAACAAAAGAGAACAAATCATGCATAAATTTGGACAATATTTTCTGTGACAAGACAGCAAAGAAAACAACAGTTAAAATTAAGTTGTACTTACTTTACACCTGCTGATAAGCTTACTACAGGAAAGAAAAACCCTTCTGTACTGAAGTTCTCAAACATTCCTTGTACAGGCTGTCCATTAATGCGGAATGAAATGCTGGGTACACCTAAATCCAAGCAGCAGCTCACCACATCATCAGATGCTAATAAATGCTGATTGACAGATGCTACAGCTCTAGGTACTCGACCTAGGATAAACATATTAAGTAATCAGAAGCTTTAAGAGACTCTCACAGGTTTAACAATGGCAGTATTTCCTCAAAACCACCATTGAGTTTTTTGTTCATAGTCATGAAGACATGATCCTGCCTTCATCTGTTTTATGAACAGTTCTGCTTTTAGAGACAGACAGTGAGTCAACATTCTCCCAACTGATTTGTGGCAGAAAAGTGCATAAACTGAGCAAATCACTTGAGACCTCTAACACTGTTCATAAGACAGAACACGCTCAGTTGAAATCACGCAAGTTCACACTAGCCCAATGTAAGAGTACGAAGGCACAGTAAATGACAGTAAGTGATGCCCCCTCTACAAAGCAAACATTAACATATCCTTTTTTTTTTTTTCCCCCAGCTTTCTCTGAAATACCAGATTCACATATCTGTGAATATTCAGTGGTGAGACACTGGGACAGGCTCCCTAGAGAAACTGTGGATGTGCCATCATTGGAAGTGTTCAATGTCAGGTTGGACAGGGCTTTGAGCATCCTGGTCTAGTGAAATATGTCCCTGCCCATGGCAAGGGCTTTGGACTACATGATCTCTTCCAACCCAAACCATTCTATGATTCTATAATTCTACTGGAACTATGATTATGATTAATATCCCAGTTTACAGTATCAAGAGGCAGAATGGTATAACTGAGTTATCAAAATACAGATCAAGAATTTAACGGACCACATTTTCTTTATGAACTACAGTCATACATTCAACAGAGGGAGCTTCCTTTTTCCTACCTGGGAAGGTGGAACATTACAGTCATGCACAGGACTCAGTAATTATAATAACAATTAACTAGAGATAATATATCTGCAGTAATCTGGCATGGAATATATGGTCGCTTTTGGTCAGGGGTCCTGGCTGTGTCCCCTCCCAAGATCTTGACCAACCCCCAGCCTACTGGTGAGGTGGGAATGTTGGAGGGACAGCCTTGACGCTGTACCAGCACCGCTCAGCAGTAGCTGAAGCATTTTAGGTACACAACCTAATTGCCAGAGCTCTGTTTTAAATATTTATGTGAGTAGAATACATATGTAAAATCTAGAAATTTTAGCAACTATTTTGCTTCCTACTGCTTTTCTTTCTCCTTTCATTACTTATTGATAGTTTGATAAAGAATGATGTTACAAAGGTAGCAGATAGCAGATGATGTAATGAAGGGTATACAGCTAATTACCTAAATATTTTCTTATTTTAGAGCCTCATGTATTATATCTCTTCTCTGAAATGTTCCTTAATTAGAGAGTGTTTAGGAACTTTAAGAAAGTAAACCCAGCCATCAGCATTTCCTATGTTGCCATTTCATTCTTAAAATTAGCCAATAGCACTTTGCTGGTTGTTTTATAGGAACATACATTGACATGGTCAAAAGGTATTCTGCTGGGACAAACCTGGCTGTTTACAAAAAGGATATTCTAGTTCCCTTTCCCTGGATATAGTATTGGGGAAGGGAAAGCCACACAAAAAGCCAACAGCCTTGATCATAGTTCCAAAGCCACTTTCCAGCTAATTATGTGCTCCAGGTGGCTCTCACAAATCCTTCTCCAAATCAGATTCTTCTGTTTTCTCCATTTTCCTCACTGGTTATTCTTTATAACATGCTTATTATTATTACAAAAATTATTTGAACTGCAACGCTTCAGATGAGCCCTCGAGCTTTTACTCACATCTACCCAATTGCATGGGCTGTTACTTCCACTTCTTTGTTAACTCAGCCCACTAACATATTCAATTTGCTTGAACAGAAAATGGCTAACATGACCGCAAGTTTACTCTCACTGATCCTTAAGTGACCACAAAATATGCTTTTGTTGGCATCCATTAACTGCCTTCTTTATAAACTTCTTTAGAAACTTTATAAACTTCTTTAGAAACTGCAAGTGTAACCACTTTACTGCAGTACTAATTGAGTCTCCTAAATTACTACACAGATTAAGAAGCATTTCTAGAAGAACTCCTATTTTTTTCTGCTATTTTATATAATAATACGAAAAACATTTTTTCAAACAGCATAGCAACTACAGGATTTCAGTTTGATATTAAACTACAGAAATTTATGGTCTAAAACCAACTGAAGTTAGTAATAGTGTAGCAATTCTTATTTCTAATTGCCGAAATTATCTTTAATGAAGCTATTTATCAAAATTTAAATTGAATTTATTAAATGTATCAATAGGTGTGAGGATAATAATGTCATTTTCCTTCAACTGTAGATACAAAGTGGAAGAATAATGCAAATGTAGATGCATATACAATTAATTTGTCTGAGATCAATACATCCATTGATTTTGAACAGATAGACTTAAGTCAGTATTGATCTAAATCTGGAAAATGCCACCTTTTGATCAAAATCATAAAAATAGAAGCTACCTGCTAAAAAATCTAATTGCTATAATTCAATATTGACTAAAATCTCACATAAGAAGTCTGATCTGAAATTCTAAATAACTTCATGGCAAGCTGGAGTTCTCAATGTTAGCTCACTATAAAATAACATGCTATTCAGTACACACAGGTACTGAAAGTAAAGGTAACTAACTCCTAAATGTAAGAATAAGTGGAAGAAGTACTTACCAGACCACAGATGAAGGCCATCAAAACCAAAAGAGTACAAGTCATCACCAACACCATTGCCACCCCATCCTTCTCCACCTCCAGGATAGGGGGCATAACCTGAAGTAGAGGCCCATCCAACTCGTAAATGGGTGGGTTCTGCGGTCAAGAATGGATCAACCTGATCGATTATTAACTCAAAGTACCACTTCTTGTACTGTGCAGAGCCCTCAGCAACACCTAAAAATATGTTTGGCCTTATGCTAAGAAAGAAAATGTAAGCCAGTTAGTGTAAAGATAAATGCAACACAGGAATTATATTGCTGCATAACAGTCAAATTCACTTTGCAAATATGGTAAGAGTGTAGATGTCCACATTTTCCTTATAATATTTAAATAGTGATTCATTTAATGACTTTATAGAGCTGCTGTATAATCATCTTCTAAGGTATAGGTTCCATGCTTTGAAAAAACTTATACTCAAGAGAGGAATAACAAGATCATTTCCTAAAATCGAAAAAACAGGAGTGAGGTTGCCAGGAAATCAAATCCCTCTTAAAGAACACAAGTACTTCACAGTAGGTTTACATACTCCATAATAATTATTAGGTAAAGCCATACTCTGTTTTGAATGAGAAACAAGCAACTTTCATCTTTCCATTTCAAAGCAGATCTTAGTATTCATTAGCAATTTCTATTTGAGCAATTTCCATTACAATTGCCATATTGTTAGCAAAAATATTTTTTTCAGAAGTTAATACATAAACATTTCCTAAAGCGTTTGTCTCAATATTGAAAGCTGTGGAACATCTATTTAGGCTACAGTATTTTCTTCAATTAATTACTGAAGACCTGTAAATTCCATTTCTTCTAATGTAACAATAAAACATGTCACTATACCTTGTCACATCATTAATCAAACGTGTTTGCAGGAGTAAGTCTCTTCTAGGCAGTAGATTGTCACAAATCAAATTTTGATTGGCACGAACTGCAACTCCATTACAGACACACAAAGAGCAAAGCACATCAAGAACCTTAAAAAAAAAATCATAAGAAAGTTGGGTAAAGGTAACTGCATATACTATTATTCAGTTGTTAGCTTAATTTACATTCAGAGTAGACCTAAAGGAAGGAATATAACACACATTATTGTTTTCTAAATACTTTTCACATATACAGATCGAGTATAGTCTGTATTACTGATAGTTCCACATTTGTGGAACACAAGTTCAGAACACAGGGTCTGCAAAACGCCTCAAAAAACCTTCCTTTGAGATTCCTTATTGTTATTTTGATTAGAAAAAAGCAAAGCTATAACAGCCGTATATCAACTGTTTACAATTTTTTTAAAAATTTGAAATGTAAAATGAAAATATTTGAGAAATTTACTGCAGCACAAAAAACTTTCCAAGGAAAATCGGTGGAAAAATTGTCAACTGCAATTCTTAGACTGCTTATGAATCTGTTCTGAAAGCATGTTTTCAATATGAGAAGAAATCCATTTATTATTAAAATGAAAAACATTTACAAGAATTCACTAAAAAGCAAAACAGAGTTTCAGAAAGATCTTATTCTAACATTTTGGCTATTTTTTTTTTTGGTCACAGTCTGAAAAGTGAAAGAAATTGACATAATTCTCCCACAGATTACTAGAATTAGCAGGTTTGGAACAGAGACCACAGTAATACAGTGATTAATGCTGAGGGACAAAGCTGAACCCTTTTGCAAAAAGAAAAGCTTAAAGATGCTCTGGAGCTCTGACAGGCAAAAACTACAGACCATCTCCTAGACAAAGAACCATCTTCACACTCTTGATTACCATTTTGGAAACTGCTGTACAACACAAGGAGCAACAGAACAGAACATTTACTTTAACTACTCCTATTCTCTGCACAGTGGATTAGCACAAAACCATCCTCAACAGCAGTTTAAACTAATATATTGTGAACTTTGCCATGTCTCAGCCCATGCATTTTCCTTTCTACCAACCCCTTGTTATTGGGCAGAAACCATTAGCAGAAGGATAGAGCTAGTAACTTAAAGAAGAGCAGAAACTCTGACCAGTAGTCAGCTGTAAAGTGTTTAATAAGAATGATTATCAATAAATCGAATTTACATTTAAACTGTTTAAATAATCTCTATGCACTCCCTGATCATATTTCTGATATAAGGCTTTTCATTTAAAAAAATCCCTCAAATCAATAATTTCCAAGACTATTTTGGTTAATAATGTTCCTCTTTCTTACTTCCTAGATCACAACAGAATTTCTAATCTAGCAGGAGAACAAGATATACTTTTTCCTGAGTAACAAATAAATTCATTATTTCACATTACTTCATTACTGATGTTTAGTCAAAGACATTACAAATGGAAATGTGCAAATTTGTTACCCAGTCGAATTCTTCTCCTGTATACAACACTTTCCTTTTCTGCCTTAAGTTCCCGTTCCCTTTATAAGGTCTACACTAAGCTTCTCCAGCTGAAAGTTTCTCTTTGCAGGTGACTAGCAAAGCACAATAATCTTGCTAACAGCTAAAAATAGTAAGCTAAATTTACTGCTGTAATTTCTACTTTTTTCTCATGCCAACTTATATCAGTTCGTACTCCTTAACCATGCTTAAAAATACTTCTTTTCCGTATCTGTAGTTTGTTAGGTTCTCTGTATTACCTTCTGCTGTAAACCAGTAATTTCAGCTCACTAAAAATTTCTTTGTTCTTCCTCCAGATTATCAGTCTTTCAAATAAAATTTTAATTGAGGAAGGAAACTCACATCAGAAAATCACACATAAAACTATATCCTCCTCTGTGTTGTGATGTCATCCTGATCGCAGCCAGAAACTGTGTTCACTTTCTTCTGTCATAATAAATTGCACATTGATGTCTAAATTAATTTCCACCATTATTTCTTCTGGTATAACTCAGGGTTTTTTTCTTTCTTCTGAACACCTGTGTTTTCAGATATTTGGATTATTTTTCCAATTTCTCATTTTATTTTATTCTTTTCTGTTACTATTACTCAAGTTAGGAATGACTTTGCAGCATTTAGTTCTGTCTTTCTACAAATACAACAACAGTAGTTCACTGCTTCTGCAGAGCCCTGTATCACAAAACAAGCTACTCTGTACACATGCTTACAGCCACCAGAATGCTTCATTTTCTCAGCAAATCCAAAATTCGGATTGGTTTTCAATATTTCTTAACTATTTGCTTGTCATAAATATTTGCTGTATTTGAAACTGAAAAGCAATTATATATTACACATTTTTTTTAATCTCAACAAAGCGATTTTGCAGATGTACTTCAAGGTTATTCCTTTAAAGGTACAAGAATCACAATATTTCCATGTAGATATTTCTCTGGGTTTTTTCCACAAATCTCTGTAAGATTATCAATACATCCTTAGATTTTCCAAATATACCTTGTAATTGCGCCCATGTTTATCCAACAATGAAATAATGGATTTGATGTGCTCCTCAGCTATTACATTTAAAGCTTCTGGGCTTTCAATCAAGATGCAGTGCAACACTTCCAAAATACCTGTATGAAGGTCACAGAAACAATGTTGTTATTAAATCATCTGTGCAACAGAACACAATCTAAAAGCTCAGTAAATAACAAAGCATCTTAAGAGATGTTATCTTTTCTCCAGCCTAAAAAGACTGAAAACTTTTTAAAGAGTATTGATATGACTATGATGTGAACCACATTAGATAAAAGTGCATTATGAAGCTGTTAATTTCTGTTTTTTCCACCGCAACTTTAAAACCACTTGAGAAAAATCCAAGTTTAGCTGCTGCTTTTCAATGAGAGAGAGAAAGGTTTTACAGTAGGGAGCACTGTGTAGTATTTTGATATTTTGTTGAACACCTCATAGTGTAAAAAAACTTCTCTCTATATATATGTTATTTGTACTTGTGCCCACAAACAACTCTGGCGTTAGTCAATATCAACGGGTAAGTAGTCTTGATACTGTCTGACCCAGTTCATTAATTCCCCAAAGTCACATTCAACCCTGATCGGATGTGGTATTGCACAAATGTATGGAACCAAAAAATGCCACAAAAACATCTGCTTAAATGTAATACTTTGCTCAATTAAAAAAAATGCGGTGTATTTGTTTTCTAACATGTCATTTTCAAGAAAAACTGCTCTGACCTTTATAATGTAAGAGAGCTGTGTATGTACTGATAATTAATTTACATTGATGAAAGTGAGTCTCACCTGAGGAAGACTCTAGTCTGTCCAATTTACTTATTAGCCAATCGAGGTTACTGGAAAACTGCGTACAATTGTTTCTGTTGCCACGAATGAGAGCAGCTGGAAAAAAACCACAAGGTATAATTTTATAACAGGAGATTTCCTTATTAGATTACCAACATTAATCATATATATTTTAACACAATTTTTATAACAACTTCACAAAATAATAAATTGACAAATCCTAAATACACATAAATTATGGTAATAAAGAATTAAGAATTTCATTAATTAGATTATCAGCAACTGACATAACTTGTAAAGAGCATGTAGTTTTTGAAGTTGACAGGGGTCTACTGGATAAACAAGAATTTCAGCAAAAAATATGTTTTATTTATGTTTTATTTTATAATTAAGTTTTAACAGAAATTATCCACCACGCTTGTTTGAAGCAAATGCCAAGCACTGTCATCGTGAAGAGGCTGAAACATTTCTTTTTCTTTATCTTCTTACCAAGTGGGAAGATCATATGCAGAAGTTTAAACCCAGGCGAAGGCTGAGTGTACTGCACTTTAGCTCTACTTTCTGATTAAAACATGTTAATAGAATGAATAGCTTTTAGTCTTCAGCAGTGCAGAACAAAATGTTATTTTACTGCACTTTGAAATTTCATCAGCGTTCCAGTATTTCAAGCAATACTGATTTCTTTTCTTCCAGAAGTTATTACTGATCACAGAAAAAAATCCAAAAAAAGTCTTTTGTATACACTTGTCAAGGATTTCTATTATGAAGCATTAACTTAAATATTTATCACATCAGAACAAGTGTGTTCAAAATGTACCTGAAGAAGAAAATCAAGACAAAACCTCAAAAGGCCTAACAAAGCACCAGAGAGGTTTTTTCATCCCACTTTTTACACTTGTAAGACTGTAGTAAAATGCAGGCAATGGTATCTTATCACTTTCTAGAGCAATGAGATTTCACCAGAAGCATCTGCATGCCTGTGCTATGTGAATAACCTCATGCCTCAAAGCATTCCCCCAGGTTTGTTTTACTCATTTCCTAATTCTAGAATTGCGTATTTTACTATGGTTCTGGACTAACTTTCTTTGTAATGAAATTAGAATGTATTTAAACTCCATTAGAAGACAAGATTCTCAAGTATGAGGAATTACGCGACTCAGGTATCAAATTAGTGATTTCAAGAAACATACACTTCTACTCTATAATTTTGGCCCTATTACAACACAGAAGCAGTTTGCTTTAGAAAGTATGACATTGAAATTGAAAATCTTTTAATTTGTTTTATGCAATTATTTTTATTACCATTTAAATCTAAGCCTCAAGTGACAAACATGCATTCAATAGACCTACAAGTTCTGACTATCACTTTAAGGCTTCTCTTCAGCTTCATGTATAGGGACTGTTTTCCAGTTTTTCTAATTTTTGAAATAATAATTCACACCTATTTGCACACCACAGGCACATTTAAAGTAAAAAAAATAAATAAAAATACTCAATTGGCATGCTGCACCAATCTTTTTCCTAGTTGAGATTCATTTTTCTGCTCAACTCTGTTCTCTGTAATAAACGTCAGTATGTATGTGGAACAAATTCTGCAATTTACATGACAGAATGAATAACACAAAGTATTCTTTGGTGGTGAAGTAGCAAGTATAATATAAAGAATACATAACCAATATAAAGAATACATAACCTCGCTTTTTACATTAGTAGATTATTGAAGAACTTGCCTAATAATTTGTAAAGGAGATTCAAAATTTCTTTCCATGCTGTACCATGTTCTTCTCTTGCAATTCCTGCAAAATGAGCTGCACTGTTGTAGTCATTTAGGCGATCAATGCAATTCAAAACTAGTGCCAGCATTCCCTAAACACATATGAAAGAGAGGAAAGCGAACGGTACATGAAAAAGCATTTGTTGTCCTTTTAAAAGATTTTTTCCTGTACACATTAAAAAGTTGCATCACCTTACATTAAAAAAAACACAAACTATTGTGCTTTCACGATTTGAATTTGTATTTTTCTATATCAGAATCATCTGTTTTAGAGAATGATTCTATACTATTCCCGGCTCAGCTAAGTACTATAAAAAGTAAGGAATAAACAAAGCTGACAATGAAGACTTTTATAATTTTTGTGAGCAGACTCTTTTTTACAAAAAATCTTCCTTACATAGGAAAAAACCCCACCACTTTAAATTTATATCCAAAGGAATTTTTGTTGATTAAAGAAGGTGGAAATTTTACTATCCAATAAAATATCTGTAAAACAAACAAGTTCAAATACTAGCATCGATTTTTAACTTCAGTTTGATTGGAGACTAAAAAGGTATTGAAAACCTGCAAGCAATCCAAACGTGTCTAGAAACATTTTAAAATATATTTCTTATTTATACAGAAGGGTAATTAATCCATTTTCAAGGAGGAGCAATGATACCATTACGTAATACCTATCCTTCTCTAAAACTAGCATTTTTCCAGTTTCTAGAGATAAAAAGTTCCGGTTTCACACCCTGGTAGACAGAAAACACACCAGAATTAACATATATTAATTATTATTATTGACACGTTTATTATTCATTTGGGGTATCCAGAATGTGTAACTTCATAGAGACAAAAAGAAATTTCTTGTCACAATCATTTCTTTTTTTAAAATGACATCTGTTTAAGAATTCTCAGAAGTATTAAGACCGAATTTTATGAAAGCTTGTGGCCTGTGACAAGTGTGGAAGCGAAAAATATCTCAGAGCAAATTATCATGTGGCATTACAGTCTATTTTTTTTATATATATATCAGCTATAGAACTTTACACTATAAATCACATGCATGCATGATGTTTAGGTTCTTCTCAACGATTGTGACATGATACACTTAAAATAAAAATAATATAAAAATCCCTCTCTCTGTACCTCTTCTTTAAATAGATTTTGCCTGTTTTTGAGTGAACGAAGCTTGCTTTGCTTATCTTCATGTTCCAGGTCTTCTTCGGGAAGCTGGAAGTAAGTAATCAGGTCTTGCAGAGTCTGAGCCATCTCCTCAACAGGCAGGGCAGTGGGTGAGAGCGTTCTGTTGTTTCCGCTACAGAAAACAATAATGAGAAAGCCTGGCAGCATTATTCATTTCTGCACTGTAACTTAAAGTATTGTGTAGCAGCCTGTCTGCTGGTATCTACATCAATTCTTGTTATACATATGACATATGTATGTGAGCAACAGCTGATCTGAATTGCAAATCATTCAAATATCTATTGTTTCAGTGTCCACTGCTCAGAGCTTCCTGAAGTGGAATCACGTTTCCCTTTCTGCACTGATGTAAAGAGAGAGAATGATTAAAAAACCACAAAAAAATGAGCAGAAGAAACAATCTAAGTCAGCAAAAAGATTAAACAGAGATGAAAGGTATACCAAAGTCCTTTCTTACAGGAATTGATTTTGTTTAGATACTTTAAATCCTACTGATGATACAGGCATAATGTGCAGATGGACTAAAGTAGTAGCTGAGGGGGTCTGTACACCCCTAGTCTTCTAGACAAAGAACACAAAAATAACAGGTAATCCTAACCATTAATTAGGTCTTCTCTATCAACTCTATATAGGAAATAAAGACAGGTGGGATTTAAAAATATAAAGCATTTCAAGGAATCTCAGCTGTCAGCAAAATAATGTCTATTTCCTGTTCAAGCATTTGCTCAATCTTGGGTGACAACTCAATTTTTCAAGGTCTGACTCACTACTATAAATAGTATAATCAAGGAGGAGCTGACTCCTGGCAGAGGTGGCTCTGGTTTTATATCCTCAGCACAAGAAATACAAAGGAGTAGTGTAGTCCCTTGTGATACTGAAGAAGTAATGTTTTAAATGCAGGCTCATATGTGTGGAAGCAAATTATTAATTATAAACTAATTTTCCTTTATTTTTTCACCTAGTAGGCAGCAATACAGGGATGATCACTTGATCATCATAATTAAAACTTCTGCCAAGCGCTATGAAAAAATAGTTTCTTCAGTACTACATACATTCTTACTGATTTCATTGTGTATTCTTATATGCTGATCTCAGCAATTATAAATGAATATGCATTGACACAGAATTGTATTTTACCCTAAAAATCTTTAGACAAAAACGTATAGAAGTATAGAAGAGCTATAGCAAAGAAAACATGAAACTTTGACTGAATTGAAGATCTTTGTCTTGCTGCTTGTCAAAGAGCTAAAGAATGCTAAGGGTTGGAAGGGACCTTCAGAGATCATCTAGAACAACCTCTCTGCCAAAGGAGGTTCACTTAGAGCAGGCTGGACAGGAATGCATCCAGGAGGGTTTTGAATATCACTGGAGAAGACGACTCCACAACCTCTCTGGGAAGCCTGTTCCAGTGCTCTGGCACCCTCCAAGTAAAGAAGTTTTTCTTCATATTCAACTGGAATTTCCTGTGTTCCAGTTTGTGCCCATTGCCCCTTGTCCTGCCACTGGGCACCACTGAAAAGAGTCTGGCCTCATCCTCTCGACACCACCCTTTAGATATTTATGAGCATTGATAAGATCCCCTCTCAGTCTTCTCTTCTCCAGGCTAAACAGAAACGGACGCTCAGCACCTCACGAGAGGTGCTCCATTCCCTTGATCATCTTTATAGCCCTCCACTGGACTCTCTCCAGTAGTTCCCTGTCCTCCTTGAAGTGGGGGGCCCAGAACTGACACAGTACTGCAGATGTGGTTTCACCAGGGCAGAGTAGAGTGGGAGGATGACCTCTTTCAACCTGCTGGCCACACTCTTTTTAATGCACCCCAGGAGACCACTGGCCTTGGCTACAAGGGCACATTGCTGGCTCATTTAAGTTTAGCAACTTATATTTAGTAAGTTTTTAGAATCATGTAAGTTTAGTAATGTAAGATAAATGTCATAAACAATTTACTCTAAAGAATGAGGGAAGGGGAACAAAAGAAACAAAAGAAATAGCATAATAATATTATGCTTCAAAATGACCCATATTTTCAACCTAAAAATCTTGTTTATTATTCAAAACACCAGATACAACCACATATGTAAGACAGTTTTCATTATACTTCCCTTCACTATCCAAATACTAAAGCCCTCATAAGAACAATCATTTTACAACTATTTCCAGTTTCTATATGAAATTTACTGGTAACTAAGGTACATCCAAATTAAGCTAAACTGATATATGACAGAAAACATTTTGAAGAGTTTTGTACAAATTGACAAGACTGATAATATAAAGCAGAAGAACAAACATTTTTAAGCACAATGTATACTTTGAGAGGACTAGAAAAAATTTAAGCTGAAGTGAGTGCATTAATATAGTGAAATTAAGTCAAATTTTGATTCAGAAAATCTATTTTTTAAATTATTATTTAAATACAGTCTTGAATCCAGAAAACCAAACTAGGGATGAAATGTGATAAATACAGTATCTTTTCATGCTCATTTTGTCAATGGTTCATTAAGATTCAACATCTCCTGAGGACTCTAAGGCTCTTCAGTCAGCAACATACAAATTTGATAAACTGCTGTAAATGATACTCATGTCCAACACATTTGTTTTGCTATTTGCCAAGATTGTATTTTTCTATTAAAAGAAAGGTATTAGGTTGCCACATGTGTGGCAAGGATATTAGGCAAAGAACACGAACAGCTCAAAACCAAACAAGAACAGCTCTTTATATAACCTTCTGAATAAATCAAGATTATGATGGAGCGAGTCTGGTGTCACATTAAATTGTTTAAATTCCCTGACTTTCTCATATCCTTTGTAGTATTTACTCCCTGCTTAGGGTACTCATATATTCCATGTTTCACAATGCCAAGGTATCCAAGGGCTTTGGTGTTTTGATCTGTAGGAACAGCGATGGCAGTTTCCACATTAGTTTTTGAGTTCTATTATACAGTTAGTGGAACAGCCCAATCTCAGATAATTCTTACTGAAGTATAATTTCTAACTGCATTGCCCTCTAGTAAAGCAAAGATTTGGAAGATAAATACTATTCAGAAGGCAATTCTATTGATTCTATTCTGAAGTCTTAAAATCACAACTTGAATTATTCCTTAAAATCAAATATAGTCACTGTCTCTCTGGTGAGATGCTATTACTGACTTTGAATACCCATAAATCCATTCAATTGCAAATAAATGCATTGGTTTAAACAGGAAATTTAGGAATGGTCACATAATAATTTAGCTGAGATAGAGAAGTTAAGAAGTTGTTCCTTTTACCTTCTCAGCTGACAGCTTTCTGCCCTAGTTGTTGTTACTGCACATAATCTGTTATACTACATACAGTTCACCAGAGAGAACTGCCTCTCCTCTGATCTTTAAATCTTCCAGATATGATCAGAGGGGCGACAGAGAACTAGGAGAGATCAACAGGATGGGTGATTAAAAAGGTACAGATAAAATATTTCAGTCCAGATTTTGAAGGCAATAAATTGGCATTCTCCTACCAGACATGTAGAGACCTATTTTGTACTTCCTTCTATTGTTTATTTGCATGTACATGGGACTGCTGTGGTTTCACATCGTGTTTTTCATCTAAAGAGTATTACGCATCAATATTCCTTTCCATTAGTTTGACAAATTTGAATAGAGATAGCTACAATATTTGGTCTACCAAGAAAAAAAGAAAAATACAAACCCTTTTATGAATATTGGGAGGTTCTAGCTACTGTAGAATACTTACTAATGGAGTTACACTAAAATAATTTAGCATGTTTTCTTCAACCTGGATTATTATGATCCAGTTTGCTTCTGGCTTCAAGGTATCAGATTTCATAGATTCATAGATTGGTCCAGGCCGGAAGGGACCTCCAAAGGTCATCTAGTCCGACCTCCCCGCAGTCAGCAGGGACACCCCCAACTAGACCAGGTTGCCCAGGGCCTCGTCAAGCTTCACCTTGAATATCTCAAGGGAAGGGGCCTCAACCACCTCCCTGGGAACCTGTTCCAGTGTTCCACCACCCTCATGGTAAAGAATTTTTTCCTAATATCCAATCTAAACTAAATCTCCCCTTCTCCAGCTTAAAACCATTGCCCCTCGTCCTGTCACTGCAGGCCTTTGTAAACAGACCCTCCCCAGCCTTCCTGTAGGCCCCCCTCAGGTACTGGAAGGCCGCTATGAGATCTCCCTGGAGCCTCCTTTTCTCCAAGCTAAACAACCCCAGCTCCCTCAGTCTGTCCTCATAGGAGAGGTGCTCCAGCCCCCTGATCATTTTGGTGGCCCTCCTCTGGACCCGCTCCATCAGGTCCATGTCCTTTCTATATTGAGGGCTCCAGACCTGCACACAGTACTCCAGGTGAGGTCTCACCAGAGCAGAGTAAAGTGGCAGAATCACCTCTCTGGATCTGCTGGCAACACTTCTTTTGATGCAGCCCAGGATGTGATTGGCCTTTTGGGCTGCGAGAGCACATTGCCTGCTCATGTCCAGCTTCTCGTCCATCAGCACCCCCAAGTCCCTTTCCTCAGGGCTGCTTTCTAATACCTCATCCCCCAGTCTGTATTTATACTGAGGATTGTTTCTTCCCAGGTGCAGAATCCTGCACTTGCTTTTGTTGAACCTCATGAGGTTCATCTGGGCCCACCTCTCCAGCCTGTCCAGGTCCCTCTGAATGACATCCCGTCCCTCCGGTGTAAATTTCATGTAAATAATCTTAAATAAGCTGTTTTACATATTTAATGGCACTACTAATCAAAATTACAAACTTAAGTCAGTAAAAATATACTGCTAATAGCTTCTAAACACAAATATTTGAAAGCAGGAAATAAAGATTCTGTTAGAGAAATTCTTATCATGTCAGAATACTTTAAAAAGCAAACATACAAGAAATGCTTGTATATAAGATGGTAATAATTACCTTATAAACTGGCTGAATAAGCTTGTAGTATTGCGAATGATTCGAGCAGCCTGGGATTCCTCATGCTGACATCTTTGTAAGGTTAGACCATCATCCATGTGGCCTTCTTGGTGTAATATAACCTATTGAAAGTTTACAATTATCACAGTAATTACTTAAGAAAACCTTTATGCTTTTGAATATTTTGTAATTTATTTCAATATTGCACTGAAAACAGTAATTACATATATACCGACCTAGTACTTCTTAATCACTTTATCCGAGCACCTGTTTATTAATTACAAATTTGTCGGTCTTACATAAAAGTTATGCAGAGAAGACATTTTAATGTACCTTTATTCTCCCCCAATTCATTAAACATATATGCTTATGAAATGTTTTCCCATTGAAACAAAAATGTCATTCTTTCTATATTCTGGATGTTAGGGAAAATGCATCTTCCCTATTTTAAGCATCATTTACTAAAGGATTCATGCATGAAAAGACTACTGACAAGAAAATCAAGCTGGAGTGACAAACACCACAAAAATTACAATGCAGCTAAAGGAGCAACATTATTTATGAGTAACTTCTGACTCATCTAGCTATTCTCTACGCATTGTGTTGGATTCTTATCAGAACCAGATGTGAACATCATATGAACTTCAAGCAGTAAGAGAGATCCTTTGGGGAGGTTAATTTTTCCCTTTAAATAAATAGCCAATTTCACAAAAAGCCAGCATAATTTTTAAGTATCACAAAATCAAGTCTTGATCATTTACAGAATTTTTGTAAGAATAAATGTCAGTTATCCTGCTTCTCTGCCCAACATGTAACCTATTGAATTCTCCACTGAAAAATTTATCTTTTTAACTCTGAGATAGTAAAAATTTGCTGCCCAGCTTCCCAGTTAGCTGAGTAATCCTGAAGACAATCAGGATTACTGATTGAATAGCCAACAAAGAAACTAATAATGTTGTACAAGTGGTTACTGCCAGAAATGGGAAGGTTATTTACCAACAGCTTTTTGTACATACTGGCATATGGGTATACCACAGCATTGGAAAGTGATGGTTTTCTATACTTGGTCGGATCCAAAGTACATATGTGCTCTGTTCCTTTCAACATGCTGAGGAAGTGCTTTTATGAGTCAAACATACCTTATGAGTTTATACGGACCCCAGAACCCATGGAAATGTGATGGAGAAGACTAAGAAGACATTTTTGAATGAGTATATCAATAATATTATCTTAAAGGAGACAAGTTTACATATTGGTCATCTTTCCTCTTTGTTAAAGTACTTCTATGTAGAGTCTCACTGCGGGTGACTTTGTTAGCTGAAACATCACTGTTTCCATAAAGAAGGGTCCTGGGGTCTCTTAACTGAACAATAACTAAAGAACAATTCTTCCTATCACAAAACTAATAAGACAACATTTGACAATCAGATAATGTTACCTTAGACAACTGCCTGTAGATCTAGATTTCTGAGCTACAAGAATGGTACAGGAAGGAAAACATTTGACAGAATATTAAAGCTACTGCATATTGCAAAGTCATTGCACCTTCACCACCCTGCAGCAGATATGCACTCTTCTCTCTAAGTATGTAGTAGACCAGGGAAAAGAGAAGTCATTTAGAATCTTCCCTATTTCTCTGACCAAAAAAAACCCAATCCAAAAGCTCAACTAAATCATCCAGAAACACCATGATGACAGGAAAGTGCTGCTTAGAACTCCAGTTAGTAGATCATGGCCAGATGCATCCAGCACTGCCTACTCCAGTTCTTCAGATATACCACTTCCCTTCATATAAACGGACATTTGGCACTGCCTTGCTTGTTGAGGTACAGCAGGGCACTGGTATTGATCAACACGCTAAGCAGTGGTCTCCAGGACATGAATCCAAAACATGTAGCATATGCTTCTCTGTTCTCTGAGCTCAAGCATTCTGGAGCTCTGCAGGAGTTCATAGCTTGCACAGAAGAAAGCTCTCAAACTGAAAAGACAGGCGTCCACCACTCACACTGAATAGTGGAAGGATGTTGAAGAACATTGATGTAAACATCATTACTACCTGGCAAAGTCTTGAACCCTTGGTTACCAAGATCTCAGAGAGAGAGAGAGATATACAAGAGATCAAAATTCTGGCAGAAATCGTGCAACAGAAGCCTCATAAATTATGCCAGAACTACTTACATATTTGTGTCTTGCAGAGACAGCATGATAACTAGATACATGAGACTACAGAAAAGCCAAACAACAGAAATTTTTACTTGGCATTTTGAGTATTTTATAACAGAACTAATTCCGTAGTTGTTTTCTCCTCTCCACAGATTTGCAGCAACCATCAGTGATAATAGCTAGGCTATGTAGAAAAAAACACCCTTTGCCTTCTGCAAAAATAAGATATTTCTCAATCCTCCTCGGGCTACTGAGGCATGTTGCAAAAAGTGCAGGTCAGCTTGAGAAGGATTACACAGTGACGGAAATTGAAAATCTCCTGATGAAATGATGGTGGAGGACGCCTACAAAGCTATGACTTCACTTTTATTGTAGAAAAATAAATTTTATATGAAATTTAAAGGGATGCATACATCTAAAATCACTACATAATTATAGTCTAATACCATATTCTGCAGAGGATGAAAAATTGTTTCTTGCCTCCACAGGAATATCAATTACAGGAAGCGAGGAGGTTTGGGTATTCTTCTGTTTGAAGGTACTTAACAGGAGAGAATTCTCCAGATGAGAGGGCAACAAAAGATTTGGAGTCTTTGAACATGAACGAAACAGTCTGAAAGGAGAATAAAAGTGACAGGCAATTACTGAGGTTCTTTTAGTACCTTCTTGCTGAGCAGAAAACTGGGAAAAAAAAATGCTAAACTTCACAGGAAGCTATTGTAAAATTCCTCATTGAATACAGAGGAAGAATATACACATTGCCTTTTCAGGAAGTAAAATGGGACCCTCTGAGGAAAGAAAATCCCATAGCCAATACTGGCATGGGAAAGGAAAAGGCCAGTGTTGTGTGATTAAATCTCTTATCAAGAAAACACTAAATGACAGGCATACAAAGAAGAATTTCTCTGATCAGCCAGGCTGCTGAGAAGTGAAGGGGTTGGGCACTCACTGCCCGCTTATGACCACGTGTGCTGCATAAATAAATGAGATTCTGCCCAGGGTGTGCTGAGGACCTCATTTTTTATATTACAGTGTTGTGTATGAATATTCTCTTATGAATGTAGATACATACAAGTAATTAAAGAAGAATTCCAACTTCTGTTCGCTAACAAACTTTTTTTTTCTTTTTCATGTTCTAACAATAAGTTCAAGCTGTAAAAATCTATGAATACAGAATCAAAGAGTCATTCAGTAATGATGCAGTTACGCAAAGCTAGTACTAAACCCCTTAATTTTGAATGAAATACAAACATAATTTGAAGACATAAAAGGTCATATGACCCTAATTAAGAATATACTCGTATCCTATAATCAAAAGGCTGAAAGACCTTCTCAATGCCACATCACAATTACATCTAACATTTTCGCAGGAAAATTTCTATTAATACCGTTAAGAAACTTCAGGAGTTTCTAGGGCCATTTCTTAAGTAATATATTTAATTGCCATTTTATACAATAAAATCAATTTAAAAAATCTAAAACACCATGAAAGTAAGATGACTTACAAGTTTACACCCTTAAACAGTTAAATGTAGATTTTCAAAAAAGTAATTTGACCATCCAAATCAGGAATTTCTATATTTTACTGAAGTGTGAAAAAAACACAATTGAGCCCAAATTAATAATTTCTTCTGGCAAGAAAAATAGCTAAATACATTTCCTAGAGGCAAAGTTTTTCTTCAGTTACGTAGTTATGTTAATATCCACCACTGTTTTCATTTTTAGAATGAAGCATTCACACCATTTTCAACAAAACATCCCAAAACAATTAAACCCACAACTGCCACATTGGTAGAATGGCAAAAACCAGGAGAGACCAAAACTGTTATGCAACTAGCATTCATTTTACAAGTAATTGAAACAAACCTCAAGCATTACCTTTCTTTTCAAGGGACCTAAACGTGCTGATTTAGCGTCTTGTGCTTTGTATGTCAACCATAAGGCACTGGCCACATGTTGGATAAAACAAATTGAATCACCGTACTTTATTTCTGGGACTCCCATTCCATCAATGTCACGTTTAAGACTAGAATCCTGCTTTTCTTTTAGCTCCTAAGAAGATAAAATAAAAGCTGACGTTTAATCTCTGTATTGGAACATTGAATGCTATACTGAAACACATTTTGAAATTTTGTTAAAATATTATTATCCTAAAGAATTTTTTGCTTGTAAATAGTATATGCAGATAAAAACTTCACTTGGAATAATGCCTCTGTATTGCAATGACCAACAAAGAAGAAAATAATAATTTTTAAAACAAACACAATCTGGCTTTTACATTTCTTTTCCTTTTGAATTTCTTAATTTTTTTATATTTATGTTTATTTTTACATTTATCCTCTTCGTAAGAGGAACTGGATTCTTTCAAATCTCTTTTAAAGACATTGCTCAATGCTTGGCTGGAACACCTAGCTCAATTTTTAAGACCAACGTATCTCTTAATCCCATCATTCTTCATTCACAACCAGAGGATTCTAAATCTCCGGCACAAAAGCAACTATCTTTTTCTTTAAAATAAAATAGTTTTCCTTTTAAAATTTAATTCAGGAATAAGAACAGAATTAGGCAGCAAATTCTGTAATAGTAAATTATGGCTGCATGTGCATGATTAAGCAAAAAATTCTAAGTAAACAGAGTAATTAGATTATATTAATTGTATATGATTTCAAATGGTGATGGACTTAACCTTAAATGTAGACAGTTGCTCATTTGTTGCTAAGTAAACAAAATATGTTAGGCATTGATACACAGTTTAAATTATTATATGTGTAATGGGTTTTTTTATTTAATTTGAATTTACTGAATGTTCTACATCTGTGGAGTAAAGAGAAGTTCTATTTTGACTATGCTAATCTACTTTCATTTATATGGAATTTAGCTGTCACATTTCAACAATAATTTTAGTTGAAACCGATAGCATTACAATGCCAAAATGAAGTTGAATGAAATTACAAGACACTCCTTGGGGATACCATTACAATATCAAGACTACGGGGATGTCACATCATATTTATGCAGACTGCACTATCACGTGCAAATAAAGATGAACTCTTTGAATACACATTGACAGTGAGGCCACTAAATGAAAAATACAATCAAATAGCACAAATTAATTGTCAGCATTTATTTGGCTTTATCTACACCTTGAAGATTAAAACATTTTTCTCAAATATTATGTCTGCATCAAGAATCAAGCATCAATGAAAATTCCAATGAAAGAAAGAAAAATGTGGCAACAGGTAATGCTAATTAAATTACTGTTTTAAAAATATTGAGTGATACTGATCCTTTTTGACAACGTTAAACAAAGAAAAATAAAGATTTTCAAATTTCAGAAATAAAGCTTTTGAATCATTCTGGGGGCGTGAAGGCTGTTCTCACTTTAAGCAATACAGTACAAATTCCTCTTTGTGATGTTTTGCTCTTTGTGTTCTGTCCAGTTTTTCTAGGATTTCGGCCAAGTCATTTGACAGCAGTGTGCAAAGAGAGGGTGTATTTTCTAACAGCTGAAAAGTATAGTCAGATAAAGACTATCAGGGGAGAAGGGGAAAAATATCTCTTATCTAGATATTTGTACATATCTTAGGAGCAAAATATCCAAACACTTTCCCCTTCAAAACCCTCTCTTCACAACCTATTCTCAGTTTAATTCCCTTGGGCCATGAATGAATCAAGTCAAAGAAAACAAATCACATCATGGGTCCGGAAGATGGCAAAGGAAAAATAACAACAGTAACAAAAAATGAAGAAAGAAAGAAGGAATGAACAAAGGAACTTGAGGGCAAAGCTGTCAAAGATAAAATTTTCGCAAGATATTTAATACACAGAAAATGGGCAAGATTTAGACAATGAGAGAATTTATAGAATCATAGATTGCTACGTGATAGAAGGAAGGAAAGGAATGGCAGTGTGAACAGGACAAATAAACCCAACTGAACTGTCTTTACAATGATTTTCAACAGTTGTCTTGTAAAAACACAGTAGGGAAAAAACCTCTTGATATCTTAAGGGCTTGTTTATGTACCTCAAAGAATGGTAAGACAACCTCTCTGCTGAACTCATTAAATCTAACCTACGCAGCTAATTAAAATTTTATCTTTTGGTGTTGCACACTGTTATTGCATTAAAAGTACTGCCAATAGGCTACCCCAGTTTCACAAATGAAAAAAGACAGAAGGTCTAAAAATGTAAGAGCAGAAGACTGATACATCGAGCTTACCTATCTCACTAGTGGGCTTGCTGTACTCTGTACACTTTGCTGTATACATTTCTACACCCCAGTAGGCAAGACAAAAAACCCCGTGATTTTAATTTCACCTTCTACTTTCTCCCCCCATATAAAATAAGTAGGAAAAAAGCTTAATACTGCATTTGAAATGCAGTGCTTACTGGGAAATTACAATTGTAAAATATGAACTTACAAATAAATACTTAAACTTTTAGAGACAATGACTCTGTAATGCCTATCATCTTATTCCAAAAACAAATTAAACTTTATGATTACTACTAAACTATTACGACATCCTAATGCCATGTTGAGCCCCTAAGATAGCTACATGCTGGCAGTAATATTAAAATGATATCAAATCCTTCTGCATGAGTCATCTGTGACTTTTGAATGTGTCAGAATGTTACTTACTCAAACTACACCAATAACTTCTTCATTGTCAATTGTATATACCATCATGAAAATAAAATATGAAATCTCAAATATTAATTCTGGGCTACAACAATTTTTAAATAAAGAAGTATTTATAAATATGCTCTTGTTCTTCACTGTGTTTATTCTCAAAGAAATTTATAAGCAGAATCAAGGCTCTGCTCAGCAGAGTATACTGAGCCAAGTACTGTCCTGGAATGAGAACATCCCATTTCAAAACAGGATTCCATCTGCTGTAGGGAAACTGCTGTCTCTGTGGTCACAAGGCATTACAGAACTGTTGCCCTAAAATATAAAGACTGACATTTTAAAACTTTGTCAAAAGTAAGGTCCATATGAAACCCAACAAAAGGCATAATTGGGGCGGGGGGGGGAGAGGAGGAGAGGGAGTTCGACAATTTCTGATGCTCATAAGCTTAGTTTGCAGTAATTTGCAGTAAATAGACATATATTGCATATGCTGTTTTCATTGAAATCAGCACTGTAATGTTCCTTAGCATGTGCTTTCACTTTTTTAAAAGCTCCCTTCTATCCTTATTTATGTAAGGACATATTAAGGAAAATTATAATTTGAATTTTATAATTTAAAATATCTGTTTCAATTTCCACTGTTACCCAGCAAAAGGAAACAAGACAGTGAAAGTAAATAAATTATGAATGCAATCACAGGTTTTGGAAAGCAAGGAACACACAAGACTGCTGAAGCAGTATGTAACACTACTGAGGATGAAGGGGCGATTTTTCAATGAGAGGTTCTCTATAACAACTGTTGGAAAAATAAGACTGTAAGTCATGTGTTACAGGCTCCTGGGAAGCCTTGGGGATTTGGTGTACTCCACATAGCTTTGCTTACTGGCAAAGATAATATCTTTTTTCCACAAAACCTCTTTTGCTGGCTTCCAAACTGGAAAGAATACCTCAATGGAGAAATGGTTTATTTCCTTTTGGATATGCCACAGCAATGTATACCCTGAGCAATCTGGTCTGAATTCAGTGTTGACCCCACCCAGAGCAGAAGGCTGGACTAGATGACTTCCCAAGGTCCTTTCCAACCACAATTATTCTATGATTCTAAAAGGACAGGAATTCTATAAACCACCAGGTATTCCAGCATGCTATTTTTAAGGATCTTTACACAGCTGGATAGGAAGGTATTAGACAGTTATCTTGGAATTTCCCTTAATTCATGCAATATTAAGGTCCAGGCAAGTGAAAATACTTCTTCATCGAAAAAAAAAAAAAAGAACAAGAGAAAACAAAGGTTTACAAATACTTATGTGCAGAAATTAAGATAATCACACTTGCATATAGCTAGTCGTAACTATTAGTTCTACAGTTCTTTTTCCCCTCAATCTGTATGCAATCAGTACCTGGCTTTGAGTCCTTTCCTTCTTACAGTCCAGATTAATCTTTGGGGTTTATTAGTTTCCAAAACCTCACCTTTCTTTCTTCAGGAAGAGTTATCACTGCTTGTTCCCCTCACCTTTGGAAACACTAATATCTCTACCCATGGGCCAGTGCAGCTCTCACCTGCCCAGACAATAAACAGCTATTTTTATTCTGAGCACAGGCAAAAGCAAATTTATAACCTATTGTGAGATAAAAATATTCTCTTCTATACAGGACAGCAAAAATCCTAGGATGATGAGATACTAAACTTGTAGTTCATATAAAAATGTACATTATCAACCATACTAGGTACAAACACAGTAGAAGGGATGAATGCATTAAACAGTCATTATTGACTTCTGCATAATTAGTTACTACTGTAGTTCATGTTAGTAACTTTGGGGATTGTTAATATGCCTTTGAGATACACCTCATCAAAAAAAGTAAGAAAAAAGGGAATGTTTATTCAATGTAACAGAAATTGTTTATTTTATGAGTATGCATACATAAACATAAAATTTATATACTTAACATTTACAAATTTATATGGGTAGATTAAAATCTTAAGAAATTGCAGGACAGCCAGGGTCCAATTAGACAGACAGTAGGTTATAGGAATTTGAACACAATGCTAAACAAGTAACTGTGGCGTTCCTGGCATACTCATCATCCTTACCAGGGTGCCATGATTTGCCAAACAAGAAAAAATTACAGCTGTAATAAATTCCCCTGCACACCATCATACGTACAATCTATACTGCAAAGCCTTTACACTGAAGAAAGAACCAAAAACTATTTGGTGAGCATCTAGCAATATAAAGAAATTTCCTGACAGGTTTTCAATTATTTTTATTGGTTAAAATGAAAATTCTCAGCGTATTGTATGCAGTCACACTAATAAAATGAACATCGTTATTTTAAACATATTAAAAAGAATTATTTGCTTTATTATACTAACAGAAGTCTAGCATCTGTCAAGACCCTTAATGCTAGATTTTCTCTAGTATATATCTAACTTTAAAGATTCTTTTTCACTGCCCTTCAGAGACCATACAGCATTTGGAATTACATGGAACAGTTAACTTCTCATACTTAAGAAAAACTCTGTTGTAGCAGCTATGGCACTATTTATAAGTAAGAACATGAAAGGATGTAAAAAATTTTCATCATCTTTTGTGTAAAAACCTTTCACTTTCTGGAAAAAAAGTTATTAATTTCGCCTACCTCCATAATTATTCTTCATTCTCTCTCACTTGTACTGTTTTTCTCAGCTGGAAATGATGAAAAAGCTAGTAACATGCAATTAGCAGCTCACTAAAGAGCACAGTTTGAAAACATGTGGTTTAGAAATCACTGACTACATTTTCCTTGCAATTCACCTATCAATACATTGCACAAAGAATTTTGTCCAACTGAACTGAATTCAATTATGACATATAGAGCTCGAGTGAGTAACATTCGAATGAGACTCTTTCTAATGAAAATGATTCTATAATGATTAAAGCATTCCTATTAAACCACTGTATCTTGTTTTGTATTAGTTCTCAATCTTGTTTTTTTTAATATGTTGACAGTTCAGTTTACTCTAAAATTTATTCATCATCCCTATTTTTCCTCAAGGAAACCTATGTTACTCTCAACTCAGGTTGTTTACCTTCATATTTAAAAGCATAATCCATGTCAATTACTTCAATTTAGAAATTACAAATAATTTATAAAGTCCTTGAACCAACTCAGATCTAGTATTTGATTGCTCCACATTTCAGACAAATTTGCATCAATGTTATTTACCTTTGATGCTCTAAAACAAAATGCAGTGGATGTTGTGTCGGACTTTTCTCTATCTAACATTGCAAGTCCTTCATCTTCATTCAGAGCCAAGTACTTTCCTGTTGTGATATGTCGAAGACGAAAAGGCTGTCCCCATCTGATGTTACTTCCACTCCAGCTAAACATATGAGACATCAAAAAATAATTTATGAAGAAAGCAAAAGTAATATTTCTATTTTGGGTTTCAAAGGACATTCAGAAAAGTAAATATGCTATATATATTCCTTTTTGCTTTTAATTTCAATATTTCCATTAAAACAGATGTAGAACTGTTAATGCATTTGCAAAGGGAACCTTGGAAAGGAGTACAGCTTTAATTTTCTTGTTTCTATACCCTCTCTCTGTTTTATTAGGGTGTTACATGCAGTGTCCATAAAAAAATCCTACATGTTTCTGAAAAATACTGAAGTGTAAGCTAACTACTGTATTTCAGTTGACTGCCTAAATGAATGAATTAAACCTAAGTGAGGACTCAACATTTCAAAGAACTATCCTACATCTCTGTTAGTTATGAGGATATGTCATTTGCAATCACAAAAACATCAAGAATAAAACAAACATACAGTTCAGGAGGCCATCAAAGTAAAAACATGTATATCCTTATGGTATCTATTGAAATCTCACCTGCAACAAGTTAACAGATAACTAATCACCAAGGGAGACAGAGTCTAAAAAAAAAAAATAATTAAAAAAACCCCAACCCACCCATGAAGTATGTTACTGTTCTGATTTCCACCCCTTCAAGCTTCTAAAATTTCAAGTGAGAACTAGGAAAGCACTTTACTTTTGGACAGAAGCAATGTCTCAAGCAGATGTATTTCACAGGCAACACTGCTTTTGATATATGGGACACAGAAAAAAAAAAGATAAAATAAATCTTAAAATACTCACAGCCCCCATATGATTATATCATACATAGTATATCATGGTAGGTTACTTTTCATTATTGACAATGAACATACTAACATATACATATAGCAGGACAAATATATTACTCATGTTCTGCCTTACGGGTCTGTAAGAATCGAATTGCTGTTAACATAACAAGTGTTACTAACAAAAACGTTCTAAAAATATCAGTACCTTATTCGAAGGGGTTCTACTCTCCACAAAGACCTTGCTCGAATGCCAGCTCCTCCAGTTTCATAAAGTACTTTCCTACAGAAAACATTCAGAAGATCATCCTCTTGTGCTTATTTGTGCTACACAGTATTTATAACTTACTCCACTGTAAACTGCATAGGACTCACTTCTCCCCAGCTAAACAGGTGGAGTTGAATGAACAGGAAATTCTTACTTATCAGTGAGAGCGTGATACACAATCTGAATGCCCCAGGTAAGTCAGGCTATTTCCATTAAGCTATTCTCTCTCAAAAGTTGATGAAATACTTTGCCTTCAAGTTGTCAGAGAAAATATTGCTGTTATTTCATCAGTCATAAAAATACATAATTCTTAGAGTTCCCAAGAGATTAATCTAACTTACTAATGCTCTTAAATACATATAAACACAATGTTAAAAAAAGTATACACATTTGCATACATTAATGATTATCTGTATGAATACATCAGAGACTTCATTCCCAGAATTATTTCTAACTTTCTTACTAAAAGACAAAAATGGTGGTGAAAAAAACAAAAAATTTTGTATTATAGTCCTTACAAAACAGATAATAAAGATAAAATTATATACTAGTTTTAGGAAATTCAGAGAAATAAAAACTAGGAAATAAGAGATTCCGCCTTTAATATAATCTAGTTTTCTTGAATTACTGGCTGGGGGCTAATGACATATTTTAGTGCTAGAACTAACATTCTCAATAATCAAATAAAAACTATGGTGGATTAGTCCTGTTCACAGGAATATATGCAAGACAGTTTTTCATCTTTCAGTAATCATTCATGTCTTGTCATCTCAGCACCAGAATTTGTATAACCTTTCTCATAGATAACGCATAAAGGAAATACAATGGATAGTAGGAAAGTCTAGACCTGAAACTCGGGTTACTTTTTTTTTTTTAAATAATAATTTTTAATAATACTTTTTAAAATAATAATTGTCTTTGTTACATTCTGCCACTGCCTAATTAGAGATTGCTGTAAAGAGTGTTTAACTTACCTAACCTCAAATTCAATTGACAATCAAAAATCTATTTATTTTTTGAGAGAAGGAAATGTATAAAAGATGCATCACCACTTACTTGTGCTGTGAATCATTCTGATCTGTAGATGGAATTGTCAAACACTCATCATGGCCATGGAAAAAACGTACTACATGCCCACCAAGAAGATATCCTATAGAAGCAGCAAATTTACTCATTAGCTTAAACATTGACAATATGAGACTAACACCCTCAAAAAAATCTAAAAATTCAAAAGACCTATGTGAAATCTGCTTTCCAAATTTTCACTCATAACTGAAATTAAACAAGAAGAACAAATTTAGTATGACAACATTTTTTTAGGATCTTTTTCAGTTAAAAATATTTCTTCTAAAAATGAAAATAAAAAAAGCAATCTCTAACATTTAAAAATAAAATTAGGATTCTGGGACAGAAAAGGAAAATAAGAACTACAACAATTACCGTTTTGAAAATTGAATGCTTTAGGTAGAAGCAAAAAATCAAATATATAATACCACATTTTCCTCCCCCTTAATATAATTTAAATGTTCTCAATATGACATAATTTGGTGAGTTCATCGTTTTGTTCTGACATTTATAATTTGTGTCAAAATCAAAACTGCACAGCAGCAGGAGACAGAGGACAGAAAAACACTTAGCAGTTCTGAAGATTGAGTTTAATGGAAGCTAACTTTCCAACCCATTTAACACAAAGACTATAGGTCAAAACCAAGCACTTTGCCTCAGAGAAAAAAAAAGAAAAGAAAAAAAATGGTGTAGGAGGAGAATGATTCATCAGACCCTCAATCCAAACTGTTCTGACCTTCTAAGTGAAATTAATGCTTTTAAAAGAACAAACTCACAAAAAGGAGGAAGGGTAGAAGGAAACTTTCATATTGTGCAACCTATTCAATATAAATTTGTAAATTAGGAAAACAGTAACTGGCAATTATCCTGTTGCCAATTAATACAAAGGTCAAAGCAAAAAAGAAAGTGAAAAAAACATACTTTCCTGATATTTATATTCCATCAAAAGTACTTCAAACATCACAAAAAGTATGTTCTTCAGTCCAATTGTAGACTAATGAAATCCCACTTTCTCAATCTGTCCATTCAACTTGAGCTAGGCTGCTACGTCTTTTGACGTATAATCATCCCTCATGTAAACCGTTCTGAGAAGTGTATATGCAGCTAAACCTAAGCCTAAGTAGTTGGGAAATAACTGACCCACAGAAAACCTACTTCTCTTCTTACCCCACCCTATCCTTTTGGTGTTTTGGTTTGGTTTTTTTTTGATTATGCAATTTTGGATTATATGTCCAATCCTGAGCTACACAGGACGAAGGTTCCAAGTAAAGCAAAAGGCCACTAAGACGATTAAGAGACTGGTGCATCTCACACATGAGGGAAGGCTGAGAGAACTGAGACTGTTTGACCTAGAGAAGAGAACGCACTTGGGGGATCTCATCAATGTACAGAGGATGGAGTCAGTGTCTCTTCAGTGGTGCCCAGTGATAGGACCAGAGGCAGTAGGCACACACTGAAACACTGGAGGTGCCATCTGAACATCAGGAAACACTTTCTCACTGTGAGGGTGCCTGAGCACTGGCACAGGTTGCCCAGAGAGGTTGTGGAGTCTCCATCCTTGGAGCTGTTCAAAAGCTGTCTAGACATAGTCCTGGGCAGCCTGTTCTAAGTGTCCCTGCTTGAGCAAGGGGATTGGACCAGGTCCCTTCCAACCTCAACCACTCTGCAACTCTGTAAGCTTTTAGGAAATTCAGCTACCAAATCCCTGATGTTACAGAAATCTAAAATATACCACTGATCTTCCATGATCTCTCTGGTAGCTCATTCTAGAATCATAGAATCGTCTAGGTTGGAAGGGACCTTTAAGATCAGTGAGTCCAACCATTAACCTAACACTGCCAAATCCACCACTAAACCATGTCCCTAAGCACCTCGTCTACCCATCTTTTAAATACCTCCAAGGATAGTGATTCAACCACTTCCTTGGGCAGCCTGTTCCAATGTTTGATAACTCCTTCCGTGAAGAAATTTTTCCTAATATCCACCCTAAACCTAAACCCTGGCCCAACTTGAGGCCACTTCCTCTTGTCCAAATTTTACTACAGGGTGGCTTTTCTGTTTGTTTGGTTTTGTTTTACCTGTGAAACCTGAGAACACAGGGACTTTTCCATAGTTAAGCTCTATTCTGCTTATGACCCATGATAGCAGGCGACCAGACAGACATTTATAAATATACGGCTCCAGCATAATACACTTCTTGCAACAGAAAGCAATCAGAAAGTATTACAAGGAAAATCCATAACCCGTATGCTCATAAAATGAAAGCCTACAAACACTTCAAGGCAAGTTTCTTATGTGCCAGTACACAGAAACACTGTAGGATGCTGATTTAAACCACTTAGGGTTAGAAGAACCCGACCACAGTTCAGATAAGCCTAGTGACTGTTAGTCTTTAGCACTTGGGTAGTCTACTTCTATCAAGACATAGTATAGCTGATCCCAGGGAAATGCAATGTCTCTTTCAGGTCCCTTATAGCTCCATTTTTCCTATGATCCTGTGTATTATTAGATCATAATAGTGATTAGTTTTAGGGCCTTTAGGGCCAAGTGACACAAAATGATCCTGATTTAAAGACATTTACCAATGATGAATGTGGAGGGCTGATACTTCAGAGAACACCAGAGGTAAATTACAATGTTTGCTATGACAGTGTTAATGACAGAGCATGGCCTTGAAATGAGGAGCAATATTGAATGCATGAGCCTTTTATTACAGAATAAGACGTTTCTCACACAAAATAAGGTGATGCTTCTCAAACATGGTTGCAAAGTGCAGTCAAGTACCTAGAAAGAAATCCTGACCCTGTGGTGCAGGATTTAAGGCTGATTAAGAGGATCCGTTTAGAGAGCTCATTTTCATTGACAATTACAGAGAGACAATACAGAAGCACGGCTGTAACATACAGAACAAATATCCTTAAAAAACACAAGTAAGAGACTGAAACAGGAACTATGAGAAACCTGCTTTCCATTTGCATGTACCTTTATCTCCCTTCTGTTATGTCTGTTACAGGGTGATTGAAAATCCTACACAAAATCCAAGTTTACTAGTTCTAGTTATTCTGCAGCTCCTACTCCCCAAAACTAAACTGAAGAGAAACTCATCTGTTGTGCTCTCAGTCTTCATTTCTCGTGCAGCTTTTTATGCTTTGCTATTCTAAATTCACAGCACTTATTTAGGTTTTTTTTCAGTTAATCCAACTGATGTATTTGTATTTCCCTGTTTTCCTTTCCATTATTCTTCTCTCCTATGCCGATTTTCTTTATTTTCATTAAGCTCTTTGGTTTGATGTTCTGAGGGTGGGTTTTTTTCATTTTCACTCTTTATGAAAAGCAATGCAGTGTCATCTAAAGCATATACATTTCTAAATAAACAAAATGACAAACCTTCTGAAATATTGCTTCCTGAGCATGTAGGATGTACATTCCATAGCGTCTGCATAAAGGAGGCATCCACCTGAATACTTCCATTTGACATGGAGAGATGCTGAAATAAGAAAACAGTAACAGGAAACAGTGAAATTTATGCCCTTAAAAATATTTAGTATATTAATTTCTCAACAAAGTAGAAACATATAATAAAGTAAATATACAAATATTCTTTGAAGATCAGTAGTCACTCGCTTTTAAAATGAACTCTTCTAAATCTAATCAGCAGACACCAGCTGCAGCTTAGAAATATTCCACAGTTACAGAAATAAAAACTTTCCAAGATGGAGAATGCTGAAGTACACCTTGGGATAAAGGCATAGAAACAGTTTTGTTCTAGGCAAAAGCGGAGGGGGACCTTTCCCTGAGAAAAAGAAGTGCATTGCAGCCAGGCATTATTTCCTAGATTAGAAATTCATAAGAATTCATTCATAAGAATCCCAATCATTCTCCCCAGCTCCTCACAGCACTTTGTATTTTCCCATCATGTCTCTACTTGCTAAACAAACCAACCTACCAGATATCTTTCAGAAGACACACTGACCAGGATAAGATCATCACCTATTCGAACTTTTTCTCCTTCTGACCTTTGTTTAGAAGCAGGGTGTATTGTCCACCAGCATGCCTCACCTAAAGAACAGAGATACTCATCAAGGTTATACAAAACAGACAACTCCCAAGAAATTTAAGGATATCTTTATACATCATTGAAATAACGTAATAAAGAATTATGTCTTGTAAGACATTCACCTTATAAAACCACTTCATTATTCTTCAGTCCATTCAATCCATTTGAATTTTTTCCTTTTTCCCTGAAACTTTTTGTAAAACAATCTTTGTCATCACTGATGTTAATACTTCCCTTTTCATGTTGTTTTTTTGTTTGTTTTTTTTTAAAGCAACTAGCCACTTACAAAACACTGCTCAGAACTGCCCTCCCTTCAAGGCTGTCACTGCCAGTAAATTGCTGACACCTACCTCAGTCTTAATTATCACGTTTTATGTCTTCTTTTGCTTATGTTCATATTTAAATCACAATCTTCTGTATCATTTCCACTCTAAGCTTCACTTATGTTATAGAATACAGAATTTTGAAGCAAATACTCCATAACTTTACAATATTGCTACGCTAAAAATATCAGTTCTGGGAGCAGTTCATTAGCACTACAGACCATATGACTATAGGACAGACAAACCTACAAGTGACAGACACAGGACATTTTCTACACATTAAATATAAGATTCCAGATTACTTTACATACACACACCCCCACCCCATGATTCTGGGAAGATTATCTAACTCATTCCACAATTTCACAGGGTTTAAGTAAGACCCTGCAGAAAACTAGTTGAATACAGCTTTCTCACTGGGCAATGCTAAGTGGGAGAAAATTAACCAAAGGCAAAATTGGTAGCGTAAGACAAAGCACAAAAATCTGTTTGATCAACTAAGAAATTTCCTGTAACACCACCTTTAAATAAAATTTTAAGGTTATGAAACTAATTATAAAGAAGAGAATAAATAAAAGTTACATCCCTAAAAGTAAAAGTGATAAATCTTTAAAAGAGAGTAATTTTAAATATCCAGTGACTTTTCAGTCAATACCTCCTAGGTGAAGAATACTTCCTGCAGCTGAAATTGATTCACTAGGGCAAGGGGAAGTGATATTATGGTGTTCAGTTTATGAGGTTTACAAGCGTACAGTAATTATCAAAACCCTCTGTGCAGAAACACAACTAAGTATTCCTTTTATGTGTATCCCTTTTTAAAAAGTATCTTAAAAGTATTCCTTTTTATATCTTGCCTATGTGTACAAACGTCTTTTCATGTACGTACAGTTAAGCAAATACCAATATGAGACAACTACAGATAATCATTACAAAACCTCATGGGCACAAGCAGACATATGCACAATAACTCTGAAAAAAACTATAAAATTATAAAGACAGATTTCACTGAAACTATTTTCAGAGAGATGAAACATTCCTTTTATCATCATGTCTAAAGGAAATGGTCCCCATCTAAGACAGCAACCACAGATATAATCAAGTAACAGGCTGCTAATATCTGTCTGAGACCGTCTTCTGTACGGTTACAAACAATTGAAAGACAAACTTCACTCATTCAAACCAGAAAGTCATGTAGATAATCAGAGTCACCTGAAAAGGCAGTTTGAAAGATCCTGGTCCACAAACGTTTTAACACCTACACTGGCAGTACCTCTCCATCATCAAATACTCCATTTTTATTTTAATTTATTTTCAAAATAATGAAAAAACAATAAAAAGCACAGATTTATATGAATATAACTAACATTTCCTTATTTGAAGCTTCATATTAATGAGGTGTGTATACAGATACTTAGATTTTCCCTTCAAGGTATATGACTGGACCCCCGGGTCAGAAAGACCGGGGTCACCTGTTACTTTCTGCTGAGTACTCATCACTTCCAGTAACCATTAACACTACATATACAGCAGCACGCAAACCTATTTGTGGCTCTTTGTGGCTGTGTTACTTTTAAATTAATTTAACATAACTCCCAGTGACATCTCATAATTTATATGTGATTTCATGGAAGTGCCTTTTTTTTTTTTTTTTAAACTATATTTCTGTCAGCAGCACTGTTACTGGCAGTACTCCCGGAAATCTATTAATTAGATTTTAAAGCTTTCTCATCATTTCTTGTTTGTGTTGTATCTCTTCCACTCTGTTCCATTATTATTTTGCTCCATTTTATGCTATTGTTTTTCTTCAGCTCTTTTAGCAATGTGCTCATTACTTTTTTTTTCCTGTTTTCCTGCATTACAAGTTAGATACTTCTTTTGTTGCATAATTACAATGTATACTCTGAATGCAGTAATATATGGCTTTTCTGTACTCTAATTCTATTGCAAGTGCTAAACCATACAAATATAAAACAAAAGCATCAGATTTGTTTTATTCAATGGAAATTTTTTTCTTTGACCACTATCACCAGCATTATTGCAGTTGTGGTAACTCAGTTTAATTACAAGGCACTCTAATATTCTTATGTAAAGTCAGTTAATTTACTGAAAATCATCAGTATTGACAGTCATCATTTACTTTCAGTCATCTTATTTCTAATGAACACATAAACACGACATTCATAAGCTTAGAGTGCCATTAATCTCAATGCCTCTTCTTTTTAGAAATGCGTGACACGCTTTCCTTCAAAAATAATTTGTCATACCTGCTGCATTTTCTCGTAGTCCCACATCAAATGCAAGTTTATCCGTCTGGGATCTTGATGATGTTAAACATGTCAAATACTGCAAAACAGTGAAGTTATTGAAAACAAAAATCCAACAGTATCCATTAAACACACATGCCAATTTAATACATACACATTATTTCATCTTATTATCAGCTTGTGCTTAATTTTTAAAATTAATTTTAATTAATTTAATTTTAAGCTTGTGCCTAATTTTTTAAATCAGTTACGCGTGATGTTCTTTGTATACAAGCTCCTCCTGACTTCAAAACATCAAAAGCCTTTTCCACTTCAGCACCTATTTCTCTGTGCAATTTAGCTCCTACCTTCCAGAGTTTCACACAGTTCATCAGATAGGAACAGGCAAACAACTTATTACAGAGCTACTGAAATAAGTTTGCTTCATGAAAACAGCAAATGTATCAAAAGGCAGTAATCATACTTGCAACTCTGTTGCAATATCAAGGCAACTACAATTTGTATGGTGCATAAACATAAGTAACAAAGTTTAAAGACTAATGTAGAGTCTTCAAGTATGGAAAAAGGAGGGAAGATTTTTCTTGACTTCTCATTTCTTCCACATCCTCTTAGGCATACTTGCATGGGCCCTGATAAGTTAAAGATCCAGAGGAGATAAAATTTTCCAGTTGTAGAAGTAGTGAAACAAAATTTATACAAGGTAGCCTGAAGATAGCAAGTTTGTGGGCATAGTCTCTGGGAACTATGGAATATTAAAAGGAACACCTTATCTTATAAAATATGATGGAAAAAATAACACGTAACAAATTAATTTGCAATAACAACAATTTGCTCATGGAATTATCATTTAAAATAAACCTTAAAGACAAAGAAATAATGCATGGCTGAGTTTTTCAGTTACATTTCTGAGTGAAATGGATTGAAAAATCTTAATTTATAATATTAAGAACACTTCCATTGCGCTGAGACACTACAAGCTATTGAGATTTTTTATCTAGTGCAGAAGAGAACTTAGAAAGATCAGCGTTCCAAGTTTATATATTTTTTTATTTTGATATAAAGACCATTTATTTGAGTTTCATGTTACTCATTCTGTGCCTACTCTTCCACTTACCATTTCACTAAATGAATGTCGAAGTAGTATAGCATGGCCATACAGCAGCGTTCTGTGACCACCGCCTTGAGCTGCCTACAGAACATGAAAGAGAAGGTCAGATCTCCACTGCACTGCATGGACTATGATCAGAACTATGTAACAACATGAAGAGCTACTACAGTTCAAGTAAAAAGTGCAAATATTCAAGCAAATTATGAAATGTATATGCTGGGAAAAAATCATAATAATGAAGTAGCTACAGCAATAGCCAAATATCTGCCAAGGGAACAAATGTTGTTCTTGGACAAGACTCTTATTGTGACCTGATTTTTATTATAATTAAGAAAAACACGGCATTCTCAAAAAAATGTTTTAAATTAAATAAGTTACTACTTACCTTTCTTATAAACTTTGCAGAGGCATTAAAAAAAAAATAATAAAATAAGTATATATAAACATACACAAACTGAAAGGTGAAAGGTGAAAGAGGAAAAATGCATGTATTGCCCAGGATAGTTTAATCACATACTAAGGATATCTACTTCCTAGGACTAATGTTACCAGCATTTACTGGATTCATTAAATTAACTGCAACCATAATTTCAACCAAGCACAGTTATTAATTTTTAATATGGAAATTTCTGACAAGATCAGGGAGAGGCACAACTGGATTTTCCACATGCTTCCTTTAGAGAATTTAACACACAATTTTTGAGCTCCTTTTGGTGACCAGAAAAAAATAAATTCCAAGGGAAGAATCTTAACAAGAAAGTTATCTCTGGAACAACAGACAACAAGCTTTATAGGTTTTCAAGTCTGCCTCTCTCAGCCTTTTTCTGCATCTACCATCTTATTTCCTAGTTATTTATAAATAACAAGCCTATTTAAACTTAAATAAATGATATGATCAAGAAATTAAACTCTTGATTTATTGTGGTGCTGTCCACTGAAACTAAGAAAAAAATTTTTTCTGATCGTCAATCCCAAATTGTATGGAACACTTTTGTAGGAAAGTGATCTCCAAATTTTGCAGAATTATCGATATCATGATTAATGTTAAAATTGATTATACTATGGTGGGCAACATTATACTTAATTTTTTTCTCTCAGTCTAGATCATAACATTTGCAACTGGTAAGTCTTGAAGAATAATAAAAGGTCTAACATCCAGATAACAAGTTAGAAAGTGCTGATTCAAGAATACCTAACTTCTCGTGTAATTGCTTGAAACTCTTCTCACACGTACACAGATTTTTTTCCATTTAAAAGAACATTTACTTTGTTGTCTTCTTTTTACAGGTATGTTTAAGCAATCATTAAATACGAAAGATGATTCCCCAAAATGTAACTTTAGAACAGGGATCATCTCTAGTACATTACATATTGCTAGAAAGGACTGCTTTTAGGGTCAGTTCTTTTCCTTGGATTCACGTGGAAGGGACCAAGATAGTTCCAGGAACTCAAATAACAGTTATACATGTGTAGGCAAATGATTTTGCACTCTATGAACAATACATTAGTTAAATTACCAATTAGGTCAATAGGTTTACAAGCTATGTACAACTTGCGTTCTACAGAACCCCAATTTAGAAGACATCAAGCTGAGGAAACTATTACATTCTGTAGCTTGACATATAGAATACTTAATACTAATTCAAAGGATTAAAAATGAAATGGTATTTGTCCCAACAGAAGGAATAAAAATCTGAAATCAATTCAGCAGAGGTCTTTTATTACAACTGCAATAAAATAAAAATCCTACTTCTATTTTTCTAGCTAATAAAGAAGACATTAACAAATAGAGATTTGTGACATGGTTATGCAGGAACTTAATGCTGTTAACAGATAGTCTTCTGTAATTTTATGTAGTAAAATTTATTGAGAAATTTCTCAGAATTATATGAATACTATGTATAATCTCTTTCACAAAATGATTCATATAATTATGTAAAATTTCTCAGTACAGCCAGCAGCAAAATAAAAAAAAACAACAAACCATAATGATTTTTGGACTGACACAGAAAATGTGTTAGATATTGGAAAAAATTGGAGACAAATATAACATAGTTATCGCTGGTCAGAGAACATAGTATACTTTTAGATATCATTAGAAAGGGCTGATCAGAAACAATACATAAAAAACATCAAGGGCTCCTTCAAAACATGTCGCCCATACAAAATGTTTTCAATAATATATCCTGCAGGAACTTATCACTGCTTGAGGAAGAAAACCAGAAAAACATCAGGTAACAGTGTGTACGTATGTAATACTTCTTTTATAAATTACAACTTTTTTTTCTTTTTAATTGACAAGGAAAACCTTAACACAAAATCAAATGTAAATACAGACAGGTGGTCAGAAGAAAATTACATGTAGTCAGTCTGTAACAAATATACACATACTGAGAACAAGCAATAGAACACCTCATGCTATTTTTTTACTTAAAGCTTTTAGGTGAATCACTTGCAATTTTAAGGCTGATTCATTAAAAAAAGAAAAAAAGAGAGAAATCAGAACAACACATTTCAAAAGGCTAACTGCACCTGCTCCTCAATGCTAAAAAGAAATGAATATGATTAGAGTAGTGGAGCAATAATATCCCAGGAAAACTGTAGAATCTTCTGTGACAGGAGGCCCCTCTCCTAGAAAATCCTGGATCAAGAAGAGAAATTATATTCGTATTCAGAAATTTAAAATTCTTTTATGTCAATTTACTTACACCTTCACTAGCATTATCCCCTGTGCTGGCCAGCATTTCCTGAAGGGCTCTGACAGATAGGGACTGTTCAAGGACAAAATTACAGATGCAAAGGTCCGGAGGAACATACTGTAAAAATAAATTAAACAGTGTAAGAACAGATCAGCAGAGCACATGAAACAGGATAAAAAGTGTGTCTGAACACACATAAATTTTAATTTTAAAATCCATACTTAATGTTTACTCTTTTTAAAAAAAAAAAACCATGCTATTTCCCTGAATGAAAATAAAATAAATCCATTCTTCATAACTTGGTACTGCAGTAACTTTACTTTTCCTAGAGTTGCATTCCTCACAGTAAAACAAAACACCTTCAGGTTCAAAAGCAAAAAGTTTTTCTCTACATATTATTGCTCTCCTGTCTTTTAGAATTACACCACGAACACTGTGTTTTTTCTCTAACATCACTGACAAAACAGAAGAGAAGGTCTATGATCTTATTTGACATATGAGGTTGATGCTCTGAACATACATCTAGCTGTCACTACATGGCAAAGGTTCAGAATTTTATCATATAGTAATATGAACTATTTTAGGAAATCTTCTCAATTGTTGGATCAGTATGTCTGCTGGTCTTGAAACACAAAATACATTCACTTCAAGAACAGCAGATTTTTTTCTCAATTTATTGGCATTGAATGCGTCCAAGGAAAGATGTGTCCAAGAAAAAAAGTCTCAAGGTGAATCATCAACATATGTATAAAGACGACAGAGCCAGACGCTCTGCAGTGGCGTGCAGGGAAAGGACAAGAGGAAATTGACACAAATTGAAATACAGGAAATTCTACTTAAACATGAGGAAAAAAACCTTTTTTACTCTGAGCATGGTAAACACTAGGACAGGTTGCCCAGAGAGTTTGTGGAGTCTCCATCCTTGGAGATATTAGTGACTGGACACTGTCCTGAGCAATCTGCTCTGGCTGAACCTACTCTGAGCAAAGGGGTTGGACTTGAAGATCTCCACAGGTCCTTTCCAACCTCAGCAATTCAGTGTTCTGTGATTTATGATATAGATCATGGCTACGAATTAGCTTTAAAGTGGTTATATACTCCTTTTTCGTTTTTAAATCAGTGTGCCGGGAGGGAATAAAATTCCTGATATTGCTGAATTTTAAGGTGGTGAAAAGGGAAATGATACATTAAAGAGATTCCTAAACCTGCTGAAGTCTTTATAGCAAGCTAATCAAGCACAGTCTTGGAATTCCCACCCTTTGATCTCTACTATAGAATCTAATTATTTTTTTGTGTGTGTTTTCAAACACATTTTGGAAAAGACTTTTAGACCAAAGACTTGACATTGAAATTGCACACATTAGATATATTTATAATTTTTTACATATATTACTGACATAAAGTGAACTCTTGCATCTTTATTATGTGACTAAATAATTGCAAATAGTATACAGTTCATGATTTCATTGACTGCAACAGAGTTATGACTCATGTCTACATGGGATACTAAAAGAAACCAAGAATTTTGAATAAATAATTCTTCAAAGTCAATGAGAGTTTTTGGGAGTTCTTCCAGCACATCTCTGGGCACTCTTGTCCATACATATAGGAAGATAAAAAAATAAACTTGATATAGGAAACCTACACAAATTTGCAAAGTAAATCTGAAGAAACAATTGACAGCTCTACTCTGACAGCTGCTTTTTTTATAAGAAGATATTTATTCCTGTGAATACTTCCAAACAGTTCTTTCATGTAAAGTTACCAGCTTTGCATTAACACACTCATACCACTGAATATACCTCATTTTTCTGAATGAAGTGTGAAGATAAATAAAACTAGCTACTGAACAGGAAATGTTCAATAGATCTGCAAAAAAACTGAGTCTAAATATAACTCTATTTTCTCACAGAAATGAATCAAAGTCGAGGTCAAATTATTTTCATCTAAACTGATTTCTGGAGGAAGGGCAGAGAGCAGGCAAAGTATATCAATAGGTCAAAGCTGATAGGAGAGGTGACATGAAGAAACAACTCTGACAATTCTGTGATTCCGTGAAAAACACACAGCCAGGCAAGTACAAACCCTCAGTGGAGGGAGCACTGAGGTAAGTTTTATTCTGAAGTTTAAACTTGTTTCTCATCATTTTTATATCTCTTTTGTCAATCTATTGTTTCAATATGACAAAATTATTATTTATTACAAAAATAACAGCTATGCAGATAGCCGTAGGGCAGTTTTAACCATTTTATATATAATTGTGCTAAATTTATGCTGGGTTGCATAGGGGGAAATAGAGGCACATAAAATAACTAACAGGAAAACCCAGCTCCCACAATTACCCTCTGAATGCAATTCAGTCTTCTGGATTCCTCCAGGCACTACGATAACATTGGATTCCTTGCAGGCGATATGCTTACTAACCAAATCCTTGCCCACAGCTCCTGGTCTGTAGTACAAAAAACACTGGCATAAATTGGTACAGATTCCCGATTTACTTGGTTTACTTTTACATACTGTCATTCGGACAGAAATCTTACCTTAATTACTTATAATTCCCTTCAGGCATTTAAGTTTACTTGACAATACTGCTCCTAAAAGAGATGCTAGTATACTACAACTACTTTTGAGTTATATTTTTCTTTGGGATCAGTAGAAGTTAGCCTTGCTTCACTAAACTATCAGCTTTGAAATACATCATCTTTTAAAGTTATCACTTTAAAAACAAGGAAAACAGCAATGAAGTAATATAATTAGATCACATAGTTCAACAATTCTGCTATTTATTGATTAGTATTAAAAAATATAATTTTTCACTTCTAGTTAATTAGGTTTTTCCCTTTACATTTTAAATATCACACGTTATTTGGGCAAACATCTTCTGATAATTCAAAAAGGAGCCATATAGACAGGAGGAACATAATTTCATACTACTGAATTGATGCAAAAGTGCTTTTAAAAACTGCATTTAAAATCCAGTCACCATAGTATAAATTATTAGCAAACCAACACTGTAATAGTTTTATTTTTATAGAGGACAAGAATAGTTTCCCATTTTGTAAGCATATTTGCACACTCATTTAGTAGACCTTACACTGGCAGAATGGAAATGTACCTCTACTTTCTATTAACACACAAGACACTGCAGCTCTTCCTGTGTGTGGCATGACTATCAATTGCCAGTTACCCAATGTTTTTATCATCTGAAAAAACTGCATGTCTTAATTGACAAAAATACTCAACAGCACAGCAGTGAGAACAGAACTCTGTAGGATCTGATTAGAAGCACATCTATCCAATAACTATTTTTTAGTCCACTGGATGGGTGCCAGTTTGATTTCTCAGGCACCTTTTTGGTAAGCATCATCGCTAAGAGTTGTTAGTAAGAACTGTACTCTCTAATCATCTAGATCAACCTTCTACACTTCTATTTTTTCAAACAGATGTATTTACATGCCTCTTTCCAAAATTCTTCACTGTTCTCAGTTAAGACCAGCGGTTCAGAAAGAACCTGAGTAAGCTCTTCTAGAGCAGTTACATACAAGTTTTCTGAACCTCTTAATTTTAAACTTCAGAAGCTTCTGTAGTATTATCTGCTGCTAAGACACTTATGAAATGTAAAGCAGATCTATGGCACTCTACAGTAATGCATACCATGCCTCCTTTTCTTATAATAAGGTAAGCAACATACTGTCTTACATGGTCATTTTCAGTAATAAGTAAGACCTTGACAGTTGATCTGTTGATTAATAAAAAATTCCCAATCACTGTCAGATTTTAAGACAATAGTTACAAATGCATATGTGAAAACTAAACGCTTTTACTTAAGGATGTGAAAAGATTATTGGTGTTTTGTAAAGTATCTGACTGAACTCTTGGAATGCAAAGAAAAGCAAATTTAGAAGCAGTATATTTTTTCACCTTAGAGATAAACAAGGACCTCTCATACTGCATAAATAAACACTGTGGATGTAACATGTGGTCATAATACCTAGACTAAAAATAGGACCACATGGCAACATTTCAAGAGAAAAGATACAAAGACCCCACTATAAAAAAATCAGAAGGAGAAATAAATCAGGAAGAATAGAAAAGAAATAAAGACACAAAACAAAAAGAAAATGATGCAGAGAGGGATGAGGTTCTCCTCTGTTTGCCTTTATTCTTAACATTCTGCTCTAGTACAGGTCTAAAGTTTCATCTCTCCTTCCTCCTCTCAAGCTCCTCTTACTGCTCTATTTTCTATTATTTTTTTCTTCACTGCTCTCTAGCTTTTATTTTTCATTTGCCTCGTTACCTTTAAAACTTTTCAAATACCTAATAATTCTGCTCCCTGTACTCTAAACTTTCTGACTAATCAACACAGAAGCAACACTTAATGCCAGTAAGTAACAGGTGACAATGCCTCTGAAATTATCAGTCCCATATATCAAGATACTCGAACATACAGCAGTAACAGGAATAAGATTTTTAGTGAACTTAAATCTTAGTAACAGTCTGGAGACTTAATCTGGATATGAAGTATATCAGTTATAGGAATTATTTTAGATAGTTAAAGAATAGTGGCTTTTGCCTGATATTCTAAAGTACATTTAGAATCTCTAAGAAATCTCATGTTGCAGTCACAGAAAGAAAAGCATACAGAGGTGCATCTAGCATCACATTAAAGAAAACCTAATTAAATGTGCTCATGGATAATAAGTAGGTTAACATTCACTGATCAGTTACACCCGTGGAGAGTATCGACTTCTTACTTTAGCTTCTGATGTTGGTTCCAAAAAGCACAGGCGATTCCCAAGTCCCTCAGCTGCCAAGCAAAACTTCCTTTGTTCTTTGTGAATGCTGGCAACACACTGAAGTACTACTTCGTCATCCTGTCACAAAACAAGATATGAGAAAAAAAGTAAAGATTTGGAAGTTACATACACACTACATGCAAAGAAATCCTGGAACACGGAATCTGTTGAAAACAAACACATTATACTCCTATAATTGGTATCCTGTGCTTATCGAGAGATTCTTTTGATGTGTATGTAAACAGATGTTTATGTATAGATTTATATTCAAGACTATATCAAACTGACAAAGACTACATACTGTCTCTAGGGCTTTCATGAGTGTTGTATCCTTCTGTCGCTTTAGGAGGGGTTTGCTATGGTGCCACAAAAAATTGTGAGTACACTGTTACTCGGTTTAACTCAGTAAAACATGTTCAATGTTTGCAGTAAAAACATGTTACTGTGATTTTGCAAACAACAGTAACCTAAAAATAAACAAATTTATTTTGTTAGCACAGTAAGCCCTCGACACGAGTCTGAATACATGATCTTAGCTTTTAAGGTCTCATTTAATTTAGAAACCTCTGAGTACAAACAAAGATCCAAGAGGCATTTTTCAAGTGATGGTTCAAGTAATTCATAAGAACTTGCTCTTCAAAAGACATATTCCAAGACTAGGAAAATAATGGAAAAGTGACAGGAAACAGCCCTATTGGTCAGTTATCCTAGTTATTCTAAAAGCTCTTTTACAAATTGTTACATAATTCAATGCCAAAGACACACTTATAAAGTGCCAAGCCCTTTTCACCTCTTAACATGCGATACTAAAGCTGATATAAGCAAGCCAAAACAGATTATTTTTAGTTCTCAACTGTGTCAAAGGTATATACATAATTAAAAATAATTTTATTTTCCAAAACTTGTCTGCTAACCAAGAAAATCACCACTTGCAGACTAGCAAGCAGAAGAACTTATTTTTACACAGGTATGTAGCTGTTCACCAAAAGACACTGCCTTAGAAGTTTTTAAGGGGGCGGAAGCTGATAAAACAAGAGCGATATGATATGTCAGCGTCCCATCCAGCTATGAAGTTATACTGGTGTCAATTATTATTGTCAAAGCAGATACACAACAGCCGCCTGTACTGAACTCAAGAGATCACTTGAACAATTATGTTCTAAAAGCAGCACTGCTTTTTCCAGTCCCCTTATGCAACTGCAATACTATGACAGTAGCCCAGCTACTGACACTTGAAATAAAAGCTGGGAGTGACAAAGTGATTTTCACCAGAGGAATTAAGTGACGCACCCTTTAAAATTCAAAATTCAAAAGCAGGTTTTTAACTTGTGTGATTTTGCAAGCGCGTGCAAGCTATATGGCTTTCTTCTATTTGACACTTCACTGCCTACTTACTACTACTAAAATGGACAGCTATTATATTTCAAACTAATCAGCAGTTACAGACAGTGTTTTCCTTATCTAGCTTTACATAACAATCAATAGCATGTTTAACAGCACAGAATGGGAACTCAAGAAATTCTTATAAACAATTCTAAGATGTATAGTCAAGTAGGAGGTAGACAAAATTAGCTAATTAATGCTAAACAAATTCATTTTCTTTTTCCCCTGCTGCTTCTGCTTCCATTTCTGTAAAATGCTCTGAAATTCTCAGCCGTCAAACTCATTACTAAAAACATTTCTGCTTTTCAAACTTCAGTGTAATAAGTTGCAAAATAAAAACAATACAATTAACCACTCGCTACTACATCCCTCTGTTCATGAATTTTTAAAAATTGGCATAAGAAGCATATCTATTTGAGGAGAAAAACATCAGGACATGTAAAAAGTAAAAATAAATATATTTAAAATATTTTCCATCATCTGATTCCTGTATCAAACATTGAACATACGTATTTCAGAGATTTAAAAAGAATAAAATACTAAACCACAAGCTCATAAATACCAAGATTTAGAATAAAATTGAGATTTGCCATTTATTGACTTTTATATATATATGAAATTGTATTTATTCTCCCTACTACATTAAAGTATTCATCATTCTACAGAGGCATATACATAGTAACTATTGTAATTTATAGTTTTCTAAAAAATAAAATTATTCCCTCAGACAATATACACAAAAACTTACTTAAAATGAGAATTACTCAAATAAATTAACAACTTTCTCTTTAAATCCATAGGCATAAAAGGGCAAGAGCTTCTACCATAATGAAATTAATATTTTATCTTCTAGAATTCAAATAATAAGCATTTCTTTTTAGAATTTACACTGGCATCACAAGGTCTTTATCAGTCATTAAATGCCATAACCCCAAAACACAAACACCGATAATGTCTTAAGCAGGGACTGCGTACAGTATTCACCATCAAAGTTTTACATTATCCCTCTAGATTTCCAGTGTACCCTTTTCATTTGTGCTACAACTATGTATTTGCTACAAAGGAGGAACAACTTAATAGAGTTTCTCAAAAGTGGCAATAATAGTGCATTCCAGAATGTTTTGAAGCAGAGTTTTAAAGAGATTATCACTCAGGTGCGGGTAGGCTGAGCATAAGCAATTAGTGGAATCTATATAACCTGCAAATAAGACAATGACTTGCTGTTGAGATGACTCAGTATTAAATTGTACTTACTGAAATAAGATCATTCTAGCTGAGGTCTGAAATTGCTTTTCTGGCCTGAAGACACTAATACAAATGAGTTTTATGTAGTTGTTATCCTATAATGAAATTGCAGACCATGTCTCAGCAGTATCTTCTTGAGTCTTCTCTCACACAAATTCTGGTATTCTAAAACATTTTTCCTGGTAAACTTGCTTTCTTCTTCCCTTAGATTTAAATTCACATCATGCCAGAGCAATTTAACCTTGATCTTCACTTCTCTTATACAGAATTTCTTTCATTTACTTCAGTGTACCTTTTTTAGTACAAGCCTGAATGCCCAAGGAGATGTGGATACTTATGCGATGAGCAGTGATGAGTTGTTAGCTGTTATATACAGCCAATTCTTAAAGATAACCAAAAGCAAAGCAAAAGAAAAAAAACCCCACACAACTTCCTTGAGATCCAGTTTGTCAGCCAGGAATTTAACAAATTTAAAGGTTTTCAATTTAACATGTGTTTTAAATGCAATCTTTCTCACCTAACAGCTCTATTTCCATGTTCAGAAGTTTAATTTGTTCTAATCCTTTTAGCTTTGGTGGGGAGGGTTGGATTTGGTTTTTTGTTAATAAAACAGGTTTAGAGTGTGTGGAATCACAGGCTGAAAAGGACCTATGTAAGCAATGGTCCAACACCTCACTAGAGAAGGGCTAATTTAGATAAAGTTTCTGATATGATCTAATGTGCACAATTTAAGATAAAAAGTCCACTTCAGTGTTCTGATCAGCTTGAAGAATTGTTACAGATCCTAACCTCCTCACCTCTGTCTTCATCATGCATTATACCTCTTCAGATCAAAACTGTAATATGCAACAGTTGCAGCAAAGCTTTCTAGATTTTTCAAGGTTTTGCTTCAATGAGCAAATAGGGGGAATAATTTCAGGTTGATCAAAATATTTCCATGATTTAACGAGCACACAGAAAATAATACCTTTGCATATCACTAGGGCTCACACAAGAAACTGCTCCCATTGTTCCTCAAAAAGTACAACATTCCAAGCGTCGTTTACTGGTTTCCACCAGTAGCATCATCAATAACTACATAAAGTTAACCAGGAGATCCATTTTGTACTACCATAGTTTATATCTATTCACATATACAGATGAAGAGCAATTTTAAACTCTTTTTTCTGAATGAAGAAGAAATGAGAATTCTCCTCTCTTCTGTCCAGAAATCTCTTACCCGGTTAGGATTCATTCATCAGTCCTTTAGTAAAAGGACACATATCAGGTAACTCCAACCCCAATTCTAAGAATGTTTATACATAGAAACACATTGATATTACTAAAATATATTTCAGGTGGTCTCAAATCCTGCAGAATCTACCAAGTGTCATGTAGCTAATGTGTTATAATTCTTTCCAGTATTATTCAAATATTCACACAAATGTGTAACTTTTGCAAAAAGAAAAAAAGACAGCTTTGGAGATTTGTTTTCTTTTTTTGAAAGCAGGTAACTGCATAACTGTGTGTAATGAAAACATAAAATTTCTATTTGCTTTGGCCAGAGCTGAAGCTGCAATCTGAAGTTGCACTATATAGCAATGTCTGCATAGACTGAGAAACAACGCTATTTCTAAATGAGTCACTCACTCAGTACCTTCTGCTTTTAATATAGAACAAGTTACCAAAATAGACCTTGGCTCTATGCAAAAAGTATGTCTAATATTGAACGATTTCTTTAACTGAAGACTGTGATCCCTAGCCTTCAGCAATATAGCATTAAGCATACTATCCAATTTTAAAAAAAGAGTCTTTAATGAACCACAGCTCAGTGGTTCATTACCAGGCAGTACTTAGTCTTGGGTCTTCAGGCTACCTTCCTCCTCAGGTTTCATAATAAACTGATGGTGAACTTAAACTGAGATTCCTGTGATGGAATAATAAGCCAAAACATAAACAAAATCGATTTTAATTAATCAATGACTTGACTTGCTGCAAAGTAAGTCAATGATCAAGGTGAATCAATGTACTGTAGGCATGACCTTGCTTCTGCTCAGTTCACTAGTTTTTCGACACTTGAGAATAAAGGAATTCTGACAGCTAACGAGACTTCTTCATTTATGCTGCATGTATATCCCAGAATTAAGAATTATTGTCACGTTTAAGTCTGGATAGAAGTTGTATTCAACAACAGACACATTTCCATATATATCATATTAAGAAGCACAAATCCATCAATACACTAAATAATACATATGCATTTACATATATAGACAAAATATGCAAATTTTGCTGGAAAACACCCCCCTTAGATTTAGTTTGCTATCTACCAATTCAACACCTACCAAATCTCTATATTCTTCATTATATTCAGTACTGAAAATGAATTGATAAAAGCGACATGACATTGAAAACTAATCAGTTTTAGAAAATTAATCATACATATTTTGCTTATATGTTACAGCTGCACATAAACATGCAAGTAGGTGCTTGCACATGAATGACTAATGTAAACTGATCTGAAATTGCTTTGAAAGTACATTCTTCTGTAACACCATGGAAAAGTTTTCTTTGATAATATACCCTTTCTGTGAAGAAATGTATATGACTTAAAAAACCAACATTTCTGTTGAATAAAGACACTCAGAGCTCCTGTTTTCTATGGTAAAGTAAGTAGGCATATCAAGTTGATGCTCCTTAAAGGCCTGATTACTGTGACACTGTGACACTTGCTGATTATAGATCAGTGCTGCAAAGACATATGCAAAGTAAAAATCCACAGCCGCCTTCACTCTTTGATAGACAACATCCTACTCATGTATCTTACTGTATCACAAAGCACAGGATATAAGCAAACAAAAGTCTTGACCAGCATCTAAACACCAGCTACAAACCAATTCTTCCACAGGACTGAATTCCTTTGAAGTTACCTGGAATAATCTTGGAGAACACGTAAAATTCACCAGAAATTGCGATCTACAGTGGCTGCGCTCCTCTTATCAAAATAAGGAATTATAGGCAGATTTGACAATGCTCTAACCACAGATGGATTTGATACATTTGTGGGTGTCCACCAGTTCCTTTCACAAGGGGAATGGCCTCACTGCAAAGCGGGTTCCATGCACTTGCATTTTTTGCAGAACTTTCTCCAAAATGTCCAGCTTCAGCATGGCTAATGTCACAAAATATTTTCAGTCGCTTCTAAATACAAGTACAGGAAACATACAGTCTTTGGCCCAATTGAAAAACCAATTTTATGATGTTTTGAGAAACAGAAGAGTGTTTCTACTTTTAAGGTGCAGCTTGAATAACAGTGTTGCCCTAGGATATGGAACTGTATTTTCCTCTTCCCAAGGGAAAAAAAATCTCTCCTAACTCTGACCCCATTACAAAAATGCTATGCAAAAAAAATGTGGACAGGCTGGAGAGGGTCCAGAGAAGGGCCACCAAGATGATCAAAGGACTAGAAAGCCTGCCACATGAGGAAAGGCTGAGAGAACATGGTTTGTTCAGCCTTGAGAAAAGAAAGCTTAGGTGGGGAGACTTATCACCATATTCCAGTATTTAAAGGGTGGCTACAAAGAAGAGGGAGACTCCCTTTTTACAAGGAGTCACATGGAAAAGATGAGGGGTAATGGGTACAAGTTACTCATGGGGAGATTCTGATTGGACACAAGAAGAAAGTTTTTCACAAGAACAGTCAGCCATTGGAGTCATCTCCCCAGGGAAGTGGTGGATTCCCCAAGATTAGACACCTTTAAGATATGCTGGACAGGGTGCTGGGCCATCTTGTCTAGACCATGCTTTTGCCGAAAAAGGTTGGACCAGATGATCTTTGAAGTCCCTTCCAACCTGATATTCTACGATTCTATGATCCCCACCGTGTCACACCCAGCCTGGCTTTTCCAGGCTGAAAAGTCCTAGCTTCCTAATAAATTGTTCCTCATCCAATCGTCATCCTGATCCTCATCTGACCTTTCCCTGAATATTTTCCAGTTCTAGTGGCTTCTTTTTAAAATGAGGTAACCAGAATTCTACATACTATTCAAAGCATGGAAAAATGTACATATTTATGCAATAGCAACATGTTTGCTGTTGTGTTCTTTATTCTAACATTTGTTTGCAATTAATGAGTATTAAGCTGATGTTTTCATTGAACTATTATAACACCAGAATCTTACTTTTCAGTTCAGAGCCAATCATTTTAAACATGAAGCTGGATTGCTATTTTTTCCCCCCGCATCTAGAAGTTCAGAGTTAGCCTGAATTTCATGTCATTTTACTGCAGTTACTTAATTTCAGAAGGTCCTTCCAGAATGGTTCATAGCTGGCTCACATCCTTACTACCCTAAATAACTTCCCACCATGAGCGCTCTACCTAGTTATCTCTTTTCCCAGGTCCTCTCTCTCTTCCCGTCCCTTCCCTACTGTATACTACAACATGATTTATAATATACATTGGAGTACACACAATTTAATTCTGCAACAGATACTCAAGTTGGGTTGATCCTGATTCAAAAAGGTAACATTGCTCTCTGTTTTCTACATATATATGTTTTCTTCTTGTCTCATTAGAAGGAACGCACCACCTGAAGGAGGCCACTAGAATAGGAAATATACCTCATTATTCTGTCTTCTCTGTGTCTTATTGTGAATATGTTTTATTTATACAATTTTATTTCCAGAATATTTGAGCACACAAGAAACAAGGCACTCTAAATTTCTAACTGCTTTACTACTTCGGTGCTCATGTTCTCTATCCACCATTTGACAAACACATTATAAATCAAATTATAATAAATATTCACAAAAAGATTACCACTACATATCATAATTAGCTTCTCTACCAAATGTCACAGGATGCTAACAAAACAGAAATCACATCAATTTCATACCGTTGAGTTCCAAAGAACAAACATCCTGGCTTTATTTACTCTATTACGAAATACGTATTTTGACTTAAAAACTCTGTGCATGCTAATATTTGAATATCTCGATAACAGAAGTCCTCTTTTTTTTCTTTCTTCTTTCTTTGTTACTCAGAGTAGTTCTCGCGGCAAAACCTAGTCCTAATCTGACAGTGACTTTTATTCAAAGAGAAAATAAGACAAACACATGACAATTGCTTATTTCAACAAGAGAATGAAATGCAACACCACAATCAAAATAAACACAATGTTCACAGAGATATTCTATGTCAAAACATTTGCTGATAACTGAATTCTGATGCTCTCAGGTGCCAATGTTTTGTACTTGCCCTTTTACACTTGTTTCTGATTATAGATTTCAAGATCTATAGGGCAAAATACGTACTTTTTGTCCAGCACTTTTCACCTATATTAAAAGGCTATATAACAAGGTATAACCATGATTAAAGTCATATTTGAATCTGAACAGGTTTAGTATGACTTAAACAGCTGGGAAAACAAAAATTGAGTCTAATTCTACTCTCATGTATAGTACCGTAAACTATGTAGAACTCTTAAATGAGTGTAGAATAACAAATGCTAAAATTCATGTAAGGAATTAGATTTTTTTCTTCTAGAAAACATATTGCAAATTCACTTAAATATAGGAAATTATTTTTAAAAAATTGTATGAATGATGCCCATTAAAATAATATAAGCATTTGTTATTTTCAAAATAAAAACAATGTGTCATAGCCAGCTTTTCTTAAAAAGGAAGATCATATAGCTTATCAGATATAGTCAATATCCATCTTCATCATGGATAATACACCAGCTTTAATAAAACCTGTAGGTTAGACCTTTGAACTTCTAAACAGTGTCTTGCAGGCAGCAAATCTAAATCACCAGATGACAGTGAAAAGCACAGAATTGAGTGAGTAGTCGAAGTACTTTTTCACTTGATCTGACACTTCTTTTTTTTTTCCTAGAGTGATAAAGCACTTTGCTGTAGTTGAATTTCACACTTTCTGGTATAAGGCTAACAAAGTATATGAAACTGTGACACACATCCCTCCGTTTGCTACATTAAAGAAGAAAAATGAAGAAAGGTGACTCAAGTTGGCACATTGCTGAAGCATATCAAGACTTCCTAAATACTAGTGCAAAATTAAAATTAGTTACTTATGTGTTTCTGTTGAATAAATGATCCATTTTTTAAATACAGAAGCCCATAATTTACTTAGTTTCCAACTTCCTCATGGATACAGTCAATCATTCCACTCACTCTAAAGCAGAAGTTTCCTATAATGTTACTTCACAGGATTCCACTACTTCCACATTTGAAAAGAACAAAACTTTTCAAACCTATACTGTCATACGTTACTATTAGGATTTCTTACTTCAGTAATTATTATTGCAACACTTGGTAAGTAAAGATTTGTATTCTCTCTTGTACATTGTTAAAAATTAATTTGCATATAACTAACAGAAAACAGTTCTGGTATGGCTTTTTATTTCTGCTACTGCTTTCCTACTTCAGATAAAGGATGTGGAAAATTCTGGCTGTTGAATTTATTATTTACCAAGGCAACACAGTTCTAACTATTTAGGCTTCCTAATCAATTAATTCATAAAAATGAAAAGTTTCTTTGATTAAATTTTACTTGGATTGTTTTGGTTTTGAGGCTATGAACCAGAAAAATTACTTAACGTATTTGCTTACCATCTAACTAAAACAATTTCATTTCTTTTAGGTTCCTGTACTGAGAAAACAGTGTCAATTTCCTGTAACTAATTACAACAGTTTGGTAATCATGTATCACATGTCCATGCAGAAGTTAAGATTCAGAGCAAAGTATACGCATCACAAGTCTTGCTGAATGGTCATATCACTTTTCCTCTGCTAAATACCCCTGAGGTACAACTCTCAACAAAAAATTCCTTGGGGGAAATTTCCAAAATCTCTGCTGTATGTATTTATCTATATATTTATTTATTGTGCAAAGGGCAATTCCACTCTTAGTAAACAAAAACATTGTTTATTGACTGATACCAATATATAGTATGCAGCATACAATTGACTAATTGAAGTTTCGGATATTTTTGTTGAAAGACACAGTCGATTACTCACTTGAAAAAAAAAATATTATTATAGATCTAAAACTAGCGTATGACACATTTTTGCTTTGCCTACTCTTTGTCAATTAAAAAAGATTATTTTTTTGTGACTAGTCATGAAAAAGAAGTAAGAGGAAACCAAGTAAAACCTCAAAAGAAGGTTTTTAAGCCTCAAAAAACCCCCAAACCTAAAACACATGGACAAAAACAAACAAGAAAAATAACCACACCCTACTAAACTTACAGACTTGGCTGTACAATAAATGCAACAGATTAGTGAGGCATAGTATGTCCTTAGTGATGACTCCACATTGATCAGCAGTCTGCAAAAATGACTACAGATGCCTTTGGGATCCCGAGATTCACCAATGCTGAGAACTGATTAGTTCTTAGAAGCAGCTTTCCCTTACCAAGCACACGGGGAAAGGTACATTACTGAAACTGGTACGTTAAAGAGCAAGAACCATCACCCTTGGCCTGGCAACTTGGAAATGGAGGAGGTGATCTGAAACTCCTCTTTGCACATCATCTAAGAATGTACATAGGGAAAGAAAGTTTATTGTGTCTTCCAGGACAGATTCTTTTGTATATTTTATTCTCTTTCCTTCTTCATATCAAAATGATGACAGGTCATCTGGTTCATTGACAAGTCAAGTCCCTCTTCTTTTTTCCTCTCCCCTCTCTCCTCCTCAGAGGAGTATTAAACTTTCAAACCCAATTTCATTTACAGATAAATTCTCAGGTAAAAGAAGACTGAGTTTACTCAAAGTTTATCTTCCTTAGTTTGTGTGTGCGTGGGAAGGTGGAGGGGGTTTTGGTTGGTTGTTTTTTGAACCAATAGTATGACCTGACATTATACCTTGCTTTTAAATCAGGGTTGCCACTTCTTTGCCCCTTCTGCCCATACAGCTTACACAGGCTGCAGTCTAAATTAAACAGAAATATTTACAAGTTCAAGACAGTGTTGAAAAAATACATGGGCAGAAAGAGATTTTGTATAAAACTCTTTCCTTTGGAAATTAAGAGACAAGCTACATGAAGAAATCTCAGTTAAATTCATATGAAAACATTAAATAAATCCTTAGGAAAACAGAACACAAAATAGGACAATTAATGGTGAAGATGCACATAAAGTGTCCTTCTTGTTTGTCTAAAGAACTAGTTGATGCTGACCCTTCCCTGCCTCATTGGTATCGCTAACACAAAACACTACTTTAAAAGAGTAAGTTAATTGAAGTAATAGGAACTTTAATCCCATGCTTATTCATAAAAATAGAAACCAACAGAACAAGAAAGCAATATGCAATACATATGATCCATACTGAAGCTGTGTTAACATTTTAAAGGTTCTGAAATTTGAATAGCTATTTTTTAACCTTATATTTGGACATACTGAATTGTCCTAATTCAAATGTTCTTATAGGCAAATTTATTTCTTTTTTATTTATTTTTTATTTCTATATTTCTATTCAACAGAAAATGCTGCATAACAGGTACTCATACTGCTACAGTTTATTCAGTATTTCCATGTTCAAGAGTTTGTCATACTGTCAGGCAGCAGGGGAAAAAACCCAAACTGCTCACCAAAAAAACCATAATTAAAAAATAAAAATGGAGAAAATTAAAAGCCAACCATAAACTGCTAAGAAAGATAATCAAGTTATCAGGATAAATTAAATTATTACAAATTTTAAAAAATAATTCTACATTGCCAGTCATGAAAATGTATGTGAGACAAAAACCAATACATACATTTCCTGTAAACAGGAAACTCCCAATTTTGTTTCACAGCAGTTATATTCTGCCAATTACATCTCGAGAGCACTTTTTTTGCCACATTATTGACTTACAATATTGAAGATCCAATTCTTCAATAAATTCTACTTTACTTACTACATAACTTAATATTGGGGATATTGTTTACTAAAGCCTGTAACCAAGCACCAAAGCAAAGTTTAATATCAAAGTAAGCTTATGAACCAAAAAAGGTTCATGAAAGATTCAATTAATGTTTTTCATTCCTGTGATTTAAAAAGTTATACAGCTCTGCTGCAATATGATGAAGTTTATTTTAGGACCTCCCCACAGAAGTGCATACTACACAAATATTTTAGTCCCAAAATACAGACATCACAGTCATTCAATTGAATTAGGAAGAGGTCACGTGACTGTATCATCTTAGGCTTTCCTTAAATGTCTATAAATAAATCTTCTGGCAAGCAGTATGTGTTAATTTCTAAAACAAAAGTGTGCTTAGGCACAACTGTCATGTTGTAAGTCATCACAAAACCCCCAAACAAATGAAGGAAAACAGTATGCAGAGCAGATCTTGAATGAGCAGTAGTAGGGGTGAGGTAGATTCTCATCAGATTTAGCTTTACTTCCATTACTTATTATCAGTTGTTTCTAGCATCTTTTTGTACACTAAAAGCCTTTATTTGCTTGGTGGTAACATACCAAGGCCTTTCTTCTCCCAGTAAGCATATGAATCTCTCCCAGTAAACACAGTCAGTTCACTGCAAATGGATCCTTATGATGACAGCAGAGTTATTTGATGGAAATTCACGCACCACCATCTGACAGTTCTCAGAAGATTTTAAAAATAGAATTGGGGTTTCCGTTGTCAGTCTACTCCTTCAGTAGTGGTTGGATCAAAGCCTAATCTCAACTCTGGAACATACTTCCATATCTTATATCAGGTCATCAGCAAAGCAGGCTAAGCAAATCATTAGACAGCAATAAAATGTAGTCAGTCCTCTTCACAAAAATTAATACTTCTGAATGAAAAATTGCTTCAGGAAGTATTTCAGTATTGACCATTTTTCTTCTTTTTTTTTTTAATACAACTTCCAGGTTGTAGACTTGCCATTGAAGCCTTTGCATAGTTTACTGTCTTTTGTATCACAGCTTTCACCGCCTCTCCCCTTGCCCGGTTCTTCATAGAAATGAGATACTATGAGATAGTGACAACAAAGGAAAAACCACACCAAATACCAAGACCAAAAGTAACATCCAAAATATTTATTCATTATCTGTCATAAAACCAGAGCACTAAATATTCTTTAAAATCATTCCTTTGATTTCAAACTCTAAGGCAGGGGAAAAAGAATCCTTATTAACAGAGCTGGGGTGAACTAGCCATGCAGACTGGCTTGATGCAAATCAGTGGCAAAATAACTATGTCCTCTCCTACCAGGCAAAGTCCTGTCTTGATTGAAGAAATCAAGTAATTTTAAGTACACATGTTAATTGTCAGAATGGCAAACTGACTAAAAGCATTGAGATATGTTCCTTGCTGATCAAGGAAGTGGAATCAGCCAAGAAAGGTGTATCCTGCGAAAGTATCTCATCGTTATCTACTGAATGAACCCCTTAGAGCAGGTCCCAAGGAGGGCCCTGGAAATGGTCAGGGAGCTGGAGCACCTCTCCCATTAAGAAAGGCTGAGAGAGTTGGGGTTGTTCAGCCTGGAGAAGAGAAAGCTCCAGGAAGACCTTACTGGAGCCTTTCAATATATAAAGGGGGCTTATAAGAAAGATGGAGAGAGACTTTTTACAAGGGCCTGTTGTGACAGAACAGGTGGCATCAGTTTTAAACTGAAATAGAGTAGATTTAGATTGGACACAAGGAGTAATTTTTTTTTTTTTTTTTTTTTTTTTTTTTAGATGAGGCTGCTAAGACACTGGAACACATTGTCCAGGAAGTTGTGGTTGCCCCATCATTGGAACTGTTCAGTCTGGTTGGCCATAGCTCTGAGCAACCTGATCCAGTGAAAAATGTCCCTGCCTGTGGCAGGGGGTTGGACTAGATGATCTTTAAAGGTCCCTTCTGACCCAAACCATTCTATGATTCTATGAATTGTGATGTCAGTATTGGCATGCTTTGCATCTCTGACATTTGTGAACTCTGGCATAATATTATATGAGCGAAGGAAGAAAGGACAAGATTTATTAGGAAAGGAGGGTATTACAGTTCATTTTAATGGAGCATCCTTTTGGAGAGAGAAATGAATGCAAGAAACATAATTGCGTATGTGCATACTTGCATATATTTTGTTTGCTTTCCCCATTGCTTTTACATCTGGTACAAGTGATATACTGGCAGACCAACCACTTACCAACAGAAAGATATAACATAGGACATCCATAACAACAAATTTATTTTTATTTCAGTAATTAACTGGTAACTGGAGTTTGCAAATATAAGAGAAACATTTTGGCATAATAAACTCAAAGAGTTAACTTATAAAATTTTACTGTTTAACAGATGATCAGAAATATTAATGAAATAGTCAGTGTCTTGTCTCAATTACAGATAAGCCAATTTAAAAGCCTGGCACCTGACAGCAAGAAGGAATCCAAATAGAAGCTGTCAGCCTTTTGGAATCTTAGTGCATGACCACTACCAGATTAGTAAAGGTACCAGTAGCAGCAGACCTTTAGATCATATCTATTTCAAATGACACAGTATTTAGCATATTCTCGAAATCATGTATTCTGTATATAGTTAGAGATAACAGTGATCTTATGAACCCAGTAACATTCAGGGTTCTACACACTGTCTACACCAACTGTTGGCAAGAGGGATACTTAGGGTACAGCTTCGAAAAATCAGGGACCTACAATGGGACAAACAAGTACCTATCTTAAATTTTAGGATGTCAAAACAAATTGGAAAAGGTTCTATAAAAAAATCAAAGTAGACATTTTCTCAGTCAGTATATGAAGTCATAGGCCTGCTGCTTCCCACAGGAATATAAGGAAAATTTTTTTAAATATTTTTTTTAAATAGTACTCTGAGAGGAGATTTTACAGTGTCACAGTTACCTGAATTTAAGTTCTGTCCTTGTCAGGTGTAGGCAGCAGAACCACAGAAAAATGGGCAGTAGCACTGGAACACAGACAGAGTGTTTGCAAGACCCAGGTCTTTGCACCAGGTCTCAGAACCAGAGTGGCTTGTGAATAGCCAATAAATAATTAAATATTATTTATCCAGCTTTTAGGAGCAAGAAAAAAAACAAGACATGTGAGCTGGAAAGTCACAATATAAATAAAAAAGGTTTTGCCAAAGACATCAACGATGAGGCAAGATAGGTCTGAAGCAGAAATGCAGGGGACCACAGGCTCTAGAATTGCTTGATGCCTGTATTTTTAAGCATAACTATTTTATATCTACGGGAAAACAGTGACATGTTTGAAAGAAGTTTTCAATCACGAAAGCAGAGATTTAGACTAAATCCCAGGCTTCTTCCCCAGACTTTCTACAGACAAGACTGAAATATGGCTGTGGATATATAGCAAATGAGCTGCCAGGCTTGCATGGGTTGGTAAGAATGGAGTAGGTATGAATCAGGTACAAATGTTTATATGTACACAGGGAGGATCATAAATTATACAGAGGAACATTTCTAAAGGAACTACAATACCTATGGTTATTCTATACTAGTGAATATACAGATATATTAAGGTACAGGCAAATATGAATATATCCAGTCAACATACTGATATATTAATGGAGCTAAAGAACATTAAAGAGTTTTTACATGCAGCACTCCTCTTCAAACAATTAATTGAACTTTTCTGATAATATCCTTTTTCAGTGAATGTCAGAATGGCACACATACTACCATATATATGGTGGCATTATGTTACCTAGCAAACAAAAATTAAATTCTAGGCAAAGCTTTTAAAATTTTCTAGAAAATTAATACATTGCAATGGCACATTCCATCCTGTGGACCTAGAGGCTATATACACACAATTCATCATCAGCCATAATTACTTCCCCAGTGTTAAACTGCAGAATTAAAAGCATCTTTTAGAGTGAGCTATAGCACCTACAAATTGTTTTAAAATATGTTTAAAATGAGGATATAATGCCTTTGAAATCCAACTACATCTTCCTTGTCTTAGTCCATACTCCACTACGCTGATACTGCACTATGTATGTGCACATATCTGTTAGTTTACCATGTTTTCTATCAGTAAAACTTTTCAAACAAGAGTCTGCTAAGATGAATTACACTCCTATTTCAATAAAAAAAATCTGAAAACCATAGATTACAGTCATGTATATTTAAACTTAACTATCTGTTACAATCCTGAATTATGGCTTGCTGGAAATTTTTTTCAGAAGTGAGCTTCTGATACTTCTGGCAATTCATTAAAACAAAGGAACCTCACTATACTCAGTAAACATCCACATCTGTTACAGTTTAAAAGAGAAAAGGCATCAGATGAAGGCAATATTCCAACCCAAATCTTTCAAATCAGATTTGAAAAACACAGCAGATATTTTAACAGCCTTCGTACAAAATCTATGAAAAAGGACAGAATAAAGTAGAAAAGATGGCACAGAAATAAGATGTGAGAATGGAATACATTCAAATGCTGTCCATCCCATGTCAAGTATTTACACATATTACTCAAGCTGGACTACAGAAAGTGGGATGCTCAAGGTTTAGATGAGAACTGGCAGGAACATGATATTGAAAGAGCGTAAATGAATCATATCCATCATACATATCTTCAAAAATAAAATATTCAAACCACCAAACAGCTGCACAGCAGTTTCCCCTGCATAGTTATTTTACAGATATCTTACAGTTATAGCAACTCCAGTAGGAGATACCTACAAATCTGCGAGCAGTAGCAGTGCTTAAAAAAGTGACAAATCAATCAGTAGCCTCTAGCAAATTGAGTGGAAATATGTGAGCTAACAACATGTTCAGCCACAGATGTCTCATGTCAACTATGCTCTCATTACATTTTGATCTATAGTCGAAAACAACTACAATTAATGGAAATAGAAAGATTTCCCATAAAATTAAGACAAATATTTCTCAGTGTCTACCTAATTGACATTACAAAGCATAATAAAGAAATTTTAATTTGCTTTGATTTTCTCATAGACTAGATGGTGGACTCTTGCCAAAGAAAAGTGCACTTAATTTTGTAATTAAGTTAATTTCTACAGAAAAGTCAGTATCACTGTATTTCCTGCTGCTTCTAGACCATATAAGACGTCAGCAGTGCTTGCTCACTTGCAAACTGCTTCTTAGGGTTCACTCATGAAGTCTGAAGTATCTGTCCTACCAAAAATCAGCCATCATGTTCACTATCAAATTAGAGAACCAAACCTTGGTAAGTTTTCAGCAGAGAAGCTCATAACTTTTTACTACTACTTAATAATCACTTACATCCTTTGCACTTCACAAATTTTGACCACACAGAATCACAACAAACGATGCTGAGTTGGAAGCGACCTTTAGAGACTGCCTAGTCCTACCCATGCGCTCAAAGGGGAAAAAAGAGCCATGAAACTTTCTACTGCTATTATTTGGGCACAGGTGGGAAATCTTCTGGACAAAAAACACTTGGAGTTTTGTATAAAGTTCTGTTCACATGGTGAAATCTGTGAAATGCTTTTTAACCTAAGGATAAGCTTGGTTGAATATTTGACTTCAATATAATTTGGAGACCCAGAGGGCTCTGAGTTGATCTTGAAGCAGATTCAGAATTTCATGTCAGTTGGTTAACATTGATATTTCAATCCAATATGAATACAAAGTAAAAGATGAAATAACCAATTTAAACTACCACAGAGAATCCAAATATTTTCAGAATGACATTTCTTGACTTTTAGTCAATTGGCCTCCAGTAAGAAATATGAGTTGCCACTCACAAAGTAAATGTTCCTGTAGTTACCAAATTCACTAGAAGTTACAAAATTTGTTTTACATTATATGCCATGGAAAACTAACTGCCCCTAACACAAGGACTTCAGAGAACTGCTCTATATAATTCTTTCTAATGGTGAAAGTTTTGGCTGATACCTGAAAAGCTAGTCGGAGAGAAGTTGCTAAATGTCAACAGTACCTTCAGAAAACACAGTTCATTCATATTCGACAAGATTTGCATCAGATTATTCTACTATTACTTACAGTACAGAGGACATTACAAAAGATCTACAGCATTACCAGCAACAGGCAGGAAATACTTGGCAAGTGGGAATAGCCCTGCCATTCTTGGTAGCCAGAATTATAACCATGACTCAACAATGGCTGGGTATTTAAAACGTAAAAAAAAAACCAAACAAAAAACCCCCAAAACCACACACACCCCAAAATTATATTAGAACATAATCTGCCTAGTATCAGAAGATGTTACAGCGACATTAATAAGGTAGAAATTATTTGATGTAATGCCAGCAATCCACATAAACCTTACATTATTCTTCCTTCTCCGTAGTCAATAATGCACTCTGCCTGACAAAATACTACTTCAACATCTACCAGAACCTGTTTTAAAACCACAACAAAAGGACAGAATTGAATCTATCTCGTGTAAATTCTAGATAAATTTTATATGTATACATGTATGCATGGTGGTGAAAACTGGCTGTATGTTGAAGATCTTCTGGAACATCTCTTTCTCCCGAGTCAAGATTTTTAGGCAGAAATAGAAAACAGTAGGATAACTGGACAGAGAAAAAGTTCCAACCTTATTTGATTGTTTCGTATTTAAATGAACACGTAAAAGACATGTTCTCTTTAAATGACTGCACCAAGATAATTACATGCACTAAGAAAATTACAGGCATGCATAGGACTCTTTAGCCCCCACAAACACACCTTTTGTTAAGTCAGTATACAGTGCTTAAGTATGTTATGATGCTTAAGTATGTTACAATAACAAGGAGTCTGTTCACTTTTCACTTATTTACTAAATGCTGACTGTGCTGTCAGCTGGTAGATTTCAGATGAGAAAAATCTACCAATAAAACTGAAATGTCAGATCACCATAGTAGGCTACACAGTATCTTTTGTCACTTTCAGCAGCATGAAATCCCTTGAGTGTGGTTGTTATGATAAAACCCTAAGGATAAGCCCAAGTTAATTGCTAAGAATAATATTTCCTTCACAGAGACAAGCCCAATAATTGAATCATAAACACAACAGACAAATGCATAATAAGTGTATAGGGCTGAATGTTAAAATCGCAAAAATCCAAATTAGAAGACAGACACTTTTGACAATTGAATGAAACAAATTAGCCTTTCTGCACTTTCATTCATGAAAAGATTGCAAACATACCATCCTTAATTACTTCTCTGCAGTTTTATAGAACTAAAAAGGGACTTTACATTATCTGATAAAAAAATAATTTTTTTTAAAGTATTTTCCAAATATTGTAATTGTAACCTATAAAATAATTTTTTACAGTGAGGCAGTGAGTTAGGTTTCTAAATCTACTGCACAATTAAATAGACATGACTGGAATCAGTCATCTCTCCCAGTAACAGTTCTTCTAAGCAAGACAGAAATTACAGTATTTCATTCCTCATATTTTATGGGCATCCACAGTTTCTTAAAGCAGTCAGATAACGTATTATTTGTAGACATCCTGTAAATAAATTACAGACACTTATACTGCAAAAAAAAAAAAGCAACTGCACTACAAAGACACCACTCACTATCATTTTTTAAATTGTTCAGATAAGAATGCTGACACGATTTTAATTATAGTAAGACTGAAAAAAGCTATTCCAAATAAGACTGACTCCCACATACAGACAAATATTTCAGACCTCTTTGAAGCTTAACTGTTTCAGTCCCCTACAAAGGTGATATGCTCAAGTATGAAAAGAGTTATATACTTACAGAAAGGCAGGTATGAAAATAATGGCATTAACTATCAAGTGTTTTATACTGCAATCTGGGTGGAAAAGGGTTCTCTGCCTTATTCAAGTTTTCTTACATGCTCTCCTCCGTCTTCAACAGAGTTTTTTTAATTCAAGCTAAAATTGGCTAGAATAATAGAAAACTTACAACTGACTTCACCCAAACTTAGCAAAACCTTCAATTCTGCATTCTTGGTTCTGTATCTATTCATTAGTACAGGGCTGAAAGACATCTCAAGCTCCAACACAATTATTTTGTTCTTGTATTTTCAACCCTGTCCACTAAAGGAAAATATGCTTATGTGAGGAAAAAAGCTGAAGTATCCTCCTATTTCTAGATGAAATTTTCTGCATCAGTACTAACTTCAGTTGTTCTCTCTCTTTCAAAAGGTTGCATCACTAGTTACAAAGTCCACAGAACATCCACTTAAGGCCTATACTAATAATTTTTTCATGGTCTGTGTTTTAGCAGGAACTCAAAAGGTGCCTCCAAAGGTTCACAGCACCCTACTTGACACTAGATTATTATAAATTATACTCTATACAGAATCAGCAAAATTTTAATTAATTTAGATGTGTTTTCAACTGTTGTTCTTCTACGCAAAGATCCTAAAAGAAAGTTTTCAAAAAGTTGAACCTACCTAGGCTAGCTATCCGTTGCTCTTTTTCAGTTTTGCACGTCTCTTACGTCTATTCCTTGGATCTTCTCTCACCTCAGTCTTTGTCATGTTATTGATTTTCTTCACTCTTCATTTACCATGTCAATCCTATAACTGCTTCCCTCTGTTTGTGTATTCTGTCTGCCTTCACCTCACACCTGGTGTTTCTATTTCAGTTAAAGAAGAGTTTTGGCTACTTCTGATGTGCACAGGCATATCAAATACCCAGCCACAGTTTTTAAAACTTCATTGTTTTTCACAAAAGAGACAAAACTTGTGTGATAATTTTATACCAACGAAAAAAAAATCCAACAAATTATTTTGAAGTATGCAATCAAAGAAGTTGCTGTAAACTCTACATCACTTAGTTTTGTAGTTTGGTAGTTGCTGAATCTCCCAGCCAGACCCAGTACAGCATACAAACAAATATACACAATTTAATACACAATAGAGCTATAAACGCTTTTTTGAAGCATGAGAAAATGCAGCTCTGCCTGCTACTGAGTCTGTACTGGAAAACATGTAACTATGTTCTGTACTGAGTAGTGCTAATAGGGCTCCACTAATTAACTTAATCTGTCCTTATTTGCAAACAGTCCCAAACATAAGACAAAGGTCTCTTTATCCCTACACTAGCCTGTTCTTTGAGGTATGCCATCACATATTCCACTCAAAGCTCACTTCACATATGCTAAAGACAACTGATCACCAGCTGTCAGGACCAGCAAAATGTAACAGGTTAGAGACTTGTCTACGAGAGTCTGGGAGCACCTGTTTAAGAGGCAGACACCAAAAGACTTCCATGTCATACAAAGATATCCAAACACAAGCAGCCTGTGTATTCTCATGGTCACAAGTGACGAAGGAGGACAGGGACAGTGGCTTTTGCCACCTCTTCCATGCCCCCTTCTCCAGCCCAAATGCCAAGAGGAACAAAATGTCCCAGTTTCCTCTACTTCTCCTTCACTGCGCCTCCTTCTACCTTATTAAGTAGTCCCTTTATGGCTTAGAAGGATCTTTATTTCTACCCCTCTTATCACCCCAGTTCTGCATGGGAAGCACAAATAGGTGAATATGATCTATTCCTAAGAGAGCAGAACCCTTCTTTTTTGTGTCTCAAAAGCTACAAAAGTGAAAAAGCTACGCTAAAAGCTATCTATTGCCTTCCTCATCAAGTCACTTATTGCACTGGCACTTCCTACTCTACTATTATCTCTCCTTCTTTACCAAGATATAGCTCCTGCCTCAACACAGGCTATGATTCTAATTTCTTCCATCTAAAGAAAATTGAAGAAAAAGATTAAATTCCATCTCACTTTATCAGAAATAAAAATAAAAAAAAAAAAAACCAGAAAAGCAGATAACACAATCTGACAAGCAGCAACGCACAATGCGATCAAACAAAAGTATTCTTAAGTTATTTCACTAAATGTACAAGACAAGCAACGGGTTCAACTGAATTTGAAGTGCTTGTATCACTGAACTTTTTCACTCTATGCATTTCCAGTGCACAAATAACTGAGATAAAATTGAGATCTCGTTTCCAGTCTAAGTAGTACATCAGAAAACGTAAGAACTCGCAGCACCCACACAATAAACCAGAGAGCATTGTTACTTTTTTGATATGTGAAAACTTAAGCCTGAGAAAGCTTCTAGCATATTTGCAAGGCAATGTGCATTAATTTCGGAGGTAAGAAAATGTTTCAAATGTCTTCTGGTCCACACAGTAAAAAACGCTTCTCTCATATTACAAAATATCATATGCAATGCCTTGCTAACTGAAAAGATTACTGAAATATGACAGAAAACCATTGTAAGGGCAAGACCAAAATTCTACTTCAAAAGCATTAGATCAACTTACTGAAAAAACTGAATTAAAACCCAAAAATGTAATTTACTTTTTTCCCCCCCCAAATCACACAAACCAGTAAAAAGTTGAGCTTTATATATAGCGTTAGTACTTTCTACTGTTTATTAGTAGGCTCATTTAAAATTTAATTTAAATAATAATTCAGGAAGTCTGCTATACATAACATTATAATACACTTATGATTATACACAATTGTACAAATAGCCTGTACTGAAATACTAATGTTTGGAATTGTTAACAAATCCATCTCTCTAAAAAAAAGATTTGATGCGTAGCTGCTAATAGAAACCAGGAATACTTTTAACAGGTTATTATATTAGAACCTCCTAGTTCTTAATGTTCTCTCCATAGTTGAGTTGAGACATTATTATTGAAACACTATATATGACAACTTTGCATCATACACCATACGATCATCAAACACTACGGCATATGATGGCCTGATATCATATACCTTCATCATATGGTGAACTTACAGCGAAACCAATTACAGGCTTGATGATTATCATTTCGTGCAAAACTAAGCCTTTCCTCTACCCTTAGTGGAAATCCTACACAGCAAATATATACAAAGCCTTCAAGCATTTCTGGTTTTACTGCAAGAATGGCTGGGATATCCATTAGCCAATACACTGTTACATTATTTTCACATCATACTAATTTTATTAGAAATAGTTTTTATAAGCCATCAAGCAAAATCAGAAAAAAGTTCAGAAAGCAGCAGTTCTGTGCACAATGCTCCAGTAAAGCAGAAATAAAAGTTTTTTACTGCAGAAAATAAGCATTGTTACCACAAAATTGCTGCTAAGGCTCTTCAGTCAACTGCTATTCAAAATGCAGTATACTTTACTAAGTGAACTACATAAACTATTTTTTATACACACAGAAATTTGAAAAGGGTTACACAGTCACCCAGACATTAAGAATACATAAATACTTCTGTAAGTTCCATTAAAGTTGGACGTGGATTAACATGTTAAATCAGCATAAACAAAACGCAGCTGTGAATGTTGGAAAGATCTGGACTAATCTTCTAATACAAGCCTGAGAAAACACCCTTACAGAGACTTGCTGAACTTTCTAATTCCATGTCATGGTAGTCGGGACATCAGATTTCTTTTCACATGACTGGCTTGTCACTTGTATAACATCAAGTGTAAAAAAACTCTTTAATGCTTCTGCTGCATGCTAGAAGAATTGTGAGATAATATTTTCTGAATATAATTATTTCCAATTTATTTAATAATTCCAAACAAAAATAATTTTAAAGGGATAACTCTCATCATTGATAAAAGACAAAAATATTTTAGTAACTACAGAGTCATTTGCTACAGCTTGCACCATAATTTCATGGTGATTGTGTCATTTATATAAATAACTGACTCAAATTTCTAAGATAGGTTTTATTTTTAAATATATTGCATTAATTTGAGATAGTTTAGGACTGTAATGAAAAAATGACATTTAGCTTTGCTAAGCCTGAAATTACTTAAGAGATCTTACTATATTTTTATTTAAACACCTGGACTAGTGTAGCCTTAGGGAGTTTACACCGTTAGTAGAAGTACAATGGACAGTTCAAGTATTCTACATGAACTGGTTCTCTGGTGAACACTGTATGATTATTAAGACAAACATTCACAGCTAATTTGTTCACAAAGATCTATTCTAAATCCCACATCTGGGAAAAATGTATATTCCACAAACCTTAACATGTTCAGATCAATCAGCAATCCTTGAGTTCAGCAGCCTCCATGGGATAGCCCTCACCTTAATCTTTCTTCATTTTAAAAAAGTATAAAACACTTTATCCCAAGATGGATTTCACCCTGCACTTCACCCTTCACTTTATTTTTTCCCCAAATAAAGTGCTTCCCCTCAGAGTTTTGATTAAACATCTGGACCTCAACATCTCAGAGCTGAACTGGATGTTCTCAGTATGACCAAACTTGGCAATGACAGAGGCCTGTACTGGCTTGCATTTGAAGTGACTCCTGCCTTCCTTTTTCCTACAAGCTTCTGTTTGTCTTCTTCCTTGGAGATAAACTTCCCAATATATCTTACTTAAATTTCTTTTATTTGTCTAAGAGCAAGAATTCAGTGACTCGATTGGCACTTTTCTGCTTTTTGTACAGAAAGTACATAATTCTGTGTCTCTTCACAGTTTAAGCGCTAATCTCATATTTTAATTCCAGTGCTTTTACTTGAGTAACTATTTTATTTTATTCAATGCCTTTTATTACTAAAGCTCTTTTTTACATTAGAACTGATCAAGCATCCTAATGTTCTACTCTCTTTTGTGCTTCCTACCTTCCAAGTAATATACTTCCTAGACCACAGTCTCCTCTCGGCTTTCACAGAGAACTTTTAAAAATAAATTAAGCACAAACCTGCTAATAATATTCAAGACAATCAATTTCATAATCAAGATAACAATGGTATTTGCATTATATTAAATTTTATCATGTAATGTTTGATTAATGTTACAAGACCTATTTACCAGACATATGTGAAAGATTATTCACCACCTTTGTGGTATAAGGTTATAGCACACCAAACATAATCAAATGTTGGTCCAAGGCTATAACAGTTTTAGTATGATTGTATGGAAAAACAAAAATAATAAAAAAAAGAAATAAGCAGCTGACAAAGTACATATGAATAAGTGAACTTAATTTTTCCATTCTGAATTTGGAAGTTGGTGGATTGAGGTTCAGGTAGCAAGTAAAAGGACTTGCAAATCTACTGTGGATTATGGGTCACGTGAGATAGAAGAAGCAGCCATCTAATTCTACTCCTTTCTATATAAATAGAGATGTAGCTAGAGTATTTATTAGTTCTTCAATTACTGTAAAAGGAAAAAAATGAGCAAAGCTGTCTTATTTAAGGAGAATCTCTTGAAGGCATGTTTGGGTTTTTTTAAAGAGAATTCAAAAATTATTACTTAGAAGACGTAATATTCTCCTTTTCTTCCCTCCTCTTCGAGATTCTAATAATCTTAATTTTAAATAAAATCCATCGTTCACCAAACTTCAGAAAATACTGCAACAAAGAAGGTATCTTAATCTAGAGAAAAAGGTTTTGAAAAGTTCTGAAAGGATGGCTAAAAAAAACCCCATTTAGCACACCAATAAATATAAAAATCATACCTATGAAACCTTATACACCTATGTCACTTATACATTGGTTTGAAAATACACTAATTAAATAAGCAATGAGCATTTATCATATAATTGCATATTAAAAATAAGGAAAAGACTCTCGGATCACCTGACAACAGACCCTTCCAATTACTACCAGCCTTTAAAATTGTGCTTTTTCCTGTTTTAGAGAGCAGAGTATACTCTGAATATTTAGCACAAAAATATTCTAGTTAATATAACACAGCATGGCTTTGAAACACAAGATCCAAAAATAGTATGGCTTGATTCTGTGAAGTTAATCTGCACATTTTGCATCAGTGATGGCCACACAGAGTATAAAATAAACTGAATTTACCTGTTAAGTGTTAAAAATATACATATATATATGTGGTCCTGAGGCTGTAACCACAACTTCCCTCAAATGCATTATTCCTGACAAACAGAAGCGAGAGGAGACTCCTATTCTGCTCATCAGTTAACATCTTGTAGGACTTGAAATCAATTTGACTTAATTAACAAAATGGTTGGTGTGATCACTCCTGAGGGCATTTAATCTTATATTTTCCCAGCTTGGTGTTTCAGCTAGGAGGGTGATCCATGCTCTCTGACAGCATTTTGTAAGCAACATGGGACAAAGACAACCAAAAATTCAAATATTTTTGGGTTTAGTAAGATTCAGGTCCACAGAAGTGGGATATTCTTTAAAAATACTGTATCCAGAGTACGACATGTAGTATCCTTAAAGACTCTGGTGACACAAGCAAATAACAAAACAATTTCAGCTATAATAGAATGTATATAGTTTTCAAGCTGTGCTAAATTTTTATAGCTATGTCTTCTACCAAGTAGAAGAAGAAAAAAAAAAAAAAGAGTAAAAAAATTCCATCTATTGAGACTCCTATCAGAATAGTTCATGTCAACACAGAACGATGCAAAGGTCTCAGGCAAGTCATCAGTATTTCAATATGGCTTCACTATAATGACTAAGTAACAGTATAATGATAGTAAAATGGAAGTGTACGCAGAAGGATCAATATCAGTTTAATTTAATGCCCTTGCAGATTGCCAACATGATACCTGCTTAAGAGAGAACAGGTATATAGAATAATAATAATAATGAAAATCTAAATTCAGCATGCACCAGGCATCAGACTTCAGGGTGACACAGAACTTTCTCTCCTTCATTGTACACAGACACTGACTTAAAATAACTGAAATTCACAAAAAATATATACCATCAGGTTTTGGATCAAATAATTTCAGAAGCAGTCACATCAGTGGTCTAGCTACTGACATGTCACTGTGATTTATAGTGAACACTGTTGTTCTGAGGAAAGCAGAAAATATTCACAACCAACCTTTCCCTTCCTTGTACACTCCACAAATTACCATGCAAATCTGAAAAAGTCAGTTATCTTAAAACAGTCTTTGGGAAAAATCCTCCTAAACCATTGAATATACAGAGGTTACTTTATTTCTCATGTATTAGGGTGAAGAACTCCCTGCAAAATCTTTGTACATTTCTTATTATAAAACCTATATCCTCTACTGTGTCCAATTCTTTCTGAACTTGAGACTTCAATTCTTTAGAAAGGAATTCGTCACCTTTCACCTTCAAAATGTATTTTATGCTATGAAACAGAATGAAAGGCACTCCTATGTAACTTCCAGATTACCTCTGTCACAGCACTGTTCCTTTTCTAAAGGTCACAATTATTTCAGCATGATTTCATGCAAGAATATTTCCACACTCATCATACTTTTTTTCCCACATCTTGAACTTCAAAGGTGACAACAGTACTGTTCCTGCAAACTGTGAGACTACAGTCTGACTCATCATTTTAGCATTCCTTTGTCCTTACCCTGATTTTCCTCTACTTGTTCAGGAGGAAAACATGAAAAATTATTCCAAAGTGATGACATCCTCAACCAGATGATCAACTGCATTCACATTGACAAAACCCTGCTTAGGAGAAGAAGTAGGAATAAAAGATAGACTGTTAAAAGGAGACTTGAATAGATTTAATCATTAGATAAGAGGTTTTCTCTGCAGTGACAAGATTCCTTAAGAGTTAAACGAGATATGGTTACCATGGAGCTAAGACTCCCACAGAAAAAAAAATTACAGCATTTTGAAACATTTGTTGGAAGCACACAGGCAGCCAAATAAATGACACTGCACCGCTTTCAGGCTTTATTAGGTCACTTAAATTCTACCTGCAAGTGGAAGCTCAGGGGAGGGATTTTTGCAGGCTTTTACTGAATATTTCAGCCATAGCCTTTCTCATTTAGAAATCTTTGCCCAAGAACTGCAGATAAGTTTCTTGTGCAATGCAAGACTTCGCTATATTAATATAATTACTTATTGTCAACAATGTTCCAAGTAAACTGAGTGGCATGGTTTAACTGTGAATGTAAAAAAAAGAAAAAAAAATGAAAAAAAACCAAACAAAACACTAAAAAAAAAAAAAGAAAAAACCTGCTGACTTCAGTCTTTCCACTTCTTTGTTAGGAACTGTATTTCTACTGTTGAATTTGATAATATGAATGGCATCCCATGCCTGAAAGAATTACAGCTATAAAAATTACCTCTCTATAGCATGGGAAGACACTGTCTTTTGCGAAAGCACTCTAACAGGCTGCCCAGGGAAGTGGTTGAGTCACCATCCCTGGAAGAATTTCAAAGACGTGTAGATGTGGTACTTAGGGACATCGTTTAGTGGTGGACTTGGCAGTGTTAGGTTAACAGTTGGACTCGATCTTAAAGGTCTTTTCCAACCTAAATGATTCCATGATTCTTTCCTATGATGCTAGAAGGAGAAAGGATATTCCTGGAATTATTACTTTCTGAATTAAAATTAAATTTCCTTCAAAACTAAAACATGATACTGAACAGAAATATAACCAACAGAAAAAGAATACCCTTAAGAGTATCAAAAGCAGCATGAAGCACCTCTTTAACCAGTGCAAATATACAGACTAGTGACTACTTGAATACCTGACATTTCAGTGCTTTCTCTGAAACAGAGTGACTACACTGACACAAGACTACACATTTAAATCAACATGAACTTAGGAAATATACTGCCCTGTACCTACCAGAATTTTGCCAAGCAATACCTTTAGCATGACTTGGGGTACCAAACAGGCCAGAGTCTGTTCCCAATAGGCACTACAGATAAGGTCACTCTGGGGAATTAATTTCGCTGTATGTACGTAAACTGTGTGCTTCCATTTCGCCTCAAGGCTAGAGAATTGACTGTGGCCATCTCATTTACTGGCACAGTCGGAGACTTTGCAGCCTTTAGAAAAGGGTTAAAAAAGTGTAGCCTGTCTCTTTTTAGATTGGTCTCTAGGTTGAATTTATATTCTTTAAAATACATCAACATGGCCTTGCTATGAGAAGCGAGCAAGTCCTGACCAAGGAAACAGGAAAGTATTATGTCACTGTCCAAGAAGTCGTTGTCACCTATGTTCAGAGGACACTCAGCCAGCAGGAGTATAAACAAGAGATAACAAAACTGTGAGGAAACCAAAGATCCAGTGATATAAAAGTAAGCTAAATGAAGTTGGGTTACTTCATTTGGGAAGTAACATTCTCTCCCAATGGAGAGGGAACAGAATTCCTCTTTATAAATATATTGAGAGGTAACACTGTCGGCACACATGAAAAAAAAAATCTATAAATATTTAAGTACTTTTAAGCTGAAAAACTGAAGGAGGATTACTAGATCAATGGATTGGTACCTTGATAAAAGCAGCAGGGGAAAAGATACAATTAGCTTTAAAATTGAACTTCAGTTCAAATTCAGTGACTAAAAAGTTCTTTCCAGTTCTGTGTTCCTGTGCCATATAAATAAATGTTTCCACATGAAATGAAAGCAAATGCAAGACTAATCTAAGCAAAGACACTTCAGATAGATGCTGTGTGACAAAACTAAGGCAGAAACAGGAGACAAACAGAAATACTGGAAAGTCTCAGGGGGTTTAGAAGTCTGAAAAAGAACCTATGAAGATGCACTTTGAGAATTAATGACAGAAGAATTTCAGTGTTCTCAGCAAAGCATCTTTATCTGGGGGTTTTTTTGCATTCCTTCTATGTTCAAGATGGGGGCCTTGCTTATTTTTGAATGTAGATTTTACTTAGAGGTTTTTCTTTTCCACAAAAAATGCCTACTTATTTGTAATTTTCCATCAAGAGCTAGCAAACTCCTTTTAAGGCTCCCAATTTTGACAAGCTATGCATGTCAAAATTAATAAAAAAGCCTGTCATTTCTTATAATTTCTTGAGATTCTTGTGACCTCAAGGAACAAGAGATAGGACAACTGTCGTTGTTCTCACTCTGGATTTTACAGCCTCGGGTAGAGCTAAAGCAGAGAGGCTGAGACACTGGTTCCTCCACACTTCTCTCTCTCCTTCCAGTATCTCTTTGTGAATATTTGCTCTTAATGCATACTCTCCGTGACTGAAAATAAAGATTCTTTGTCTCCTTAGTCAAGTCTACCCCCACACTTCCTTTTTTTTTTTGATCACTATGGTATTACTATCCTTCTTGTCACACCAAAAAAATCTGCCTCTGTGGGTCAATTGCACTTTAGTCTTTTCCCTTTTCCTTTTTATCACATTAATTAAGTCTTTTACAACTCATCCCTCCTTTAGATGCCACCCCTTCAATCAAGCAAATACCCATTTCTGATAAATTTGTGGTACTAACTACAAATGCCCATGTCCAAAATATTCAAGTTTGACGCTGCCTTTATTTTGGTTGGGGGGGTGTCATCTACCATCTCTCACAAATGGAACTCCCCTGCAGACATAACCCACTACCTCTTTCCCCTGTTTTCTGTTGTTGTTTTTTTTATTATTTTATTTAACACTTTCACTTAGTAGTGTAGCAATATTTCAGTTGTGTTATGATTTAATCCTTTTCACACTGACCAAAGTCTCATTTTCCTTGAGCGCTCGTCTGCAGGCTGTTCATTCACAGGCTCAGGTAAGCTCTTTGTATCAGAGAATGTACTGTTTTCTTGTGTTTGTACAGCACCAAGTAGACCCTACCACTTCTCTGGATGCAACAGTATTACCAATTTTTAAATCAAAATCACTCAAATATTTAAAAAAAATGTTGCTTGCCAAGTCTATATACTTGTATCCAATCAGAGGTTCTACAAATTATTTTGCTTACATTAACACCACAGCTTGAAGAAGAACAGCTGCAAACATTAATAAAAGTCCTTCAGAACACTAATTCGGCTAAAACTCGGGTTTTAATCATGGTTCACTTGAGATGGTTTCAGATAGTTCTCTCAAGGTTAGCCATTAGATTACTGGACTGAAATTACTACTGCTCAGTGTAACATAAAGACTGGTTGTTCCACTTGTTTAAAGCTGAATCATTGTTTCCCAAGCAAGTCTTCTTTATATAAAGACAGAAATTAAATTTCTGATTGGTTTTGGTTGTTCAACATACGCATTAGACCTTTTTTGAATCTGCAAGCTTTCATGTTTAGTACATTTGCCTTCCAACTAATTACTACTTAGCAACAGCACACTTTCATCACAGGTAACTATCAAGGCCTGACCTTTAGGCATAGCTGTAACATTTTATCAAGTTCCACATATTAATATTACACTAACTTGCAAATACCTGAAGCCAAGGCCTACAGCCAGTGATCTACCCACAGCCAGTAGCCACGAGCCATGCAAACTATGCATGTACTAGACAGAAAGAGCCATGCAAACTATGCGTGCACTGGACAGAAAGTAAGCACAGCAAAGAGCAATTGCTATACATATATAATATTGTAACAGGAGAAGAAATACTTGGGAAGAAGCAGGTGTTGCCATTGCTTCAGACCACTATTTTAGGACAACAGCACATTGCCCAACATTGTCTAAGGCAACATTTCTGCAAGCACTGTAACACTTCACCTTGTGTATCCCCCAAAAATGCTTACATGATCAATGTACAGTTATTCTACAATCAAACCACTAACCTTGCATCTGATTCAGTATGAAAAAGTACAGAATCCCACAACCATTTAAAGAAACCAAACAATGGTCATGTGTGCCAAGAACCCTGGCTACATAAATCTCTGCTTGAACAGAGGAGAGAGAAGTTACCCTTCAGGCACCACCTCAACCACCAAAGAAAACAGCACCTGGACACTGACATGGTCTGATGGGGGCTAACTCAGCACTGCTAAAAGCTTGCCACTTTTGCCATGTTTATACAATATACCTACTTTCCAGTAAATAATAACTGTGTCTTTGTCTCTGTTCTCTGCAGCTGCACTTGAGAAGAATAGCTCAGTGACTTCTATTGTAACAACTGCAAACTCTGGTTTATCATAAAAACACCTGGTTCAAGAAATGATAGGAAGAGAAAACATAGCACACAGAAGTTGATCCGAACCCAGTGTTCCAAGATAGCTAAACTACACAGCTAGCTGATAGGGTGTTTCCATACAGCAATGGGTGCTGGAGATTTAAGGGATGCACAAAAATAAAAAGGTTGGACAATATTAACTGATGTTGCCTAGAAGAAGCCTGAGGTCAGGATAATCTTCCATCAGCTCCATGTTATTATTGACTTCTGTTCTTAACTGCCGCTGTCAGTTTTTTTAGATTAAATAAAGAAAAGAAACACGGATGTGAAAGATAAATGCAGTAAGTGTATTAGGATAAAGTTAGATTGGACGAACACATGATAGAGCTATGCAAGTACATGTTTAATTTTCTAAACAGCACTAGAAATATTCTACTGATGTCACAGATTACCTATAACAGAATATAACCACTATCATCCTTTGGCCATCATTTTCTTTCTTTGAAGATTTTGTCCCCCTTTTTCTATGTTGTGGTGAATGCATTTCACCTTTTGGAGTGCTGTGATTTATGATTCTAAATTGTCTTCGTATTGGCAAGGATAGCAAAGGTCATGTTACCACTCTAATTGGCAAGTTAAGCCTTATATACAGGCCCTTATATAGTCAATGATGTTATTTAAGGCTAAGGTCAGCCTTGAGAGAAGCTGACTTGGGAAAATCCCTGGCAAATAAAAATGAATAAGTCTTTCTAACAAAATCAAACTTGTGTCATGAAATGAAAGTTACATGCTCAGAATGAATCTAGAATCTTCCATACCATCAAGCTTCCTGATTTTCAAATTAATCGCAGGGAGTCTGTACTTCCTTATTCAGCTTCCCTCAAAGTTGGTGTTTTTTCAATAACAAGGCACCAGTGCATACAACTTTACAGTTTATTGCTTGTGCAGCAGTATGAAAAGAAATAGGAACTATACTCTGGTTAGCACTAAAAGGTCATTAATGACAGCTTCTGTAACTTATCTGCAGTTAGGCTAGCGAGGGCATTCACAGTCATCAAATTGTGGCATTTCAAAGCAAAAATGAGAAAAAGCCTAAGTAAGAAAAACACTCTTCTGATAAAATTCTTTTCCTTAATAAAGTAAATATTTAACATTCTTAATATATTTTCATTAAGTGAAAAGTTTAAATGCAGGTGATAACTGACTTTTCTACTCCTTGAGGAAATTAATTTTGTAACAGTTTAGTGATCAGAAGGTATTCTACATTGGAAGAACAATCTGGCTTTTTAAAAAATGTTTACAATGAATGACATACCGTATCAAGTTCCTCTTTTAGACCTCACCACTTGTTTATGTCTAGCTGGTTTAGTAGCCGCTATATGCTGCCCCTAACTGTCTTAATCATATGAGCATACCATACGGCATAGTTCATTTTGTGCATAAAGGAGATTGGGTGCATAATTGAAACAATTCTGAAACTTGGGCTGATTTGCCCGAGTAAAGCAAAGCAGTTCTTCATCATACAGAGTTCGATATACTAAGCTCTTACTACTTCAAACATTAAACTGAAGTAACAATGGGAGAATGTTCACATCATTGATGAAGAATATAATCACACATCCTATACCCTTCTCCAGTAACACCATTCCATTCACTCCTATGAAACAAACTTTGGCCAGTAAGTTTGTCATTTCAGTGCTGCATAAAATTGTTGCTTCAAAACCATAAGGGTGGAAAAAAAGTCCTATAGTAACTGCTGAATTTTCCTTCTCTTGTAAAACACAAATTTATATTAACCAGCTTCTCTTATTGAAGCTTTTTTTGTAAGTGCTATTACAGTTGATATCATTATGTATGTACAAAGCAACCATTTTTTCCATCGTTATAAAAATCAAAATATTAAAAAGAATGTGTTAAACACTACAAGAAATACATCAGAATCATTATTATACAAAAAAAATGCATCAACATCTTTATTAAGATAAAGAAAAACATGAGAAAAAAATTACAGGTTTGACTAGACACAAATTCAAAGATAATTCTATAATCCAAATATTCTACATTCATATTACCTGGTAGAAGGAGATGCAATGTCATTTCATTGTAAAGGTGGAAAGATTTTGGATCTGTACAAGATCAAAAATTCCCAAATTTTACCTGATTTCCATTTTATGGAAGCAATTTTTAAAAGTCTATGGATACCCTGAGCAAAACCATTATACATAGAATAAATAAATCATGAATAAAACTGAACACCTAAAGCAAACATGACTAATCGGCATTTCCAGTTACTGATGGAAGAGATTTATATTGATTGATAGAATTTTTTAAAAGGTTGTAACAGCAGAAGGGTCACTAAAACTGCTAGATTTCAGTTTAATGAGGCTTAATTAGAATATTTATAATAATGATCAATTATCACTGATTCCAGTGAGAATACCTATCCATTAGACTCAAGGTTTTGTTTAAGCGTTACTATTGAGGTACTACTCAGTATTCAAGCACAAAACTATTTTACCCACTCATGGGATGGAGCTACATTAAAGATGGGGCCAATTTAATCACCTAAGACAGTCACTTAAGATCCAGTATAGTAAGTAAACTCTTCACATTTTTGAAAGCTTTAAGGTCATATTTTTTGTTACATTGTGTTAAAATAAAAAATAAAAAAATGCAACTAACATCCCAGTTGAAACATCTGGGTGATTCAGCCATCAAAAGTGACTAAAATAAATGAAGATAATGAAAGCTGAATTCCACATTATTCAGATGACTATTTCCAAGAGATCTGCAAAACCTTACTAGGAAAGCAATTAATGTGTCCTAAATTCAGTCTACAGCAACTCACAGCTCTTACAGAAAAGGTTGAGGGTCTGCAAATTAGAAAGATAATATTGTTCTATGTATTTTAAAAACTTCACTCCTTATTAATTCTAATGTATGTAAATAGCACATAAAGGAAAAAACACAAAGTTTTAAATGAACATTTGGCACACATTATTAATACAATCACTATTTAGTTCCCACAGATAGCAACTGATCAGGAAATCAAATCTTATCAATCCCTATTAGCACTTTTTCCTGTGATGGTCAAGATGTATGCAGCAAAGAATCTTTTGTCCTGTGAATGTTTTTTCATAAAAAGGTTACTTGATAACAACTAATGCAGCTATGACATACACGATCAGATTGAGGTCTTCCAAATTCTAGAGTCTACCTTTCCCAGCTTTGGCTACACAGGAACTGTAGAGCCTGTTGATATTGATCTTTTGGAAAGTGCAACTAAAATGGATATGCATTTTAGAAGAAGGTTATGCTAGTACCTTGCAGTGTAATTACGGACAGCTTTGGGGGTTTTATTTATTATTTCTTTTAATCAAAATGGTAACTGACTGTGCACTGACTGGATCAACATTTGTATACATTATCAAACAGCTTCTCAATTCTACAAATGACTGACATTGAGTATCTTTAGTATGTACCAGGTGTATAGTTCTTCTGTGCCTCTTCCATATACAGAAAGGACAAGACAGTGCAGTCAATGAAGTTCAGAGGGAGTCTTAGGAGATGGAAGTCATTTGGCCTTAAGCATTTTAGTGAATCATCTGAGGCATTTTATTATATATTCTATGCTTGATGATCCTTGTAATCCTGTTTGAACATGGTACTGCTGATGAAATTTGAAAGCATGTTAAACCTTCAGTGTTTTAAATTAGTTCTGTATCTGCTGCTAAACAGCTGTTTCAAGTCTCCAAGTTGAAATGCTATTGTGTGTACAAGTAATTTGTGAAGGATTTTATTTAAGTAGCAGTTCTTTTCTATTATATTATTGCTGGAGAGAAATCAAGTTGTTTCAATTGGGTCAGGGGGAGTTGGTTTTCTGGTACAAGGCACTGGAGAACCTGCTTGAGTGCTGAAGTAGCTGAAAGGCTCAGGATTGACAGAGATGTTTGCTGTGGATCAAAATCAGCACAGGAGTGTGCTGACTACTCATCTTACTGAGGGACTAGCACTTGCTTATTTGGATAAAAGCCCAGTAGAAGGAACAAGCCTGATGTTACTACTGAATCTTTCACTTGCTTCTATTGACTGAAGCTGCCACTCCTCACCGTAGACATGATGTGCCAGAAGAGGGAACTGGAAAAGAGGTTACCTGATCAACAGACTGGCTATCAGCTCTCCTATTTACAGCTGAACCACATCTGTTAAGACTGAGAGTTGACTGACAGCAGGTCTGCAATGGCTGACAAACACATGTATGTATGCATCATACTGCAGGTGAGACACTACCAAAAGCAGATCTAGGTGGGGAAAAAAAAATAATAAATCAATTTTCCTCTAGGTTTTTATAATTCCTATGCATTTCCCATCTTGAACTACTTTAGACATACTCTGAGGGTGTCACATAATTGCCAATTGTGCTTCAGAACATAACTGCAATTTTCAGAAAACAAGTTTCCAAAAGTTACCCAAGAAAATTAAGCATTTAGAGGGAAAACATCTTCTGCAATTATAACAACAGATACTCTTATCAAGTAATGTCTGGTACACAATATGAAATCTTCCAGCACCAAAACCACTACATCCTACTAACTCATAAGAATAGTATCATTAAAAAGTCACCAGACCAAAGACAGAATGTTAAATTTAAAATTTCTACATTGAGCAAATAAACCAAAATATTCATTGAGGCATAAATTAATGCCTCATCTTTTCTTTCTGAATCTTTTAAAGCATGTTTATGTTTGCAATTGTTTTCTTAAATTGAGATGATAATTTTACTGTCTATAGAGGTCTGTGCTTATTATATATCCTCACTGTTATTATGTGCCATTTGGGAAAATATGTGTTTCATGAATTAAGTCAAGAAATACGTGACTATAAACTAGTGTCCTATAATTGAATTCAATATATTCTAAATAACTGCACACCAAACTTATTTTTCTTCTCCTCCCTGTCCGCAACTCTGCTTTTATTTTTGGAATCTGTATCTAATGCACCTGGCAGCATTTGGCTGTGTGGTCACAGCACTGCCATGGGAACTGAGAAAGAAGCAATATTCACAGCTGGATTTCAATATGAATCATATCCAGTTAGAATGGCAGGGGATTAGAAAAAAGGCACAGAGATCAGGCAACCCACTTACTGCATTCTATAAAAACGTGGGAACATCACTAGCAAACTCACTGTTTATTACTGAAGATATTAATCCCCCTTCAGACACCAAAAAGCAGAGCTTGAGCAGAAGACGATTCCCCACAACAGCCACCAGTGGGACCAGGGGGAAACACGGAAACGTATGCTTAGAGTATTAATTTAGGATTATTGCATGGTCACAAATCCTATCAAAAACTAACATTCTAAAGTGAGATTGAAGAGCTTTGCTTGCTCGTAACAAATTTGCTGTTATTTCAGCAGACCTGCATTAACATGGATATCCCTCCCCCGCCAAAAAAAAGTAGAAAAAAAGGAAAAGAAACTGACAATGAGTGAATTAGATCTATCCTAGGAATTCAATCATGACTTTATTCACTCTTGCAATTATTTTGTAACACTACACTGTATTTATAATATTGTAATACGTGCACTGATTTCTTTTTGAAACAGCAATTTTTTAAATTTAAACTGTAGAAAAAAACAGTAGTAAAGCATAATGTTGAGTTCATGTCACGTTGCTTTGTTTATAACTGGTGTAGACTGGGCCAATATGAAGCAGCTTGCAAAAGTGCAACTAATTACATATAATTACATATATCCCATATACATGTATGTACCCCTTATATACATCGTATGACATGACTGCATACATGTACTATCATTACATATAACAAAACATGCAACATTTTACAACACGTCTCTGAACATTACTGCATCCTTGTAGGAAAAACTAGGTTTACAGTCTATTCTATAGATCCACACTAAACAAAATGTAAGAAAAGTATCAGGGAAATAGATCAAACAATGCACCAGCTCCAACAGCAGCCTGTAACAACCAGACCTTTAGAAGTGAGTCCCTGACTCAACCACCTTCAATTTGATAGAAATCAGCCTTCACCTCTGACTAATCATGATGCAAGTTTTCATTGTCCACCTGTTATATTTGCAAAAACTCTTTCCCTTTACCTTCTACCCCCCTTTACCCAATATAGTCTTTCAACACACTATCACCTAGAAAATGCATTTCCCCCCAGAATATTTATTAAAGTGGTTTTGTTTTTTCTTCATGTAAAATTACTTTATAAATGCTTCCGTAACTAGAACGTAAAAATTACTATCTAACAACATGCTGGATATCATTTCACTGCCTTCTCATACTCCCTTTTCCCCTTCCTCTGTTATCTTTCCTCTTATTTTAATTGCAAGCTTTTGGTGGCATAAATGTTCCACTTGTTCAGTATTTATACCAGAAACTGGGAACAGACCTCAAGATCCATGTCAGAGAATGAAAGACCCATGTATATTAGACAAATCATGTGAAGTTCTATGAAATTATAATGCAGTTGGGGCTATATCACTCTTTTCCTCAACAGCAGATATAAAATCCCAACCATTAACTAAACTTTAGAACAACTTTCACTACATTAAACATACCAAACTACTTAAGTGCTTCCCTTTTCATCTAAACACCGTGCAATTTTCCCAAAGAATTGTTCCTTACCAGGAGCCTGAAATACCCACTTAAATGAGATGATTTCACTCTAAAAGAGAAATTGTTACACATGAATTGAGTAACTCTGATACAGATATCAATCCACTACTCCAGTCTGTCCAGAGCTAAAAAACAGACACGCTATAGAGTCTGAGGACATGACTGTTGTGTTTTTAGTATGAGAGCATTTGCTTAAAATTTTGCCTTGAAAAGGGGTTGTAATTAATTGCAGAAGATCTTTATTTCATCAAAAATAAACACTCACAGCATACTACAGCATGTGATTCACTGGAAAATTTGTCATCTTGTAAATCTATCTTATAATATTACACAGACCTTCAGCAAAGAAATAGTCCTAGGTGTCCTAGGTAAAGAATGAGCATAAGCTATCTGCTTTCCATAGAGTGACAAACTGGGCAAACCTATTCACAAAGTTGAAAACACAAGCAGGGAGTAAAAGTGGCAATTTAACGTGTGAAAATAAACAGAGCAACATTAATTACAAAGACGGATGCTACAAGTTCTAAGAAACTTAGAAACGTAAGAAACTTAAATTCATAAAATTAAGCATGATTTCCACGGTAGAAACTGAAGGATAATAAGGCAAGAAGAGTGATTGTAATTAGCTACGCTGGCAACAGCCTGAAGTTTAAGAAGCAAACAGAAATCTATTTGAATTTTTTTTTTACTTTTTTTAAATGGAGTGGAAGTGACATAGTGGCATTTTTGTCTGTTTTATCTGTTGTACAATTTTTGTTCTTCTTAGAAGACTTAGAAATATGGACTGCTATACAATTTTTAAAAATTGTGGCCATAAGACTGGAAGGGGGAGACTGAATGCACAGAGATGAAGATACACAGATACATAAACATTTATATTCAAAAATAACTTAAGCTCCTAACACACACGAGTTCTCAGAAGCAACTCAAGTTTTATATAACTTTATTCTTCCTTTCGTTTTATCCTTTTCCTAAAAGGAATTGACTGGCTAACGGACAACTACTGTATCATGAATTGCGGTACATTTCAGTGACAACAGACAAAATGTCCTAATTAATTTGAAAACAATACCACAGAATGCACTCAGCTGTTCAAGAAGCATGCAGAACCTGCACCAGCTCCCCTAAAAGGGGCTTCAGGAAAATTTCACTGATTTGATCTTAAGGCATTCCTCAGCCTTTGTGACTTTTACTATACATAAATTCTATATCGCTTTTACATAATCTCATACATAACTCACTGAAAACAATTTCCATATTTTCCCACTTTTTAATTAGCCACTGCTAAAAACTTCTCCCTAGAATATCTTCCATTATTGTCTGACATCTGCCGATATATTTGTTTGCAAGTATTTATCTGGTTAGCATTATATAGCAGATATTTGTACTTTACTGAATCAAGCCACAGAGATCTGTGCTACAGAATATCAGCATAACACAATTATTAGATATTAAGTTGGACTATTAAGGACAAATTATTTTAATGTTTCCACTTCACATAATCTTTGTTATGTTACTAGGGATACACCAGTAGGGACACAGATTTGATAAAACATCATGTATTAAAAGCATCTAAAGACAAACTGGTTTTACGTCACACTAATCCTTGGTAAACTGAAGTGCTTTAGTACAACTCCTAAAATAATAATAAAAGGCATGATATAATCACTTTTTATATTTGTATTTGGAAACAGTGAAAATTATTGAAAAAGAAAATCTAACTCATACTATACCTAACAGTTCATATTGTAAAAGTGATGTAAATTCTCATCTCACCTCTAACATCTGAAGAGCAGAAGAGCTCATTTTCAAGTAATCTAGACAGGAAAGTGTATCCACATATACATGTGTATAAGACACCCAACTGTCTTGATTCTGAGCAGCAATTTAACACACAAATGATCAAAAACATACCTGAAAAAAACCACCTGCAAATCTATTGTTTAAATCTACATATATGGACTAGATCTTGAAAAAAATTAAATCCAGATATTCTATCCTAAGTCTTTGCAACAACAGTACTTTGCTGTTCAACAGATAACTATACTTAGTCTATGACAGAAAACAATTTCCCACTCCTATCTGTAAATTTTTAGATAGTGATTGGAGAGGTTTATCAGAACACTTAAAATTAGGTCATTGAGACAAGCTGTTAAAGGAGCAGAAGTCAAAGAAGAATCAATTGTCACTCAGAGAAATGAATTTGTAATCAGTTGGGGATAGTCATGCACACACAGACACATGCACAAAGGCAGACACACACTGATGCCAATACACACCAACACACACACTTGTTCAGATCCATGGAAAACAAGGCAAAACTTTCTTGACTAATGCATTATGAGCCACCTCCGAAAAAAAGATTAATCTGTATTAAAATAAGTGGAAATGCTTTCCATTAATACAATGACTTCCAGGAAAAATAACTAAACTATATACTAATTACACTATATTTTTATATATAATGTGTGTATATATATAGTATAATATATATATGTTACCATCGTTTTATTTACATATATATATATATATATAGTATAATATATATGTTACCATCATAATTTGGATTCTCAGCAAACAACTTTGACATGCTTCATTACAAGTACATTTAAACTGCTCCTATGCATTGGGTAGGGGTGTGACTTCCCCCCCCCCAAACATGCTCTCTGTTAGCAAATTACTATAGGTATTTCTGATGGAGGAAGACAAAAGCTCTCTGCTCCAAGGCATCAGGTCATATTTGATTAATTCAGTAGCAGTGGGAATGACAGAGAATTTGGGAATAATTTCCTGAGAGGAGAGGAGTTTGTCAATTTACCACAGTAGTAAAGTCCCAGTAGCTAGGAAAGGCTTGAATGAGAATGCTTTATACTCACTCATCCACATTGCCAAGGGCAACAGGGTTCCCTCTGTATCTGTCTGCGTGTTATCTCAAAACAGCACTGGTTAACATATATGTTCTCACCTAATGCTGCATAAACATTAGCTTCATTAATTTCTCATGTATTCATACTTCAGGAAGGGGTAACAAACAATAGAGGGAAGCCATCTAAAGAACAAACATTACCAAGGCAGGAAATGAAGAGATAGCAGTATTGCATATTACACACATGTAACAAGTGCTTTGCTTCTCCCTTCCATACAGGGCACACAAGTAGGCACACGTACACTGAATATCCAGACTAAAACCCAGATGAAAGCCACCAACTAGAAAACTAGAGAAACAATTGCAAGCATTATTACAGAAACAAACCATCAAAGATTTCATAACAAAGATGCAGCAGCAGGGTAGCAGTGTAAGAAAAATCTGTGCGTATTTATATATTTATTTATATTCATACTGAACTTACAAATCAGGGAAACATAAAGAAAGGAAATTAGACTGTATTAGTAACACTTTTAAATGCTATCATTACACATAAAGACTACACACAAGAACTGGGACTTACTTGAAACGAGTACTGAAGACTACACTACTACTAAAACACTGATGACAATGAAAATATTTTTTTCCTCTCCTCTCTGGAATTTTTTCTTAAGGTCTTTGTCATTCCCATTGCTGTCAAATTAATCAAGTATGAGTAATGTCTTGGAAAAGAAAGTCATAATGAAAAGCCTTCCATCAAGGTTTATAAATATGCCCACAAGTTTGCTGCTCCCTGGAAACAAATACAGGTATCATTTTTATGCATTACTGACCTCCTAGCCTTTCTACATGAACAGAGAACCTAAAAATGATGCACAAAACTATACAATAACTTAGATGTGGGAGAAAAAAACATCATATCCAACAAAAAATACGGGACAAAAGGAAAGTTTCTCTTTAAGGAAGAAAAAAATAATTTTACCAGACTTTTAAGAGTTAATTCTCTTGCTCTTTAAAAGAATACTGTAGGATATTTTTAGATCAAAAGAGATCTAATCTTATTTTATAACTCACCAAGAGTTACCTTTGAGAGCCTAAAACCTCCTAGAGCACTTAGGTCTACAGGTTCAAAAATAAGAATACCGGGATCAACAATATCAAAGGAAGATTCAGCTACACAAGTCTGGGAAACACTCACTAGCAGTCCAAATTCCCAGAAAACGTTCTGATCTAGAGAAGATCCTGACTGACCAACAGTTTTACTGGAAGAGCTCTAAAGGGCTACTGTACTTCATGTTTGTATGTACAAACAGTGTTTAGGCAGCAATAAAAGCTGTAAATACAGAAGGCTTACATCACTGTAGCACTCTACCTAATAAATGGTTCCTTTCTCAGTATATTGCAGAACAATTGATCCCTTCTCCATGAAGGTAAAGGAAATTATAATGGAGAAGAGGCAGTAACTGATATGATTGTTACAGCAAGGAGAAGCTGGGCTTCTGAGACAGAAACCTAGTCTGGTTTTTTTCCCGTAAAAGATTTCCTAACACCAAGCCAAAGGAATAATTCTGCACAGTCTCACTTTTGCCGTTTCCACTTTTTTCCATCTCTATTTTAGGACTTTATTTTACCCATTGGAAAGAACTGCAATAGAGTTCTACTAGCACAAGAATGGGTCACAGCAGCAGAAATTGCCACCTCATGTAGCACACACAGGTTATCTATGAATAGGCAAAGCTTCTTGCTTCATCACATGAAGACTGTTCACTCGAGGCAACATCTTAGAAAGTGAAAGGATGAAGGACATTGATAAAAGTGCCTTCTCCTAAAGGCTGAGTAATCTACTAAACTATGTAACAGAGATACCTCTAAGAAGTGGAGTGGAGGGAAAGGATGTTGAAAAGGATAATTCATTGTGATTATCTATTTCCCTCCTGCCATGAAATTCTCCCAGGTTTAAAAGTGCTAATGACACTTCACCACACCTAAACAATTTACATAAGCAGCAGCAGCCATCACCACTCTCCAACCTTTAATTCCCAGAAATAAATATTCCCAGCCTTTCAGAAATCAGCCTTGTAATTTCCTACTTTAAGCACTTAGCATGTTTTATTTTAGAGATTTACCCTTTTAAAGTTGTATCAGATCTAGAGTAGAGTGTTTCTGGAACACTATTTGTGATAAAAGCAAAGTAAAGATAGTGTGGAAAGAGGAGGGAATACATGTATCAATAACAGTTTTTTCATGCTAGTTACACAACAATACACCCTTAGTCATGGAGGGTAAGAAATAATGAGACACACAGGACAACACATGAAAAGGATCTCAGCCTCTTCCCAAAAATTAATGCATTAACACTACTTGCTCAAAAGCCCAAATTGGTTGTCATATTAGATTTGTGTAAAGCTTTAGGGAAGAATGGTGTGAGGGCTCTTTATAGAAAATTACACCAAGTGAAAGCTATTTCACTAATTAACACTCCTTCCCAAATAAATCCTTATGTCCTTTTAAAATGAGCTTCTTTTAAGCAGAGGAAAGACCCCAAACATTTGCAGAGCCCTGACTTCGACATCTGTTGGTATTCCCTACACACAAGTGTGCTTCTGTATGCATGTTTATCAGAAGAGGTCATCAAGGGCTTGCTCGGTTTATTCATCATTTTAAGGCTCTCCTATTTGCAAAGCTTCTGTTAATGTCAGTGAAATCTAACCTAGACAGAAGTTTCAGAGGTCAGATATTTGGCATGCTACATTTAGAAACCCAAGTACAAAGTTGACGAGGACGCTTCAAACACAGGGGATTACAGCGGAAATAGGTCTCCTTATACCAAACTGGCTATTGAGCCGGTTCAAGGAAGAACACACTGAGACTGTCTGATGCTATTAAAGCTCATATTCTTGCTTCATTTTTTTCCACTGACTAAATCAATTCTCCCATTTGGCAAAGCCCAGCACAGAAACGACACTTTTATTTTTAATAGAACAGAAAAGGAATAGACATGAAATCATGTACTACATGACCTATAAAAAGCAGATACTTACAGTTCGTAGGAACTGTATTTCATCTTCCCCTCCTTCACCCCCTTCAGCCATGGCTCTTGAGGAGTCAGCTCTGCTGAGACTCCGATCGCCTCCACCGTCAGCTCACTGCGCTGGTACAGCTCCTCTTCTCCTATCAGTATTAGCATATAGCTAATCCACAGCCATATAGGGAGCTCAGCTAACTCCACTGCACTGCAGACTGTCAGTCAACCCCCTCACTGCCAGAGCCAACTGCGCTGCTTCTCCAGCTCATAGCAAGCAATTCTTTCCCTTTTCTCTCTACCCTAGAGGCAAAACCCCCCTACTGTTGAAGTATTGCAGGAAACACTATATGCATCACTAGGTGTTGATTTTCCCCCCCCCAGATACTGTCTGGTCAAAACAGCAGTAATGGTGAAGTGTTAATGAAAGCAGAGCCTGCGCTTCCATTTTCACAGATCAAGGTACCCAATTTTGCACTGAAATGTATCAATTTCAACAACTATGAACCTACTGATTTGTGCAGCAGAAGGATATAAATCAAATGATCATAGGACCAGCTGATTTTGACAGCAGGTATTTTCAGCTTGTTTACAGTAACTTCCGTTTCTTGCTTCTCTGCATAAGCAGCTGCAAATCTGATTTTCAAGATGACTTAATGATCCATACCTGCTATGTATAGCTATTTGTGCTATCCTTTTAAATGTCATTTATACATATATCCTAAGGACTGCAAGGTTTTTATTTGTACCTTCTCAGAACTGCACCTGAATACGTATAGAGGACGGTACAAATTTACTTCAAAACCTATAAACCACAGTTATGTTAAAAATAAAACCTAAAATAAATGTAAATTCTAGTTAAATAATGAAAAAAATGTAATTAATGAAAATTCCTAGTTATTATTTCAATATCAGCAAATAAAAAAAATAATATATCAACTCTAGAACAAAATTTACTTAAGTGAAGGGAGGAAAACAGAAAGGACACAAGGAAAGAGGAGAAGAGAGCACCAAGCAGGCTCTAGCCAGCCAGTTCACTAGATGATCTGGCATTTTGTGGTAAGGCTGCAACCACAGCCTACCCATACATTCCACCCCTGAGAAGCATTACCCAAACTGTGCTGTTACATCAATACATACCCTCACAGAGTACCATTATGTATACAGTCTTTTTCTAAGTAAAAACATGTTTTTGTTTTACAAATGAGAAAAACAGGCATGAGGGTTAAGGAAGAGTAACTTTCTTAGGGTCACAAGGACAAGTGCAGCACAGTAAAAACTGAAACTAGATTCTCTACATTCACAAACTAATACATTTATGTCTCTGGACATGGAACTCAATGCACACTGCCCTCCCTCACCCCCCAAATAGTAATATTTTGATTTTTCACTAATTAAAGTAAACATAGACACAGGCCAAACAGTGGGATGCCCAACAATGTCTCTCCTTGCAGAGCAAAATGCTTTGTAAAATGTTTTATTTCACTCCCTCTTACCACCCTGAGAAACTCTGTCCAAAAAATGATGACAATCCCATTACTCAGCAACAGGCAATTTCAGGTCAAAAGCAATTCAGAAGCCTGTAGCTGACACAGTCACGCAGACTGGCCCTGCCAGTCTGTCCACTCCCCTTTCCCCATCCTGTAGCTCGCATTGTTGCTGGGAGCAAGAAAAAGATAGCTCTGTGCAAGACAAAGGCAACGTGGCAGAAAAATACCTCTCTGAAGTGCCAGAAAATTGCTTTGGTTGGTGCTCTGAACATCCAGTTTTGTGTTTGGTCTTTGAATGAACATTTTCTCTCCTTACCAATACATTGAACAAAACTTAACAAATCTTCCTTACGGAATATAGTTATTCCGGAAAATAAGTCAGCGGAGTGGACAAAACCTGCCTAAAGTCAAAGCATGCCACTCAGTGTTTATACTGCAAAACAGATCAGGTAGACAGCCCTACTGATGACATATGCTCACCCATTGTACGGCAAAATCTACATATGTAAGGACAGCTTTTCCGTGACATCTTATATGAAACAACCTTTCAAGCATACTACTTTACTTCGAAAGATTATAAACAAGAAATACCCAACAATCTGAGAAAATAAGGACAAGTCATAAGACCCAAAAAAAATACAAGTGCTCTATTTCCTTCACAAATAGAAATCAATGTCATGCAGTACCTCTGCTGATCAAGTTCTATTTCAATTACTGCAGTAAGATTTCCAGGTAGTAAGTTCTGAACATGCAGGGCTGAAATTAATCCATCTGAATCAAATGGAAAGGGAAAAAAATATTTAGCTTTTCAAGTGCTTTCCTCGTATACTGAAGTATTCCATCAAAATGCTTCCTATGAAACTTTGAGACATTTCTTGAGTAAAATATTTTATTTACATCAGTTAAAATAGATAGCTATAGATACCTATGTCTGCAACTTCTAAAGAGGCAGCTACAGAAGTTGCCAATTTGTGTTTTTTTTTTAAATAGACAATTCTATGATTCTATGCCAGGATCTCACTTTGTATTTTTAAACAAAAGACAAAGTATACAGAAAAAGGAATATTGGTAATACCTGTAGGATTGTAATAGAGATCATGTAAGACATTCAAAATTTTGACTCATGTCAAATTTCACAAGCACGTTTGTTTTTCTCTTTGCAAGTCCCTCTGTTTTTCTTTGTTTGATATTCAGCTTTACAAAGTAGCCTGTGCACTGTTTTGGAAAACAATTTCCTGCCCCAATAAGCAAAATATTTTGGTTAGATTTCATCTTTTTAAAATTGTCAAGTGAACTGCAAAACCATTTCATAGCACTTCTACTCCTGAGAGTTTTGTTCCACTTGGTATTATGCCTATATGTTTGACGAGAAAGACATTCAGCTACTGCAGCATAATGAAATATACATCACCTTAAGACATAGATAATTTTTTTCCAGGACTCATTGCTCTGAGATTGAGATTTGGCTATTTATGGTACTGCACTTAATCAGAAGTCTCATTTACACAAAGTAAAAATTGCATTTCTAATTTCTTAACACTAACTTGTCTTGAAAAATCTTTTCCATCTTTTCTTTTGAAAAAAATTTACTGACACTATGATTGAAAAAGAACGACATTAGGTCACTGCAGTAAATCAATCCAAAATGATCACATATCACACAATGTGTATATATATGCAGTGGCTCTGCTTTACTGGAGATGATTGTAAGGTGCAGCATTCCACTGTGAAAGTTACACAGGCCAAATAATCTGAATTGGAAGCACTGGGTATCTTATGATATCCTATTCATGCCAATCAATTGTAAATCTATAATTTAGCACTTTTTCTGCTGAATACATTCTGGATCAAATCTATGGTATTTTAAAGCTATCAAAAGAACTTGTCTACAAAACAAATTTAAGGAAAACTTCCTTCCTGTTTTCAGCATAAACATGCTGCCTGCTTATTCTCCAACGTAAGCTCTTCCTTCTTTCTAAGGGATTCAGGCTGACTGACTGACTCTTCACATGAGTACTTGATTCTAGGTTAGCTTTTGGCAGACTTCACTGCTGCTGCCGCCAAACACTAACTCAGAATTTTTATAGTGGCAGTAGCCTAGCAATAAAATACTAACATGAATTCTACAAAAGGAACTGTAGCAAAGGAATATCTGAATCTAAACCACTTCTTGTGTATTTTTCCTTTCTGAAGATTGACTTCGACCACCAATCAAATCCAATTTGATCAAATACCTAGTAGAAGATATTTATAAAACCTGTAATGGTAAGTACGTGCACACTGACATTTTCAAAATCATAGGAAATATCAGCTACGCGAGTGTCTGTTGGGTGAGGAATCAAAATGGTATTCTCCGCTAATAATTACAGGCCTAAGTGCTAAAACTTAGATGCTGCTTAGAAGACCGACGTCTCTGCATTCTTTATGCTTCACTTCAGTATAAAAATATGTATGAATACAGTTTTTAAAAAGCCATTAAAGGAAACATATTGTTTCCTTTACAAAAACTTCACAAAAGTATTCAAATTCATTATCTTGGCTATTTTTAGCCCATGCATTAAGGCAGTCAACTACTTACCCAGTTCACAAACACTAGGCCCTTAATACAAGATAACACTCCATTCACAGAAGAGAAAACTGTCACCTTGCATTTAACAAGTTTTAGTTTGGTTTGGGTTTCTTGGTTTATTTCAATTTATTCTAGAGGAATTAAATTACAATTTACAGTGGAAAATGTAGGATCTTAGTCATGTTAAGGAAAACCTTCATCAGAAGATTACTAGTTTGAGAACTTTAAAGAGAGAACGGTTTTATTAATTTACACATATTTTCAAGCTTCATCTACATTTCTTCCTGTCCTTTCAAAAATTACTTCTGTTGGGCTTCATGCATATCCTATGTCAATGCCTCGCTATATAGCACAAAGTTTTATTTTGTTTTTAAAAGTTGACACAATCTTTGACGCAATTCTCCATTAATACAGAAAGAATAAAGTGTATTATAGTGATACAGAATCCACAGCATAGTATCAGTACTGCTTTTACGGCCTAATTCAGTGACTTTCCAAGCAACTTCAACATTACTTAATTCAAAATGAGGAAAGAACAGTATCTCAGAACAGATGATCACCCTTTCATCATTGATCAAAAGTTTATGTTAGATTGCCATCTGGCGGTATAAGTTAAAAAAAAAAAGTCTGTGACTTAAATTGGTAAGCATAACAATTCATATTATTTTAACCTAAGACACTGGGAGTCTCATTTCCAATTTTATTATAGATTACAAAACACATTTTTTTACTACAGTCAATGGTGCTATGAACTTTGACATTGCATCTTCCTCATTTTTCGTCCAAAGAAGAACAAAAAACACAAACAAAAAGTATGCTCACAAGTTTCTTCCTAAACCTAAAATGCCGACACATGAGTAGGACTTTCTCGTGTTTCCAAAATCACAGCTACTCCAATACCAGTTGACATAAGCCTGCCAAAACAAAGATTTTCCACATCTCTCCAAAATCTCTATTTCCAGATGGCCCAAGCAGAGTTCACAAACACTAGCAGACATATTTCAGTGTTTGTTTGGCCTCATCACTCAAAACACTCAGTGTTTGTCAGTTCCTCATCACCAATTCAAAATGTATATAAACATTTATATTAGATTTACAAATAAAATTAGAAAGTTACGTAAGGACTGCTAAGACAAAGTAAAGGACAGTTCAGCCCAGTTGCCTGTTTGTGGCACTGCCCATTTGTGAATACTTCAGCAAAAAAAAGTTATAGAACAGAGCAAATCTGCTGCAATAGTCTCCTTACAAAACCCTCCACCTTCTGCTAACCCACTAATACAGGTTTCCAAAACCTGAAAATTGCATTTGAACAGCTGTGTGTGGTAACTACAGTTCAGCTGTAGAAAATAGTCTTTTTTAAAAACAAACTTGGCATTACTAATAATATAAAGATGTAAAAAAAAAAACCCAATTAAGCAAGACTTGTATTTCATTCAATAAAGAATTCCAACTTCTAAAGACACCAAATTACAAAAACCCACATCTTTTTCCTCACATACACTAATAAAAGAACCTGTAATAAGTAAGAATTTATATGTAGTGCTACCTATAAAACAACTGAAGGAAATGTTACACAATGCCATTGTGATATCAAAAACCACCTTGCACATGGGGCACTAAAGGACTGCAATTTTAAGTTTAACATAGCAAATTCTCTCTTCTAAAGCCATGGTGCAGCATTTTTATCTTACTATAGGTCCACCATTAAATTCAAGTACCACAGAAGTCATTCTAAGGAAATGGTGTGAAGTACAACACACAGTAATACAGTACACATACAACCTTTACATAACCAGAACTTCAACGTGATCCACATGGGAAATTCCTGTAATTTTTAAAGCATCATTCCTTCCCATATTTGAACTAACATAAATGCTCAATTCTCCTGCTTACTTTCCATTTCCAGCCCAGGAAAAACAGGGACTTTTCGCTCCTATTAACTCACCCACATCCTTTGTTGATCCAACCTTGTCCAAACAACTTTCTTTTTTTCACCTCTTCATTCCCTCAAGGCAGTACCACCGCCTCTCCACCCTTCCAGGGGTACAAGACCGTTTGAGGTGTAATACCCACTCTCCCCTCCCCACCTTCACACAACTATGGTTTGCTACTTGCTACCTACTCTAGCTTACCTAAGACCTCAGCAATTCACCCCAAATCTCATTTTTGCTCCTTTTGTATTTCTACATGCCCTTGTCTTCCAGGTCCTAAGTCCTCTTCTCCTCAGAATTGCTAACTAGCAGGAAAGAAACAGAAAGCCTAGGTGTCTTTTCTGAGAAATTATTAACACCTGCTTCTTAGGGCCTCCAGCCTCCTTTGGCTTTTTTTTTTTTTCCCCCCCTTTTCGATTATTTGAAAGCTCACAGCACCTGTGAGCCTGCCCTGCTTCATCTTTCCTATGGCAATTTTCATGGGGCAAACCCACCCTTCTGAGCAGCTCCCCTGTACCCCTTGCCACACCCAGCCCCCTCCCCTTACCCCCCTTGAGCTTTGTATTTCTCCCCCTTCCATAACCCCTAGCTCTCACTCACCTTCCTTCTCTTTTCTTCTTCAGTTTATACCCTGTTTGGAGCTTCCCACGACTCTCCCTCCCCAGCCCAATACCCCGGCCCCGGCCCGCCCTGCGGCTGAGCAGCGCCGCGCGCGCCCCGGATGGCGGAGCGGCCTCCCGGAGCCGCCGCGTGCCTGCCGCGAGCCTGGCAGCCATTTTGTGCGGTCGTTTTCGGCGTCGCCTGGTTTGGCCGCTCGTCCATAGGAGAAAGGGGAGGGGGGAAACACCCCAGTGCTGTATTGCAGGAGTGTCAGCTTTCGGTATCCCTCATCCCTGCGTTTGTTTGTAAGAGCATTCTCAGGTTTGTAGCCGGGTGTGCAGACAACTGTGATGCTGGTGTAGCTGAAAGCTCAGTTGCAAACCCGCTTGAGCTGGCGGAATGGCGGTCTCCGGCTGCAGCGGGTGGGGATGCACAGATCCGGTAGTATCTACAGGAGCTAGGTCAGAGTTCTCGGGGTACTTACAGGCCCACTAACTTCACACTTAGAGTATGTAGAGTATGTGTGCAAAGGTTACAGAATAGCTCCGAGAAGATCTAATACTTGATTGTAAAATTGTTACATTTAGGAATAATGGGCATTTTTATATATACCTTTGCATTTATTTATAAAGCTTTGCATAAACATCCAGCTTTTTTATTTTTACAAGTTAGAGGCTGATTTCCATCAAAGAAATTACACCCCACTGGCTTTGCTAATCAGATAAAGTGTCCGTAATAAATTCTAAAGTAGAGTCCCAGAGTGGAAGTCTGTTTGCAACCACCAGTTGTTGTGATCATTCAAAAGAATTATGTTTCTTTCCGCAAGCTATTTTCTAACACTGGCAGTGCACACTGCATATTTGTGAGGCAGTAGCGGAGACTGGAAATGCAGCTAGAAATATTAGGCATTCTGCACAGCACTCCTTCCTTCTCTGTTAAACAGCAAATTTGTTTTTATTTGTACCTTAACTGGGAAGATTTTAATTAAAGAATCTGAGTGTGGTGACTATTTGGGTATAAGGATGAAAATGACTACGTGTGAATTAATCTTAACAATAATTTCACCACAAATCATCATTCAGTACTCCTAGCAACTTTAATGCTTCTAAAAATAATGTTCTGTAAAACTTGGATAATAAATTTATTTATAACATGCATAATTTTTGAATCATTACCTGTGCTTTCCATGTTTCTGCTACTGGGTTGAGGTTGTTTTCCTCATGGAAAAAATTATGTAACAACATTCAGTGCAAGTTTTTACTTAGCATTATTTATTTACAGAAATCTAAAGTTTGTTTTATAAACTCACACTTAATTTCTTTGTAGATTTCTTTCAGTCCTGCTCACATATAAGCTCCAAGATATGTGTGCCCGAGCAGCCTGGCCAGAATCACTTGTGTACTTGTCTGAGTACAAGGGATGCAAGCTACCAAGTCTCTATCACATCCCTGAAATTATTAATAAGCAACAACGCAGTAGGTTGTGAACAAGCCCTTTAGGCAAGATTGCTGTTCATTGTGTGTTTTCTTCTGTTTGTCTGAAAAGTAGGTTTGAATATCGATTTTCTTGATAAGGCAACAAGGACAAGGAAGAGCACATGCCATGTTTTGCAACCTTGTTACAATGCACCTGCTTGTTAAGACTGGAGGGTTTGCTGACAAGCGCTCTCCAGTTATGAGAGAGCAGGCTTTCTTCTCTCGATATAAAATTTTATTCTGAAATCAGTAGGCCAGTGAGAACAGTGTTCCTTATTATTGTTGTTACTATTATTGTTGTTATTATTTCAGGCCATTCTTTTGGCCCTTGTTTTGCCATTTCTTCTGGTGCCTTCAACCATTTTCATTTGTTTCTGTTACAAATCTCCACATACTGATCAAATTGCCAGCTGTCCATGTAAGAAACTATCTGACCTGGCATTTGAGAAAAAAAGAATTGCAAGTAATATGATAGTGGCACAGAAACTTAAGAGAATTAATATTTGGGTTGCAGAGCTATAAAGCCTTACAGTAACATTATCTAAGCCATATTTGTCTCCTAGGTATGATTTTTATTCCATGTTTAAACTTCTTCTTGACTTCCAGGGTTGGAAATCTTGACAACCTTATTTCCAGAGAGCAACACAAATGGGGTAAGCTTAATTGTAGTCCAAGGAATGCTAATGGGAGCTAAGATTTGCAGCTGTATTTTGAAATAAGCTTTATCTAGGGCTTGTAAAATATCCTTCTCCTGTGTTGTTGGTTTTCATCTCCTGATTTTCCAGTGCAATAAACCCGTTCTTCCATATTTTTCCTCCACCAGAGGTCTCCTCCTCTGCCTGTCTTTAATTGTGTTTCCGTAATTACATATGAAAGGATCTGTCTGCTGGCAACATATGTTCAGCAAGTGCATGCAAGCCTTGAACTCCCTGTGCAGATTCTTCTGCTTGCTTCAGTTGTATTAAAAAAAACAGTTACACTATTTGATCTATGCAAGTCTTATAGATTCTGCTCAGTAAATACAAAAAAAATGAAAATATGTGGTAGGGAAACAATTTGCTAATGAATGTGAAAACCTGAAAGTGATATGCAAGAAAAATGCTGCATGTGACATGTTGTGAGAAAAGGCCTAAGAAACCTTAGCTTGATCAATTGCTAACGGCCTTTTTTTCATCAAGTTAGATTTCTACCAACTGGTAGTTTCTCAACAATTCCTCTAAGCTACCAAACTCTCTTCTAAGTAACCATTAGAAGGTCGGATTCTGTTTTACAGATCTTTTGAGAACAAATTAATTCTTATCTCCACTTTCTCCCATTCTTTCTCTTAAAAAAATAACTATCACTGTAACAAGATTTCCAAACAATTTTCATCCAAAACTGCTGTGCTTCTTTCATACTTTCCTTTGGTTCAATTGTAAATCTTATATTACCTGCAAAGAGTTTTACTGTGAGGGTGGTGAAGCACTGGAACAGGTTGCCCAGAGAAGTTGTGGATGCCCCATCCCTGGAAGTGTTTAAGACCAGGCTGGATGGGGCTTTGAGCAACCTGCTCTAGTGGGAGGTGTCCCTGCCCATGGCAGGGAGGGTTGGAACTAGATGATCTTTAAGGTCACTTCCAACTCTAACCATTCCATGATTCTATGCAAAGAGTTCACAGAAGTCCCTCACTTCTAAATGATTAAAAATCAAGAAACCTAAAATGTTTCTCCCATAGAGAAAGTGACTTGTGCTGCACTGAGTGCCTTTTGGTGCAGCACAATCTTATTGGTAAGTAATTGCCGCATACTTCAGAAACTAGTATTTCTCACTTCTCCTTTGTGCATATTCCAATTTATGTCACCTCTTTTGTTTACTTGTTTTTACTTTCAAGTTTTGTTTTTAATTTTCCACGGCTTTAAATAGGTGATTTAATAGCCAAATATAAGGCTTTTGTCACAAGTTGTTAATCAATACTTTTTCTCAACTGTAGCATAAACATTTTAAATTTATTAATCTTATTTGTGTTGCAGCAAGTGAAAATGTGCTGGAGATGCTTTAATTAACTTTTTAAACAAGATTCTGAAAGTATTAGATATGACCTCTTGGGAAAATGTAGAAATCAATTATGCAATTAACTCTTCCAGATATTCCCAAGAGTCAAGATCTGAAAGAAAGATACTAAAAATGAAAAAAAAAAATTTCTACTTTCATCCACTACTTTGGATTAACTTAGATTCTTCTAGAAATGTGTAATTTAATCATTTTCATTCATATATTGGATATGAGATAAGGAATATATTAACTTTAATCAATTACAAAGAGGCATTGCCTTCTAGATAAAGCAGTGTATAGCTAAAGCCAGAGTTTAGGTAAGAACAGGTATTAACCCAGTTATAGAAGACCAACATCACTCAGATTATTAGATGGTCTAACTAGCTTTGACAAAGAAAACTGTTCAAAATTTATGTTAAGGCATCTAATAAAGAGACCAAAGGAAAAAATACAGGACAAGGAAATGTTGTGACCTGTTTCAATCAGTTTGCTATTCTACCAAGTCAAGTTAATCCCTTAGGTTCAGCGTATCTCAACTTGACCACAGAATGTTTTGAGATCCATTGTACTGGACAGCAGTTAAAAGGAATGTCAGATTAAGAGGTCATAAAATAAAGTCAAAGATTTTTTTTAATTTTTTTTTTTTTTTTTACAACAGATTAAACAATAAACAGGCAGAGGAAAGGGAGAGATTTCCAAATTCTTGTATTGCTTAATAGCTAGAACCAAGTCAGTCTATTTTCTCAGAGGGACACCTATCATTACATCATTCCTGGCAAAGTTTGCAGTCTGATCTGCTTTTGTTTTCATTGTAAAACAGGGTATTCGAATACTGTCATCTTCTTTTGGGTTTCACTCCCATTACAATCCAGTCTCATATAGGCTTCCACAAAATTCCAGCAGTCCATGGTTATCTCAACCATTCAAAATGTTTAAAGTGTCTCCAAAGTTTACTCCTATTTCTTAATTTTTAGTTTAAGTTGATATACCTCAAAACAGTTTTAAAATATTTTTATAATTATTTAGATGGGAAATAATCTCACCTAACTTTATAATACTATTAGCTAAATCTAGTGAATCAGAGAAGAAAAAACAAACAAACAAAACAACCATGGAACTATTTTCTAAATAGCACAGACAAACTTTGTTTGCTTTTCCCCACCTTTTACTCATTGCATTTCTGGAGACCCTGAGCTCTGCTCCAGACTGCAGCTGCTGCTTCAGGAACGCATGCACCTTTCCTCTGCTACGTTTTCTAGTGCATTTTTGTTTCTCTTCATGAAACCACATAGTGCTCTTACAAGACTCTTGAGGATGCCTATTTTAAGAAGCTTTTAAATGTAAGTATTTATTTGTTTTAAGAAGACATTAAAAAGCGCAGACCTCAGCCTTTCCACCCAGCACCTGCACCTTGACTCTCTCAGCTTCAACAGCTGAACCTTGTTCTGCTTTTCTAAGATGCCCCCTCACCTTCAGCAGATCCTGTGATGAGTTCCCAGCAAGCGTAACTAACTGGTTTTGCAGTGGTGGTGCAGGGGGAACACAGATACCCCAAGATCTGAACAGAGTAATGAGACTTGGGGCACTTGGAAAAGAAACTGCCCTGTCTTTTTCCCTCTCCTCCCCTTCTTTCCAGGAAAGCAGAATCACTTCAGATCAAGCCTGTAGAGATCTCATCCCCTCCCACAAGCAGGAAGGGTTTGGAGGGAAGAACTCGGGAGGGAGAGTACAGGCACTTTCCCAGGGGCAGAGCAGCGGGAGCATGAGGGAGGTCAGAGCCCCGCTCTTCCCTGGCTCTGCAGCCAGGAGGGAAGGAGGCACTGGACTGCCTCAGTCTACCCAGTGCAAGGCAAGGCTGCCAGTAGTGGCTGTGCTGGCCACAGGCAGGTCTGAACAGGTCCCTGAAGAAATGTTTTAAGAAGCATATGCTTAATTAGATTTAGTTAAATTTGTGAAGTCTCTGTGCCATTAGACAGCATTGGTCTTGACAAGTTAGTCCTAATTGCACAGAGGGATCTTGCTGTTGTGTTCAAAATAATCGTGTTCCAGGCTGTCAGAGGTCCAGCAGCAGTTCTGGGGGGTGCCATTCTGCAGGTGACCTCCCAGCTGCAGAACCAGGCAGTACCTGCTTGCTGAGGGAGACTGCCAGGCCCAGCTGCTCCAGGCACTGTGGCTTGGGAGGTAGCTTGACCTGCCATCTCCAAATGTTTAATAAATAAAATAAGTAAATTGTTGGTTACTTGACTCTTATGAGCGTAGCCAAACGCCACCTTCCCCAGGGAGTTGCCTAAGGAAACCGGGAGCAAATCTGGGGTAGCTGCTGCTGTGCTGCCTCAGTGGACAGGAGACCTCACTCTTCTAAAATTTGGTTCAGCCTCCTTCTGAACCCTGCATAGAAGGGTTCAAAAACACTGCAGACTGCAATAAGAGAGACTGGTGTGAAATGGGTCTTCAAAATGTCATAATGCAGGCTCCCATGAAGCAGCTCTGCAGCCAAACAAAGGTTATGGCTTCTGCAGAAGAAATAAAGACAGCAGCTGTAGTCTGTGAAAGGCTGTAAAGGTAAAGGTGACCATGTGCTATGGATGCAGGATTTGCCTTTACCTCCCCTTGGCAATTAATCGTATGTAATCTTTTTCTGTGAGCCCAATGGGGAGTTAAACTATCCTAATTCATAATTCCTACTGGGGTTGTAGTTTCCTGGAGTGATCCTCCAGTCCAAGGCTCAGGGGCCTTATATATCTTCTCATAGAAAGTTTAGTGTTGACAATTAGTGTTTCAACGTCTCCCAGGTTAAAGTGCTATTCAAAAATGTAATTTAAACAATTCTCAGTAAATATGGAGTTCTTGAAACTGGAGTTTTTAATATAAAAAAAAAGGTGTGATTCAACAATTGTTAAAAAATGTGTGATACTCACAAGAATTTCTAAATATTTCATGCAAATTTATTGCTCACTGGTACCTGGAGGATTACTTTCGGCTAATTATTTCTGCCTCAGTCCTCCAGATAATTCGACGGAGATCTCAAAATAAAATTAATTCTTCTGAGTATAATACTGATATGGCTTAAAGGAGGCAGCCACTCCAAGGTTCATGGGTATCACCCACAGTAAATAAATAAATTAAGTATATGAATGTTTACAAGGCAGGAAGTATACATTATATTTGCAAGAGTAAAATGTAAAATATGTAAAATATTTTGTAAATATTAATGTAAAATAACATTTTAAAATGTTATTTTTAACATTTTACTTTATGTAAAGTTTTTAACATAACTTTATGTAAAATAACACCTAGGATGATTGTACCTATGTGTAATATTTCCAGAAATTAATATAATAAGACAAATACAAAATTTCATTGTAAAAGAGAAGTATTATAAATATTATCAATATTAAGGTCCCAGCCCAGCAAGTTTAAACAGAGAGGCAGTATACATTATTGCTGGTTATCTCAGAGACATACATAACAAGTTTGAGGTCTCTGAAAGCATGTTATTGATCATTGTCAAGGATTATGATTGGGGTTTTTTATCATGCAGAAGCTTTTTAGGTTTTGTGCGTTGATTTGGGGTTTTTTCCACCCCAAATGAATGGGTTTAAATAGCCCACTTCATTTGTCAAATTGCCCTTTGCTTTGGATACAGCCAAAACAAATTCTCAGCCAGCTGGTTTTGAAACCTTCTATTTAATATGCAATTGTGTATGAACTATTCTTAGGGTATTTTTACCTAATTGTTCTTGTTCAGTCTTGCCCTGCCAAGAACCTTGTTATAAGAAGTGCTATTACTGAGAAATACGTAATAATTTTGTATTTGAATGTATCATAGGAAATAGAAGGAAAATATAAATACATATTTGTATTGTATGAGCAATGATGAGGTAGCCACCAGAAGCCTAAAGGCAATGAAAAGGGACTTCAGAGTGCTGGGACGACTGGTCAAGGGATCAGGAGCACAAGTGGTGTTCTCTTCTATCCCACCAGTCACAGGGATGGATGGGGGGATAAATAGGAAGAATCAAAAGATCAACTCATGGCTGAAAGACTGGTGTAAATGGCAGGACATTGGATTCTTTGATCATGGGCAGATCTACAGGTCACCAGGCATGCTGGCAGCAGGTGGTAGAAGCCTAACCCAAAGGGGAAAAAGGATATTGGGACAAGAATTAGCAGGGCTCACTGAGAGAGCTTTAAACTAGATTTGAAGGGGGATGGGGTTGGAACCAGGGTTACTAAAGTGGTGCCCGGGAGTAGTGTGCCAGTGCTAGTAGGTAAAGGTGCCAGCAAGGCCTTGCAGCCTGTTGCGGCAGTTGATGTGGGAGAGAAAGACACGTGGCCGTGAAGACATGAGTAGTGATAAGATGGTAACTGCAGAAATGTCTGCACGTGAACAGGTGGGAATTAGTGCTTGCCCTCCCGGAAACATAGTAGGACGATTAGCCCAGCTGAAGTGTATCTACATGAATGCACGCAGCATGGGTAACAAACAGGAGGAGCTGGAGGCCATCGTACAGCAAGAAAACTATGATCTAGTTGCCATCACAGAAATGTGGTGGGAGGACTCGCATAACTGGAGTGCTGTGATTGATGGTTACCAACTTTTCAGAAGGGACAGGCAAGGAAAGAGAGGTGGTGGTGTGGCCCTTTATGTTAAGAGCAGTATTGTATGCCTCAAACTTAGCAATACGCACGATGACAGCGTTGAGTGTCTATGGATAAGAATTAAGGGGAAGACCAATAAGGCAGACATCGTGGTGGGAATTTGTTATAGACCCCCAAACCAGGATATAAAGGCAGATAAATTGCAGCCCTGAGGAGAGGGACTTGGGGGTGCTGATGGACGAGAAGCTGGACATGAGCAGGCAATGTGCTCTCGCAGCCCAGAAGGCCAATCACATCCTGGGCTGCATCAAAAGAAGTGTTGCCAGCAGATCCAGAGAGGTGATTCTGCCACTTTACTCTGCTCTGGTGAGACCTCACCTGGAGTACTGTGTGCAGGTCTGGAGCCCTCAATATAGAAAGGACATGGACCTGATGGAGCGGGTCCAGAGGAGGGCCACCAAAATGATCAGGGGGCTGGAGCACCTCTCCTATGAGGACAGACTGAGGGAGCTGGGGTTGTTCAGCTTGGAGAAAAGGAGGCTCCGGGGAGACCTCATAGCGGCCTTCCAGTACCTGAGGGGGGCCTACAGAAAGGCTGGGGAGAGTCTGTTTACAAAGGCCTGCAGTGACAGGACGAGGGGCAATGGTTTTAAGTTGGAGAAGGGGAGATTTAGATTGGATATTAGGAAAAAATTCTTTACCATGAGGGTGGTAGAAGACTGGAACAGGTTGCCCAGGGAGGTGGTTGAGGCCCCTTCCCTGGAGATATTCAAGGTGAAGCTCAATGAGGCCCTGGGCAACCTGGTCTAGTTGGGGGTGTCCCTGCTGACTGCGGGGAGGTCGGACTAGATGACCTTTGGAGGTCCCTTCCGGCCTGGACCAATCTATGAATCTATGAATCTATGAAATATTCTATAAGCAGCTGGCAGAGGCCTCACGATCACTCTCCCTTGTACTCATGGGGGACTTCAACTTCCCAGATATCTGCTGGAAATATAACACAGCAGAGAGGCAACAGTCCTGGAGATTCTTGGAGTGCATGGAAGACAACTTCCTAACGCAGCTGGTGAGGGAACCGACTAGGGAAAGTGTCCCACTGGACCTGCTGATAGTTAACTCAGAAGGTCTTGTGGGGGATGTAAACGTTGGAGGTCATCTTGGACAGAGTGATCATGAAATGATACAATTTTCAATTCTTGTTGAAGCAAGGAGGGGGGCCATCAAAACTGCCACCTTGGACTTCCGAAGGGCAGACTTTGGCCTCTTCAGGAGCATGGTTGAAAGTGTCCCTTGGGAGACAGTCCTGAAGGGCAAAGGTGCCCAGGAAGGCTGGTCATACTTCAAGGAGGCACTCTTAAAAGCCCAGAAAGAGCCATACCCAAATCCCAAAAAACAAGTAGGAAGGGAAGAAGACCAGCCTGGCTAAATAGAGAGCTTTGGCTGGAGCTCAGGAACAAAAAGAAGGTTTATGATCTTTGGAAAAGGGGCCTGGCAAGCAAGGAGAAATACCAGGAAGTGGTGAAGATATGCAGGGGGAAAATTAGAAGGGCCAAGGCTCAAGCTGAGCTCATCTTGGCCACTACAGTTAAGTATAACAAAAAGGTTTTTTTTCGGTATGTAAACAGTAAAAGGAAGATTAGGGATAATGTGGGCCCACTGATGAATGAGATGGGCACCCTAGTGGTGGAAGACATGGAGAAAGCAGAGTTGCTGAATGCCTTCTTTTCTTCAGTCTTCACTGCTAAGGCTGTCCTTCATGAATCTCTGGCCTTGGAGGCAAGGGGGAGGGCATGGAGAGAGGAAGTTTTTCCTCCAGTAGAGGAGGACCAGGTTCAGGACCACTTGGCCAAACTGGACATTCATAAGTCCATGGGCCCTGATGGGATGCACCCACGAGTGCTCAGAAAGCTGGCAGATGTTATCGCTGGGCCACTCTCTATCGTCTTTGAAAGGTCATGGAGAACAGGAGAGGTGCCTGAAGACTGGAGGAAGGCCAACATCACTCCAGTCTTCAAAAAGGGCAAGAAGGAGGACCCTGGGAACTACAGACCAGTTAGTCTCACCTCCATCCCTGGGAAGGTAATGGAGAGACTCATTCTAGATGTCATCTCCAAACAAGTTGAAGAGCGGGGCGTTATTGGAAGTGGGCAACATGGGTTTACCAAGGGTAAATCATGTTTGACCAATCTGATAGCTTTCTACGATGCTATAACTGGTTGGTTGGATGAGGGGAGGGCAGCAGATGTCATCTACCTTGACTTCAGCAAGACTTTTGACACAGTCTCCCATAACATCCTCGTTGGGAAACTAAGGAAGCGTGGGCTGAATGAGAGGACAGTGAGGTGGATTGAGAACTGGCTGTGTGACAGGACCCAAAGGGTAATGATTAATGGAGCGGGTTCAAGCTGGAGGACTGTAACTAGTGGTGTCCCCCAGGGGTCAATACTTGGTCCAGTCCTGTTCAACATATTCATCAGCGACCTGGACGAGGGGACTGAGTGTATCCTCAGCAAGTTTGCTGATGATACCAAACTGGGAGGGGTGGCTGACACCCCGGAGGGCCGTGCTGCCATCCAGTGAGACCTGGACAGGCTGGAGAGCTGGGCAAGGAAGAACCTCATGAGGTTCAACAGGTAAAAGTGTAGGGTCCTGCACCTGGGCAAGAAGAATGTTAGGCACCAATACAGGCTAGGTGTGGACCTGCTGGAGTCAAGTTCTGAAGAGAAAGATCAGGGCGTCCTGGCAGACAGCAAAATGACAATGAGCAAGCAGTGTGCTCTTGTGGCCAGGAAGGCCAATGGAATCCTGGGCTGCATAGGGAAGAGTGTGGCTAGTAGGTCGAGGGAAGTCATTCTCCCCCTCTACTCTGCACTGGTGAGGCCACAACTGGAATACTGCATCCAGTTCTGGGCTCCCCAATTCAAGAGGGATAGGGAACTACTGGAAAGAGTCCAGCGAAGGGCAACGAGGATGATTCAAGGATTGGAGCATCTCCCTTATGAAGAAAGGCTGAGAGAGCTGGGACTCTTTAGCCTGGAGAAGAGAAGGCTGAGGGGAGACCTTATCAATGCTTATAAGTATCTGAAGGGTGGGTTGAAGGAGGAGGGAGCCAGACTCTTTTCAGTGGTTGCCAGAGAGAGGACGAGGGGCAACGGGCACAAGCTGGAACATAGGAGGTTCCACTCAAATATGAGAAGAAACTTCTTTACAGTGAGGGTGACAGAGCCCTGGAACAGGCTGCCCAGGGAGGTTGTGGAGTCCCCTTCTCTGGAGATTTTCAAGACCCGCCTAGATGCAGTCCTGAGTAACATGCTCTGACATGCTCTGGGCAATCCTGCTTCAGCAGGGGAGTTGGACTAGATGATCTTTATGGTCCCTTCCAACTCTAAAAATTCAGTGAAATTCAGTGAAATTTCTGTTGTGATGTTCTTGTTTATATGCAGATGTCTGGTCACTGTGAAATCTGAACATATTTGTACTGTGCGCTAGTAAGGTACTGTTTCCTTCTGCTAGCATAAAACCTTCATGTGCAGAAAATTGTGATTTTAAGTTGTCACTCTAAGAATTAAACCTTGTTAATGCAGAGTGTCTTCTTACTGGTTTAAGAACTTGGTTTGCATTTTTTAAAGTTGTGGATTGGTCTCCTTCATATGTAAAATAAGAAAAGTATTTGAGTGATTGATTGACTTGGCTTAAGGAATTAATTTTATAGCTCTGTGTTTACCTTTATAGCTCCTCGGTACCTTAATTAGGAGGTACTGAAGTACCAATACTGACTTAATTTTGTGTTTTTTCATTAATTGTGCATGAGACATGAAGCTGTATATTGTGGGTAGAATATTATAATAAATATCTTTTCTTCCCTAGACAGTGTTTCCAACAAATACTTCTAATAAAAATACAAAAAAGTATCCCAAGTGTAAACAAAGTATGGCTTCACAAAGGAAGGGAGTTATAATGAAATTCAAGAAACATTTGATTAATGTTATCAGTGCTTTTTCAAAAAACCTATTGTTTCCAGCCATCATCAAGTTCTAAAAAGAAAAAAATAAATTCCAACTGTGAATCAGTTCCAAAGCAATTAGCACTCTAATGCTTCACAAAGCCATAACAAACAAGAATCCCATTTTCTGGTTAAACAACAAAAATCAAACAATTAGGAAACTGATGGTAGGCAATTGATAGCATGCATAGTTACATCTATTATAAAAACCTACTTATTTCATAAATACTAGGAAAAGATTTTTTGGTGGTATTGCCTTTTTTGTTCCCCCGCTAATTACAGATGGGGAAGAAAGATGATAGTTCAATCAGGTTGGATTGTTTTGTGATACCATTTAAAGTATGGTGAGTGTTTAAAAACATGCTGTAAAGAAGGACAGAAGCTGAAAAAGGATAGTCGGTAGCAGTCTTCTTCATGAGCAAAAAAAACCCAGTAGTAAAGAAGGATAATGTTTCACCTAGACATTAAAAAAGTGGTGTCACTTAGTTCTATCTATGTCAAGCCTGCAGTTCTAAAGGTAAAGTTTTCCGTGCTGATGAATAGGTAGCAAACTGTGGATTTGGAGCTGTACAAAGATTTTTCATTTAAAAACGGCTTGCCGGTAAGTGTAAACAGATGCAAAGTTAGGCACAAGTGACGTGACTGATCATGTGCAGTGATAGTTTCATATACTCTTGCTTTACTTCAGTTTGAATGGAAGAATTCCTTATGGGAATTTTTAAGTGCAACTTTTTATCTCTGCAGTTTTTGTATGCTGAGTTCACTTGTATTTCTGCTTTTGGACTTCTTTTCAGTACTGAGAAATCAGATTCTAGGGCCACTTATTTTACTTTCCTAGCACAGAAAAAAACTATTTTTTTGTTATCAATAAGTATTTTGACCTTGCTTTCTTATGTTTCTTTTCCTGTTCTCCTTCCCTACCTTCTTTCTTCCACTTTTTCTTCTTTGATGACGACAATTTCATGAAGCAAAGGAATAAACTTTTTTTTGCTTTTGTTTCTGCTAGAAATCTATCAGTAAGTATTGGTGCAGCTTTAAATGTTATTTCACTGCTGAAACCGTAACAAACTTCCTCCTATATAATGCTTTCAGAAATTTAAAATAAAATTCTCACCACCAAGTGAGAATTACAGCATTTATTCAATTACGAAGAAAAGTATCAATTAATCTCTATATATTAAGAAAGAAATGTGCAGTTGGTGATTTTACTATTCACAGAGGTCTGAAACTCACAGTATCTCATAAAAGCACTAGCAAGCAAATCAGTCAGTTATGACTGAGTTTTATTTTCTATATTTATTCATATTTTTCATAGGCAAAACAAAAATAATCAGCAAGCTAAAGTTAAATTTACATTTTTAACAAAGTCAGTCTGACAGCTGACAGCGGATAATCCTGTTTAACATTGCGACCACTGCATTGAAATCTGTTAGGATCAATGTTAGGATTACAAACTGCTTAGAATTTGAAGGCAAAATAAGTAGTATTTCTGATTCTAGTACCACTGCTACATATGAGTCTTCTTCCTGGAATAATTGGGAGTATTAATTGCTTTCCTCTCTGATGCCTTAGACTTGGCATGCTCTGCTTTTTTGTAGACAGTGTGCATGCCAGGTCTGGCCAGCATCAGACAGTTACAAGAAGTTCAAATTAGAGAGACAGAATTTTAAGAAATATAGTTGTTAAATGTCTGAAGCATTTCAACTAGGATTTTGTTTTGGTGAGATTACATACATGTTTGTTGTAAATAAAACATTTCTTAGTAACTTTCTGTAAATAAAGCTACTTTTGTTCTAAGCTAAATCTTCTTATGAGAAGTATGTCAAACTCACATGATTAATTTATGAAGCAGCTCATGTGATTAAATCATGCAAGGTTATCTGTGTTTTTCTTTTTCCAAATATTAATAGTGTTTGCAGAGCAGCTGAATGTGTGATTTCTTTTTTTAAAATTTGAATTAATCCAGAAAGCAAAACAAAGCAGAGATATAAGGAGAAATTTGTTTGGAATAAATGTTTTTTCCATAAAAATGTAATTCTAGACTTGGTAACTAATTGTGGTCTGCAAGTATTATATTGTGATCTACTCCTGTCACTGTTTGGACTAATTTTTCTTTTCTGCATCATGTAGGAAGAAGTAACAGTCCCTCTTTGCAAAATATGCAGAGAATTGGATGTTTTTCATCTCAGCCACTTACTTGCAGTGACCCTGGACAAGCAGCTTTCCCTTAGCGTGTTTCTTGATTCTCTGAAGTATGAAGCTGAGATTCTCACAAGGTAATAGTTTAAATTTTGTAAAGCATCTTCAGATTATCAAAAGTAGTTTGATTAAGTTCAGTTATTTTCAGAGAAGTTGCAAGAGCCATTGTGTGGTTCCGAATTTATTTCCCAATTATTTTCATACTGCTCTGCTAAATATACACATTTTAGAAAAGGTGCAGCTGTTTTTTGTTTGTCCATGACTTTGTCCATGACTTCTCTTCTCCTCCTCCAACTTTTGTTTCAAACTACTAACCCTGAGAAATTCTAATTTTGTATGAAATTAATTCTACTTAGCTTTTACTGTTGCTAAACTGCATCTGTTTAAAATGTATTTAAAGCCTTTGATATAGGTAAAAAGAATATGGCTTGTCTTCTCATATTTTTATTTATTATTCAGAACCAGCTGCTGTTTTGTATTAAAAACATTGGTTCTTTGACTTTGGAGGGTTTTTTTTAAGCAAGCATTTGTAGGAGACAGCGTATCTCTTGAGTAAGATTTTCTTATTATTTTAGTCTCTTTATTTTCTCTCCTGACTTTTAAAATATTAAACTTTAGCATGTACATCATTTACAGAAATGCTATAGTGGCATACTGGAGACAGAAGTCTGAACTGCTTTATAGCTGCTTTTATCAGTATATAGTTTAGTGTGCTGAGTGACAGGAAACCAAGAGACTCTCCATCAGTGCTTTACACTATTTTTAATTTAGCCTTTATTTTGAATGTAACCTTTCAGTATACAATAATTGGGCTTTTACTTATAACTTCTTTTTTTTTTTTAACATCTTTATGCAAACTGAATCCATTTCTGCTTCAGGAAATGGACCTGTAATGTTACATGTTTGATTCTTGACTCACTAGTGGCTGTAAAATAGCATATGTATGTGGAAGAGAGAAGGAGGAGAGAGAGGAAGGAGTGGTGACAAGTTTCTGCTGTCCTAAGGCTTTTTTTTTCCTTAAGATCATTTCTGAGGGCAGTTTGTCCCCACAACCTTTCAGACGGTATAACTGATACGTATATCATGTTGTTGTTATACTACCTTCTTTTTTCTATCTTTTTTTTTTTTTTTTGGCACAGCACTCCACTAGCCTTACTTAAATTTTTCATGAGAAGTAGTCATGACAATTTTATTGATTTCATAAGGATTTGGTGGTGTAATATCTTCACATAAATCTTAGTATGTAGTATATGCCAAACAGTAATCTCTTTTTTAAAATACCATAATAGACAAATAATCTGTATTTATAACCATTAGCTAATGTTTGAAGGTTCCATGTGTGTGTTTTCAGACTACAGTATGTGAACCAGGTGATTTTTTTCTTGTTATTATTCCTTTATTTTCAAGCCTGGCAGAGAATACTTCAGTATCAGTGTACTGATGAAATCAGTCCTACTAACTCCCTTACCATTAGCAATGTTTTAGTCACCTGCACACAAGTTCATTTCCAGAGAGATCTTCTACATTAAGTTTTCTGTAACATCTTGTCTATTTTCTGCAGAAGTGCCAATCATGTTCCTTTCCTCTAAAGATAAGTAATTTTTTACCTGCTCTCAGAAATTTGCAAACACACCTGATTTTGTTTTAAGATTGGCTTCCCTCCTGTCCAAAATCAGGTCATTTAATAGCAAGAGTTGGCAGCACTGCAAAGTCTTATACATTCAGAATTTTGAAAATTACAAAGATTCTGCTCTGCTGTGTTTTGAAGTTCCTTTTTGGACAAAGTTACTTCATCGTTTGGGTGAATTGAAAAATTAGATTTGGTTTAATTTGAAATGGGCAAATCTGTATTTCTCATTAGGATAAAGTCTTCGATACTGGTGTGTGACAAATGGATTGCTAATGTAAACTGTAATAGTTCTGTATTAGCTGGTTTGGGGTCGAGATTATGAATAAACCAAATTAACACAATGCAGTAGAGACAAAAAAATCACCACAAAAAAAAAAAAAATCAATCCAATCCATGTTATAAATGCATTCCAATATATTTCCCTTTACGTTCTTCATATAAACAGTGCTATTGCCTTCTGTTTTCTGTATGAAGATACAAAGTAATCTAGGCCCTACAAGTAAAATTTTATTTATTTTAATAGTTTTTAAGAAAACAGATGGTGTCTTACACTTAACTAGATTATTTCTTTTTTTGTCTCTCAATTATGCCAGAATTGTAATTGATCCTGTTAAGGACTCCATAAAACTTCACAATTTATTCTCAGTATTATTGAGCAGAATCTGTACTGGCACAGCGGACAGAAAAGGGGTCACACTCTGAAGTAGTACTTAGTGCGTCGAATCCGTGGAATGATGAAGCAAATAAGCACAGCTCATCCACTGCTGTTCCAGGGCATGGGATGGTATGGATTAAAGAATATGTGATGATGACACAAGGGGGATTTAGGGGGATGGAGGAGGAACTGAAGAATACAGAGTTCTGGGCATATATACTATGCCATGAACCATTCAATTCATGCATCTAGAGAAGTCAGGAAAAAATATAATTCTTCTGGCTTCAAAACTGCCCATGCAAATATGCGTAGACATTACATTGCTGAATTATGGGCCTGAATTTATTGAGAATTCAAAGTATTCATTTAAGTTGAAAATATGAAGTCTTATATCCCTGTTATACTGAAGTGTCAGCTCTGATGTGCAATGTTAAGACAAGAATATAAACATATTAAAAGATGGAAACACCTGTTCAGGGATGAGAATTTGCTGCAGGCATAAAAAAAAAAGGAAAATGGAGCTGGTTTATACAGGATAGCTTTTTGCTTTTCAGTTCCTCAAGTCAAATAGGCTGGTAGCAACTGCTTTGGCAGCAAGCTGCGATACCTTTCCTACTCCCTTTCTTGCATCATACAGTTCATGTTTTCCTCATGTACCTTTAGATTACCCATACATCTTTATGAGTGTTTTTCTGACAATAGTACAGAAAAAATATTCATCCTTTGAGAGAAGAGCACGAAGAACCATAAATATTCAGTTGGCCAGCCTGTGTCCTTATTGTTAGCTCTAAGAATTTAGTTTAGACTTAGGTTTCCAGACATCAGTCAGTACCTTTCCAATTCAGATATTGCTTCTGAGGACATTTTTGTTAGTGTTTCATTTGATGATTAGTTATGATTTCTGGTGATACTTTTCCAAATAAAGGAGCCACCTGAATGGGAGGCTGTTACTCATTCCTTTGTTCCATGAAGGTCTTCACTCGTATGAGCCTTCCATACTCATTTCAACTGAGACTAAAACAAGTGATAATGATACTAGTTCCAGTCAACATCTCAGGTTATTCACTGGAATTTAACGGTTTATAAAAGTTCCCGAAAGGTTTAAGCAACAGCTATTGTTGCTTACCAGCCACAAAGTCACAGATGAAGAAATTAAATGGTAGCTGAAAGTAAGGATTGTTTCATCTAAAGCAGGGTCAGTTTGCATACTAGATGTAGAATAGCTTTCAACTCTAATTAGTATATCAGCTTAGCAAACAGATGATTTCCAACCTTAAAAACTGAATGGTTTGAAGCTCCTTTCTGAATACATTTCTACATAAGCTCTTACCACTTGCTTCATACAAATCTATACTAGTGTTCTATATAGGGTAAATGAAGCAGAAGGCAGGTTGCATTTATCCTATGACAAGATGAAAAGCTGATTACACAGATGAGTGCAGATGAAGTGGAAACCTCTCAGAGATTAGGTTTTGCTCTCAGTGTGCCCTACATTGCAGCCTGACATAATCGTTTCATGTGGGTTGCTTTTTGTGAACTCTGTCTCCATATAAACCACGTGCTTGCGAAAAGGGAAGTTACTAACAAAGTAATTGTTAATCTTTGTTTGAAAATACTAAACATCAGAAGAGAAAGACCTACTTTCAGCCAGGATTTTTTCCATTCCCTAGTCTGCAGACATGTATCAATATGCAGAGTATGAGCTAGTAATTATGTATAGGTGATCTGTTGATGGTCAGAAAATTTCAGGTAAAAAGCAGAAAACTCAATGTGTTAAGATTTCAAAAGGAAAGGATGGATGCTGTGAGTGGTCTAAAGGGAGTGTTTCAAACAGAGGTGGAAGGCTTCTGTTTAGGTTAAGATCACATTTGTTTATGAAAAATCTGCACAGTGAGCTAATAGAGAATTTGTTAATGAAGCTCAGCAGAACCAAACGGGACACTTTCAGGAGGCTGTAAGTTTCAGTGAGAAAAGGTGTTTCATTGCAATGTTTCAATATTGAGAAGGGTCTTAAACACCAATGGGAATTACGTTCGTTCTCCCACTTGTGTCTGTTACTAGAAATATCTTAACCTTAATTGTGTTACTTCTGAATTGTCTCTATTATTTTCACCTTAGTTGTTCCAAAGGCTTCCTTTATGGTGCCTTCCAGAATGGAGTACTTTCAGTGAAGAGTAGCAGGAAGATCACTTGCAGAAAAGTAATGTTCAGACCAATAAACTAGGTCCTTTTCTTGCTCCATCTAAAATTCTGTCTCTTGAAATAGCTATTTTATGAGGTGGTTTAAGAAACCTCATTCGGGCATTATGATTTACCTCTTCAAGCAGCGTTAGGATTGAAGGGTAGCATTCCTTGTCCTCTGATGTTGCAGTTTGAAGTTACGTCTGGTTTGCTTAAAGGCTGTATTGCAATTACCGTGGTAAGCGGTAGCTGCACGATCGGCAGTGATGCTCTTCCAGGAGGAGAACAGATTTGATGGATTATGCAAAGACAGTTTATGACAAAAATAAGCAGTCTGAAGCCTCGATGCCTTAGCTCCCCGGAAACCCACACTTTGCTGGACAATCTTGTTTTCTGACACATCAAGCGGCAAGAATAAACGGCACGGCGACAGCCGTTCCAGACAGCCAGAAAATGCCTCCAGCCCACCGACACCCTTCCGGAGGGGCCGGGAGCAGAAGGACATCACCCCGCACGTACGTAACCTCGGCGGGGCCGCGGCTGCCGGGGCCTCCGCCGCCCCTCGCCCTGCCGGGCGGCCGCGCTCCGCCGCCGCGGGGGAGCTGCGCAGCCCGAGGATTGGTCACTTGCCCTGTCAGTCCTTTCGTGTCGCCTCCCCCGCCGGCAGGGGCTGGCGAGGCGGGCGCACGGCGAGGGGCTCCCGCGCCGGGCATGAGCCGAGCGGCGGCGGGGGGCGGGCTCGGCCGTCAGCCGGGGGAGGAGGCGGAGGCGGCCGGGAATAGCACCGGGCAGCTGCTGCCGTGTAGCCGCTCAGCATCCTGTGTCCTCCCCTGCACCTGAAACAGCGGCAGGAGCATCTGAACCCTGGGCTCCGCTTCTCGCAAGGTAATACCCTTTCGTTTCCGTGTCTGCCGCGCTGCCCATCTGCTCCGTTCCCTGCAGTGCCTTCTGTCGCAATCGAATGGATTAAAAAATAAAACCACTAACTCAGAGAAGGGATCTGTTTAGTCCTCATTAGCATCTCGTCTGCTCGCTCACTGTTTATTTATAAATAGCTTCTGCGGGATCGCAAAAGCTGGGATCTCTTAGTTTCTCTTGCAGTCCTAAGAAAGTCCGTAGCTTTCCTTCTTCCCCCTTTCCTGTCAGCACTATTAATGTAAGTTGTTACTGGATTACTTCCCCCTGCCCCAAAATTACTCTTAAAACTGTATGCTCTTTTTCTTCTAGTCTAATGTGTGGGATAGGTACAGTGAAGTGGGGAATGCAGATTGTTGTAATTCAGTTGCAACTGATGGATGCAAATATCTTCATGCACTCAGGAGGGCAAATGAGTGGAAGACACGTGATTAATATTTACAGCATGCAGACAATCTATTAGTCTGTATTTTAAAGCTTATGGGAGTCACCGTTGCAGATGAGGCTACTGAACTGTTAGACCCTGAGTTAGAACGCATTTGTATAACGACATTTGCAAATGTCTTTTACACGTAGGAAAAGGACACATACTGATATTCTGGAGAAACCCTTCTCTTGCTGTCTTGCACAGTGTCCTTTCTTCAGCTGCAAGTATTAAATCACATTATGATTCAACTGACAGAGTGTTGGTCTGGAACTGTATATACTTAGTTGCTCCAGCTGTCCCACTGTCTTGTCTTGTGATACTTGTTTTCCCAGAAGTGTAGCTGGAATCATAATGGATCTTTACTTTCTTGGAGCTTCACAGAAAATTAATCAATATTAAAAAATAGCTGAGAAACTACAGAGAAGTTTTGATTACGTTCCTAAGTTTAGTTACTTATTTCCATCCATCCTTTGAATTGTTCATGATGGTTTATTCATCATTTTAGTTGTAGAAATGTCTTGTGCAAGTGTTATCCTTAAACCATTATGTACACATTTAAAGATATTTCTACAAGTATATCAGTAATATCACTATGAAGTTCAGGTAAATCAATTACACGTAATGTTCTGAAACTTTCACCTTTCAGGTAGCTTGGCCTGTGCTTGCAGGTGAATTGGCTTGTTTTGGTAAGTTTCAGCAGAAGCAGTTCAGCCACTTTGGATTAAACGGAGAGTGGAAGAGAGAAAGAAGACAAGCTTTTTGTATTACTTAAAAAGAAACTGTCAACCCATAACAACATTAGCTTAATTTGAAGGACTGTAGACAGAATGTCTAGGGATAGAGAGTTGCAGTTTGGTATGAAATCAAGCCATCTTGTGAAGTATGTTTTTTACAATGGAAATTAGTTTTGACTTAAGTGCAACCCATCTCATTAAAAGTCAAGTGCATGTTCCCTTGTGGTTTTTTATAGATGGGGACCTCATTGCCCTCTACAACTACCTGAAATGAGGTTGTAGAGAGGTGGGTGTTGGCCTCTTCTCCCAAGCGAATAATGACAGGACCAGAGGAAATGGTCTGAAGTTGCGGCAGGGGAGGTTTAGATTAGATATTAGGAGGAATTACTTTACTGAGAGAGTGGTCAGGCACTGGAACAGCCTGCCCAGGGAGGTGGTGGAGTCGCCATCCCTGGAGGTATTTAAGGAACATGTAGACATGGCACTTCAGGGCATGCTCTAGTGCCTGAGATTGTTGGTTTGCATCTGTTTGTGGGTGGGTGTTTGTTTTGTTTTGGTTTTGATGTTGGTTTGTTTTGGTGTTTTTTTTTTGTTGGTTGGACTCGATGATCTCAAAGGTCCCTTCCAACCAAGAAGATTCTGTGATTCTGTGATAATGTATGTGGACCGGATACAGCTACATGAACATAGGTAACTTAATCATGTAGTAAGTAGTGAACAACAGGTGAATGTTTCCCTAATATTTTGCAACTTGTTAGGCTAAGAGTGAAGTAGAGGAATGGGTAAAAGTATATTATTTCCGTAGAGGTTTTCTTACATACACAGGTATTTCCAGAAAATTTGAAATTTTCCTTTCTGTTTTCAGTTTTTCATATCTGTAGAGTGTACAGATCCATCTATCAATCCTTGTGCACTTAATTTAAAATAAAATGCTAATACTTTTCAAAGAAGAAGATAATGTGTTGCTAGATGATGAAAACAAAGTGGAGAAAATCTCCCTCCAAGAAATCTTAGCAACTAGAAACCGGATGCCTTTTCCTTTTGTGGAAGCTACAGGCAAATGTCAAATAGAAAATTGAGAAATGGATGCTTTTCAAAATAAATGCCAATGTAACGAATGTCAACTTTATACTGACATTCATCGGGATATAAAAATATGGTGAAGAGCCAGTTCTGTCTGGGATATGAAGAACTACTGTGGTTTTTTTTTTTTTGGAGGGGAGAGGGGGGCTATTTCTGGTTTGTGGTTGGTTGGTTTGTTTGTTTTTTAACTAGGAAAAGACTAATATCCCACTTTTTCTCTGGAAGAAAAAAGTAATATTTTTTTCCACTTTCAGAACAAATCTTGATGATTTGTCTGTGTAAAGAAGCATATAATCTTGAGCCTTTACAATATCGTTTAACATTTATCGTTATCCTTTCCGAAGCTTTGATCCTGTTTGACTTGCACACATAAAACTTTTGAAAGTGGAACCAAAAGTCAAAAGCAGTCTTTGTAAATGTCCCCAAATGATAATCTCTAGACAGCAGTCAAGAGTAGGGAAAAGGAAAGCAAGAATAATCATAGAGGTCTTTGTTAAGGTCCTAGGGTGGGATGGCTTTCTGCTCTTTACTACTGAGACTGAGGATTGAATGGGAAAAAAATTTCCATGTGCCTCTGTGTTGCTGTTTTCAAAGATTAGTTTGCATCCCTTTCTCCACCCGGTCTTCCTGGTGAGAACATTTGTCAGCTTTTAATTTTGCTTTAGCTGTTTTGGCATGAAATAAATTCTTCTTCTAGCTTTGATCTCCTATGACTTTTAAAATATATAATCTGAATGTATATTCCATTAGCTTTTGGGTATTATGAAGAGCACCAAAAAGGCAGGAAACTGCCCATCATGGAGTGATCAAATAGATATAACTCAATGGAATCTGAACCTCAACTGAGTATAAGTTGTTTCTACCATTTCAACATGTTTTATGTATTAATACATTATTCCTTTATGTCCAACCCTTCTTTTTATTATTAATAATCATATCTCACTGCTGTCATTGCTAGTTGTGACCATCCGTGTTTATTTGCATATACTAGGAGACAGTAGGAGAAAAGACTGCATAAATATTTTAATGACCAAGCACAAGTCAGTCCTTGTGATTTTTGTTGATTTTTTTGGATCTGATTGTATGCCTAATGATCTGTTTAGTTCAACCTTTCTCTGTGACAGTGGAGCCTGTTGTGCCTAGAGCTGCCTGCAACAGGGATTCTGAGGGAGGTGGTTTTTTTCCTTTTTGCCGTGATCATTTAAATACTTATGCAATTTCATAATATCTTTCCAGATTAATGTTTGTGATTTTGCTTCCCTGTAAGTGTTGCCAAAGTAGAGATACAGTATGTATAGTAAGTCTCTGCACTTCTGCCCAAGAGCAGGGAGAGAAAGAGCACAAAATGTTCTGCATGAATTTTTATCCAAGTAACTGTCTCCTAGTCATGCAGATACTGCCATTTCTTCCCTTTCCATGGAAGGTTGAACCTCTAATCACTAGTTTAGACATTCAGCTGGATTTTAAATCCAGTTCTATAGTGATAGTGGAGGGCTTAGTATCTCCACAAGGCCATATATATTTGGTTGAATTGGGCCCTCAGAAAATTACGTAATACCTGTAAATTCTTAATATTTAATTGCTCCTGTCCTCTATTTAGAGAGTCATTAAATCTTGTAAATTATTTGAAATGTTATTACTGCAGTCTTGAAGGAAAATCAGTATTTATTATGTCAAGATTTAAGTTAACATTTTTCTCCAAGCCATTCTTTTTATCCTACTGTATTTAAGCTTATTACACTGAAATACTGTGTCTTCATGTTTTAATCTTCTTGCTTTTTTCCTATGGTGGTTGCCTTGTTGCTGAAGTTAGAACCCCCTTGGGAGATCTATGAAACCCATTTAATCTTAAAACAATTTGAGTTTTATACATATTTTAAACATTATTATTGGTAGAAGTGCATTTTCCTGTTGACAGACTTGCTGAATTTAATAAAAAGTCCATGTCCGGCCTTCCATGATAGAGCACAGACCAAGAAAATCACAATGATATATAAGCAATTAACCATTTTCAATACTTTTGTTCATGTTAATTGGTTTGCACTCAGGACAGATAAACAAATAAGTATATTAAGTATTGGGTTTTATATAGACAATGTTTAGTCTGTTTTAACAGGCCTTTAGAAAAGCTATAACCTCTCAGATGGGTAACAATTTGGCTTATAATTTTTTGTTCACTGTAGTCATTTGTCAAAACCTTTAGCTATGTATGAAATACTGCTAGCAAGAAGTTGCACTGAAGAAAACAAAAGCAACCATAGTTCTCTGCTTTAACACTTCCTTCTTGGAACCGTTAATATGATCATCAGAAGTCATTACAACCTATTTCATCCAGTACAGCCAAGGTTTTCAAAACTTGAATGATAAATATAAATATTGAAGCCACCCAAAATTCCTTAATGCTAAAGTAATTCCTAGATCACTGAAGTTTGGGAAGGGGAAAAGTTAAAAAGCTGTCCAAGCATATTCTCAAAGTTTGCATAATTTTTTGAAATATGCATATTTTAAAATAGGTCTGTTAACTTGTCAAATACATTATTTCAGAAAATTGTTCTTGATTCCTAAGAACTTAATGTGGGACAGCATCTTTAACCTTTCATTGCAGAAAGATGTATTCAAAGCTTGCTGGATTTTATGGAAGGGTTCTTCTAAAGGTATAAAATGTTTTTAAGAGAGGGTTTTTTAATCATTGTTCTTATTCTCTTAAATTTCTTTTTTCTTCTGTCTTCACTACTGGAGCTTCCTTAGCATTTACACCTCCTTTTGCTGTTGGACCAAACTTTTTGCAGCTGGAATTACTTTCCTTGCTCATGAAATAACTCCAAGATTTGCTGTAACATAGCCTTTTAGTTTTCTTCTCCTTTGCTTTCCTTAAATACTGTATTGGGTTCAAAGTTCAGAATATATGGGTATGCCAGACATGTCTCTGAAAGTGATGTTTGACGAAAGACCTTTGATCTGAAAGGCTGTGTACTAAATGGTTCATTTAAATATCATCATAACACTAACAAGCATGGACATGCAATAAATAAATAAAAAATCTCATGTCTTGGTTTAGTGAAACTAAACCTGCTAAGCAATACACAACAGATACAAGATGCAGCTCTTGCCTCAAGAGTTTGCGTCCAGACAAGCAAAATTAAAGCTTTTGGGCAAAGATTAACAAGAAGTCAATTCTTTTATTTATAAAAAGATCTTATTTAATTCATGTTGTTTCTATCCTGTACTTGCTGCCAGAAGTGGGAACAAGCTACTGTGTATCCTGTAAAAGTTATCCATTGATAAAATATTAAATAAAAAATGTTTTATTTTTGGGGGGATTATTTGTCTAGGTTAAAACTGGGAAAAAGTCATGTGTGCAGTTTATGACCCAAGTCTAAAATGTACAAATATGATCTTGAAAGTTTATATTATTTTGTTCAATATCAGTGCAAATTTATTTGTTTTACTTTTCCTGATAATATAGCATGTTTCTGTTGAAATAGATAAGGATTACATTTTAAGACATGTGAATAGAGGTCTGTACAAGCTGTTTTGGTCTAGCATGGCTTTTTTTGTTGTTTATTACTTGAAAATCAGCTGACTATTAACTAGTACAGCTTTTCATTAAGACCTCGGTATCCTCAGGCAAAAGATTTTTCTTCTTGCCTGTAATTAATTTTTACATCATTATATGAGTTCAGCTGAATACTAGCCACGTGCCCCTGTACGCATATCCATGAATAGTTTTCAATTTTAAGTTATAAGATTTTATTTTAAGTATTCATCTTAGGTACAGAAAGTTGTAGGGGAGGGTTATTTGTTTGAATAAGTTGTATATATATTACATTAATGTATAATTCATAATGCACAGGATACCATCTAATGCTGTTGAAGAATAAATCCTGTCTTTATGTTGATAGATGTAGTAATTATAACATTCATTTTAATTTCCAGATTTGGCAAAACAGTCTTGTCTTACCAGCAAGGAGAGTTTGGAATATTGTTTGTTTTTCTTTACAAGTGTCTTTTGAATCCCTTTGAATCATAACAGTTTGTGCACGTATCCTCTAGATATGGTGAGAGTGTAGGTCAAGTTGCTATGATAATACTGTACCTGCTACCTTAGCCCTTCTGAATTTTGGATAGACGTACTCAATAGATTTTTATTTTCCTTATGTGGTAAAAGTGGAGAAAACATCATCTGAAGTATGGTCAAGGTGTCTTTGGTCTTCGTTGAAGAAGGTGGAAATTAACTGTTGTTGCTGGGTTGAACTGGAAGACCTAGGCCAGGAGGGCAGCCTCGTTCTCTGATGTACTGTAATATCTATTAGCTCCAAGAGTTTCCTTTAGAAGAGAAAATCTGAGGGTCAGTGTTGGTGCTTGAAACAAATTCTGGCTGGTGTTTCATGTATCATGCAAAATAGGGTTTCTTCCTGTTTCATCTGTCATGTGACACAAAGTTGTTTTTCTGATATTTAATTTAAAAAATCAGCAAGACTGATTACTACCATCTAAACTGAAGTTGTTCAGGTATTTTTCATTATAAGACTCTCTTTTCAGTTATAACTTTGTGACACTTTAATTATTTGAGCTGCAATTCTCCATGCCAAATGTTGCCTCCTTAAATGTTGTTCCTTAGGAAAACCTTGTTTCTCCTTAGTGAAAAACTAAGGCAGCTGTTTTTGCAAATAAAACTGGAGGAGTGGGACGAGAGATGACAAATATAATTTTGATCATGTTATAATCTATTAAACCCATTCAATGTCTTTAGAATCATAGAATGTTTAGAGTTGGAAGGGACCTTAAAGATCATCAGGTTCCAATGCCCCTGCCATGGGCAGGGACACCTTCCACTACACCATGTTGCTCAAAGCCCCATCCAGCCTGGTCTTAAGCACTTCCAGGGATGGGGCATCCACGACTTCCCTGGGCAACCTGTTCCAGTGCCTCACCACCCTCATAGTGAAAAATTTCTTCCTAATATCTAAGCTAAATCTACCCTCTTCTAGTTTGAAGCCATTACCCCTTATCCAATCCTTGTAAAAAGTTCCCTCTCTGGACTCACTCCAGGTCCATGTACTTCTTTTGTTGGGGGCTCCAGAGCTGGACGCAGTACTTCAGGTGGGATCTCACGAGAGCAGAGTAGAGGGGCAGAATCACCTCCCTCGCCCTGCTGGCCACGCTTCTTTTGAAGCAGCCCAGGGTAAGGTTGGCTTTCTGGGCTGCAAGCGCACATTGCCGGGTCATGTTGAGCTTCTCATCCACCAACAACCCCGAGTCCTTCTCCTCAGTCTGCTCTCAATCCATTCTCTGCACAGCCTGTATTTGTGCATGTCTTTAAATTCTGTAAGGGTTGCTGTTGCCATCGCTTAGAAAAAATGGCTTTATTTATGTCGTGGTTTTGGCCGAATTTACGAAAACCGGACCAACAGATGGCCCTTCCCTCCCGCCCCCCCAGAAGAGAGAGAGAGGAAGAGAAAGAGATAAGGAGATTCATAAGTTTAGAATGAACTAAACTTCTTTAATGAAGAATTAATATTAAAATAAAAATAAAGAAGAAAATAATGAAATGAAATAGTTTCAATATATACAAAACCGTATTAAGCTCCCAGGATGACAGTCACGTCACCGGCAGGCACTGGGGAAGTCCCAGACTGGACTCAGCGACGAATGGGAACTGGATTCCAGCTCTGGAGTCAGGAGCACACAGATCGGGATCAAAGGCAGATGAACAGACAGAGTCCTCTCTGGACGTTGGCCATCGCAGGAAGGGGACTGACCCTTCGATCCCTCAGCCTTTATACTGAGCATGGGGCAGATGGGATGGAATACCCCGGTTGGTCAGGTTTGGGTCACCTGTCCTGTCCACTCCTCCCCACCGATGTGACCCCTCTACGTTTTTTCCGTTTCTGACCCTCTAAGGGGGATAATAACGAAATGGGCTGACCTTGGTTGTTATAGCAATGAGTATAAGCAAGGGCCTCCCTGCATACCATTCCTTGGCATGGAGCACAAACATGGGTCTTCTCATTCTGAGAACGAGCAGTTTTCTCCACAATATGCCGTTAATTTCAGAGAGTTAGAGGAGGCCTAGCTAGGATGCAAAGCCACAGAACAGAAAACCAGTTCAGTTTGACTTCAAACCGGGACAATTTATAAGGCTATGAATTTTGGGAATGACATTTTGTTTCAAATCCTATATGCTGAAAGTATCTTTATCTGGAGTGCAATGGTTTCAGTGGTATTCCTTGCAGTTTGCCTCTTCAGCAGTCAGAAAACTCAGTTCCAGTCCGAAAAAAAATCTGGAAGCAACATGACTGACTCATCTGTTCTCTTGGTTCTTTCCCTGGTAAGTGCCCAGGAGCAAGGTGGAGAATGTAAAAATCTGAATGAAGTGCAGAGGGATTTTTTTTTTCTTTTTTTTTTTGTTTTTTTTTTTAAATGCTGTACTTTTCAAATATTGTTTCAAACAGACTTATTATGTTAAGAGTGAATTCTTTGGGATATGTGTACAGGTTGCCTTTGCTCTTTCTCTCCTTTGATGTCTGCTAGCTTACTACTTACTACATTAAAGACTTTTCATAGTTCTAATATCCATTGCAGAATTTGTTATTAGCAACCTCCTAAACAGTCAAATGGGAGAGTTTGTGATGGAAATCTCATTTGGTAACTTGTTGCAAGTAAGTCAGCTTTCTCAAGCAGATTTTGGACAAATACATCCTGTGGTGTGGTTAAACTCTGCCAACACAGTTTCAGTAGTAATGAGAACATGTTGTGTGTCATCTTTTTTTCTTTTTTTAACTTGCTGACGCAGTTGTGTCAGAAAAAACAACATATTGCTTTGCTAAATTGAAGTAGGCTACAGAAGGATGAGAACTTTCATGTCAGTCTCTTTTGGGGGGAAGAAGTCTCGTTGCTTTCTGTAACTAAAATTGCAAGCACTGATAAAATAACAGAAAAAAATCTACTTGTACAAGTTATTTTGTGTATTTCCAAATTAGGGTAGGTTATATTCAAAGTACTGCAGATGAAGAAACAAGCATATTGTTATCAGAGTTCCCATTAGCATGTGCCTGTGCTTCCAGTGCACTTTCTTTTCAGTTTGCGTAGTCATAATACCATTTTCTTCTCCAAGAATCAACTCATACCCTAACTAAGCTCTTTAAAAGCAGAATTATTTGTCTTCCTTTAATCACTGGTAGCTCCATGCAATTATTTCCTTCTTTGCACTCCATGTTCAAAACTAGACCTGACAGGAAGTTATTTTCCTTTGGAAGTTATTTATGAAAGAAATGACATGTTAGATTTCTTGCTCAACCTGCAGTATAATGATAAAACTCTTATCTGAATTTTAAAAAAACAGAAATTTTATTATTACATGCCCTTTCCTTTCTTTCCCCTTCTCTTTTTACTGTTAAAGACAGAAGAGTAATCCAGGATTTTTATTTATTTATTTGTTTATTCATGTATTTATTTATTTTTCATCTGTATAATTTTTTCCTACATACTTCATATCAGGTTTGAAAATATGCCCCATGCTTCTCTTTTTTTGTTCTTTTTCCTTACTCCTGTGCTCTCTTCTGTAATAACGCATTAGCAAGTAAAATTTAGTTCAAGTCTTTGAATGTCTGAATGAATTGTAATGTTCTGTTTCAACTGTAACCATCAACAGAAAATAATGTTTTTAGAGAGATTTCTGTTCTGTGATCTTCATTTCAGCATCATTGTTAAAATATACATCACATGTTAGATAAAATATAGATAAAATAAAGCCTGTAATCATCACACATTTCAAGATAATGTTTCTGCATAACCTTATGTATAGTTTCTTCTTTTGTTAATAAACCATGATGAGTTGTTGGTCGTAGAATGTGAAGAGAGTGATAAAAATAATTGTATTAACAAAATTGGGAAAACTCCCGATACATTTTCATGGCAAAAAAGTCATGGGCAAAGAGTTGGGATATTGTTTGTGTGTTACTGTGAGAGATTTCAGTGAGATGCTTAGTCTAATTGGAAGACAGGTAAAACATTCTGTGAACTCTGAGATGTATTAGGTCACAAAATTTAATAGAAAATCTAAAAGTGCATGTTATCTGGAGATGAGATTTCCTTTTCATATGTGTTCCATCTCTTCTCATCCATGTTAGGGTGGTTGTAATACAGAAAGGGTTCTTTTGTCAGATCCTTACCGTACATCCATTTCTTTGATTCCTGTTGTGTAGACCATTTCTACTGCTACCAAGTGATTTACCAAGGCTGTCTTGTGGCCTCAGACAGCCGTGTGAGAAAACAGAAGCATTTGTTAGTGGTTGTTCTTCACATTATACCACTTTTATGAGGAAGTAGTGGAGTGAAAATGAGACTTTGTAGTAGTAGAGCTTGAATATCCTTGTCTGGTCATATGTTGATATCGTAAGTTTGGATATCAATAAGAAACCATGAAAGGGGTTTTATTAGTGGATGATTAAGAGGAAAGTTTACTTCTTCATGGTTTAAGTTTTGTTGTTTCAAACACTATATAAACTGCCTGGTCCATCTGTACCATACTTGTGGCCACTCAAGTATACCTTGGAAGATGTGTTTGGCTCTAATGCATCAGGAGTGCCAGGTAACCTGGAGTTTTTGTTAGTGTTGCAAGAGCACCATTAGTTCATCTAATTAGCTGTAGATTGTTAATACTTTGTGAGTCAAAAGATTCTGCCTAATATAATTTCCTACAGATCTGAAGCCTTATATTTGCATAGCTTTTAATCATAAGCAATGGGAAAGTTCCTTATAGAGTATTAAAATCTGTCCTTCCTGCCTACAGTCAAGGTTGATCTAGCAGAAGGAAGTTCATCGCGCTGGTCCTGCCTAAGCTAACATGTTGCTACAGAAGCATTAGTCTCTTAAAGCTATATTGGCTCATTTCTGTGACTGTTGGAAGAAAGATGGAGGATTACTTCACAAAATGTTTTGCTGGAAGTAGGGCCAAAGATTGATATGGTAACAGATATGTTCTTTTGAATTAGTTTCTGTTTTGGGGGTCTGGAATTTTTTCAATTTGCAGAAAGATGGGCATGCTAGAAGAGCACTTACAGGAACATCTTACATTGTTTACATGGAATATTGGTTTGTCACTAGGCATAGAAAACAAGGGTAATGATTTAACTGCTCAAAGTTCTGTATTTGAGAAGAGAAATTTCAACCATGTGTCACTATCTCCAGAAATCTTTGATTGACTTCTGGCATTTGAAGATTGAAAGAGTGTTTTCCTCACTCTGCCCATTTTAACATCTCTTTCGCTCCTCATTTTTCTGTCTTCTCCTTCGAGTTTCTATTTTCTGTCATTCTGTCTTTCAAATCCAAAAGCATATAGGAAAGGAATCGGCATTAAAACATGGATTTTAAAGAGTATATTTTAAATATTAATTTTTTTTTTAGTTTATAGTCAATAGTTGGTTTTCAATAGGGAATGTGACACAATATCAAGAGAAACATTTTTACAGGGAGCGTAGTGCTGGAAACCTTTTTTTCCTTTTTTTAGGATCATGTATCTACTGTAAAATGGAAGCTATTAACACAAGGGCATGTCAGAATCTTTATTGAAGGACCACTGTGGAGAGCTAAGCTGTTGTATAAGCAACCATTATTAAGAAATGCACTGAACAGGAACGATTAGTTTCAAGGGTATCATTGACATTATATGCATCTCATTCTGGAGTCTTTGAAAATACAGGTTTCCAAAGATACCCTTATGATATTTATTACCCTTTAAGGCACCTTTTAAAATTTTTCTCCTTTTACAATAGCAATTTTTTAAAAATTTCCTATTCCTTAGTTGAAAGCCGTATGTAGCTTCTCCCCACCATCTGGCTTTTGCAATCAGATTACTAACATGTTAGTGAAGATGGGTAGAACCAGTTGGAACTAGAACTACATGGTTGTAACAGGGAAAAACATCATTTATGTCTGGCATTTAATTTAGATAAATTGTACTGGAGGTTCACTTGGCTCAAATCATAGGACCAAAAATCTGAATAAAGGGATTTGCTTGGTAAAGAGTACAACTGAAAATATTTATTGACGTTTTCTAGTGAAGGTCACTGTTTTAAAAATATTTTTATCACTTCAGAAACTGAACTATTAGTGAAGTCATTAATTTCCTTTTTTTTTTTTTTTGTGGTCTAGGGTTTTTTTAAGTTTTTCTAGTTTTGTGGTCTAGGGTTTTTTTAAACAATTTTTGAGACCAGGAGGTATGACTAATACAGGTATTTTATGTTTGTTTCCCAACCTGACTGGTCAAATGTAATATAAAATATAAGTGTAAATGGTGAGCATTAGTTCTAAGCTCCAAAGCATCATCATTGCTTTTTTCTGTCTTCTGTGCACTAAAAAGGTAATATGCCTATTTACAACTATTTCAAATGAGACAGTGGTCTTTAAAAGACCAAGAAAGAGTACAGAGCAGTTTGGCTTCTGAGAATGTATTTGTTTCTAGTGAGGCAACATCATATTCTTCAGTCCATCCAGAAACTTTTTAAAACAATTTTAATTAACTTTACATTCCATGTGTCTTTTTGTTAAGTTATGGTTTTAGATTTCAAGACATTTAGATTTCCTTATCTTCAGATCACAAAGTGCGTTCAGGGAGCTGGGTTTCAGATTACTTTGTTTCATGGACTCTGTCCTGTGTTGGTTTAATTTGAACAGAATGACATAGTCAAAGATTGTGAAAGATCCAAGGCATTTTAACGTGCTTTTCTGGTTATTTCCATTTTATTTATCTGTTTGTTTGTATAGCTACTACATTTTGCATTTATGCTTAAAAAATTGCTTTTGGTATACAAAGCTGAATATTGTGGATTAACTTAATGACTCTCAAACTTATGTTCTGTGTTATCCTTTAATGTTTCATCTGAATTTGTTGGCAAGACTCTTAATATGCTTTAATACTTCCCTTGTGCCATTGCATGAGATATGAAATTTAATAAAGTAGTTCTCTGTCTGGCATAGTCTCTGTTTCTTATTCCTTAATAACGCTTTGCTAGTGTAGTTCAGTAATTGTGAAATTGAGAAGAGCAGTATTTTAAACTACGATTGCTAACAATATGCGGTATTTTTCAAACTATTACACAAATAATTAAGAATTAAATACTTTAATTTTGATTATTTTTTTGTCATAGTCCAGTAAATATAATGTAGAGTTACAGTTGGAAAGTTCTTGTTGTTACGAATTCTTTTATTTATGTCTGAGCTGCTGCAAGGAGCTGTAACGTTTTGTCTTCACAAAGAGATAATCACTTCTTATCTTTCTAATGATAACATTTGTGGGTCAAATGATAGTTTGAAAGAATCTGAGAGAAACATGGGAGTTTAAGCAAGAGAAGAAAATTACGGAGTTTGTTTCAAACAAGTTGTGCTTACTAAACAAATATTACTGCAGTTTCATTTCAGGTTATTCTAGTTTGTGACGTGGATCCTTCTTCTGTCCACTTTACTACCTTTCCTCTACCATGCTTTTTCTGTTTTGGTCTGTTAATTAGCTACATAACACAGCACAGAAAGTTAGCCATAGCATACTCAGGAACAGATTTCCACCTAGTAACAGTCAGGTATTGGGAGAGCTGGAAAAGTAGAGTTCCAATTGTTACTTAGTTAAAGGTCAGGGAAAGGAGGAAGACCATTTGTCATGGTGAGCAGTGAGTAATGTGTCCTGCTAGAGAGAAAGAACTGCAGCAATGGAGACCTGCCTTTCTAAGAGCACATTTTGAACAGCAAAATGGATGGATGTGTTGGCCCTAGACTTTGACGAGCAATAAATCTGTGACATTTTTTGTTGTTGTTAAACTAAAAAAAGACAAACCAACAACAATCCAGCAGCAGAACTTGATTCAGAGCTCAGATTAGATTAGGGAAGCTGCTTGTGTTTTGGGAGGGGCATAGCCTAGCAAATGTGTGTGGCAGAGGGAAGGGCTAGCTACTTCTCTCCTTTACACATATATTCTTTTGTGCCCCCCCCCAAAAAAGCACGCATGCTACCAAGAGTACTCTTCAGCATTGAGCTGAATTGCACCTGATGATATCATAGATGTCATTTGAGGATATTAAATTTGATCATAATGTCTGGGTCTATAGTTACTGGTTCTATAGTTTCCATGATGCTATTTCCTTGTAGTCACTTAATCATATTTCAGTGAGAAAATGCCATGCCAGTTGAGGTGAAACAGGGAACACATAAAATAATTCAGACTAATTTAACACTAAGGTTTTCTTTCCTAGATAAGACTATGAAATACACATAATAGAGACTGTCTTATTCTGTATAATAAAAAACAATTCCCTTTCTTTCTATTGCTCCTTTCCTTTTATTATTTTCTCCATCAAATGCATTGACAAATACTTTGATGTGATGCATTGTCTTCCTTAAGTCAATACTAACCATAGATTTGGTCTCCTTGGGGTATCCTCACTTTAGCTAGGTTTTTCCCAGTTACCTATTATTTCTTCTTACTAGTTCAACAGCTGTATGTTGCCAGTGGACCAAAATATGGACTGTGCCATCCATTTCCCTGCCTATTAACTCCCTTGAAATTCTGCTTCTCAGTAAAGTTCTCCTGTAAGTAAAATCACACTCAGCATGCATTAGCTGGGACTGCTGAGCATTCATCTGTGGAAATGCCCACAAGTTAACTAGCTCATATTTGATGGAGCTCACCACAGTAGATTACTTGAGGGGCAATTTGGTGCTATGGCTCAGCTGATGTACAGGCAAACTGCTATCATAAAAGGTTGGGTGAAGACTGAGTAGGTTCAAGACTGCTCCTGTGATGAAAAGATGTTCTTTGATGGTTGCTGTTTCTGTATGCAGAACCAGTCTTGGTTGCATGTGCCAGTGATATGCTATGGCTGCACAATCACTCAGTTCTGCACTGGGAAAGCAGCAGCCATGCCCAGCTGGAGACAAGGAAGACTAGAAGTGAGGCTGCTCTTTTTGGCAGTACTCAGCCTTGTCTGAATTTGGAGTTTGAAATATGGACAATGAGTTAAAACGAGAATACAAGAAGAAACATTATGGCATAATTTTCTCAGAAACACTTACAGGTCTATGAAACAACAAGCCAGTCTTCAACAGAAGTACTGACTACAGGTTTTGCACCTTTCCTACCCCTTCCTATACCTGCATAGGATTCTGATTCATGACATGTAACTATTTACTGCAGGTGAACAGAATTAAGAAGCCGATCTGACTTTGATGAAAGATTATTCTCTCTCTTTAGGATCTATCTTCTGTCTTCAAGGATTATGTGTGCATATTAAGAGCTCTGCTGGCATGAAGAGTGATACTACTCAAAGTAAATAGAAAGTTTGAAGCTATTTAAAGAACATTATAAACAGATGCAATGCTTTAACAAAATTTAGGTCAGTATCACCACAATAAATGACTAGTTGCTGCTAGGATAGCATTTTTTGGGTAAATGCTGCTTGCTTCTTAGAGTTAGGATTTGCTAATTACTTATGATAAGTTATTTGCATTGTTTTATATCTCACTCCCTGCACAATAAAAACTGATACAATACTTGTATATTGAAAAATTATGTAAAACTGAAGTGTGTGACATGGTAATGTGACTGCTTCCTTTTAGTTATTGTTGCCTGAGGCTAAATTTGATTATTTTGAAATGATAGAAAGTTCTGCTATATTTATGCATTGAAAGTTGAAAACAAAAATTCCTGCATTTTTCAAGAGACGCCTTGGAGCAGGTGCTCTCCAGCTTTGCGTGCTGCTGGATTTGCTGCTGAGCTTTAGGTCTCTCCCTGATGTTTATACATTTCCTAGTGACTGCAGACTTCTCCACTTTAATTGTGGTAGCAGAGTTCCTTCTGGATAAAAAGCCAATTTAGTGCTCAAAAGGAGTAAACCAACTTCTATCATGATGTATCAAAAGCATGTAAATATAACCAATCTGTAGCAAGAAAATCCAATGTGATGCAAAGAAAAGGAAATAACAAAGCTCAATAAGCCTGCCTGTGGCAGTACAATTACAGTATTGCATGTTGAATCAAAATAGATTTGTACAGTGCCTATATGCTAGCTAAGTAAACAGAAGCTTTTTTTTTTCCTTTTCTTGCAAGTTTTCTTGATGTCATGGCAGTTTCACAGATAAATACAAGAAGAAAATGTTCAGCCTTTTTTATTTCTTAAATGTTTTCTTGGTAAATAAAGCAGTGAGAGCTAATTACTTTGTGCTAATTACATTGTGATGGTGTTATGTTGCTCATTGTGCTGAACTGAATAAAAAGGCAACATACATGCTTGAGTGGTTCTTTTGACTAAATGTTCAACAGCAAGTTAACTTTTAACAGAGGAAGGGCAATAGGTTCCAGTATTAAAAAATAAATTCTCTTTGAAATGGATGTTTTAGTGAATATATTGTGACCTTATGTTACAGCATTGACTGAGAACCCTGGAGTTAGAGGGATGATGTATGATAGAAGGATTATGACTCCATCTATGAGTGTTAGCGATGTCATCCTTTTTGTGTCATATTTTTCAAGGTAAAAGATTTGTATTGGAAAATACTGAGAGAAGATTGTGCTTCTGCAGGCTTGTTATTTGTCAGTAAATTTGCCATAATCAAGTCTGACAAGCTTCTCCTTATTTTTTTCCAGCAGACAATATTGTTGTTGAAGATTAGTCAGATGCCTTCCGTCCATTCCCTGCCTCACATGCTATGTCATGCAAGCTTTGAAACACTTAGGACATAATTTAAATGAATGACTAATTTGGCAAGCATAATGGAAGGCACGCATACTATCCTTCAATTGCACAAACCCATTATGGAGCTTTGTTACGTCAGCTTCTACCTTCCAGAGGGAAAAGTCAGAGGATTTACTTACAAGGGCTGTGTAACTCTGGATAGAAGCAGTAAACGTTTCTGTAGCTGCTATCAAGTAAGGGAGAGGTTAGAGATGGAGCTGAGAGAACAGCCACATGAAAACTTTGGAGATATTATTTTCAAGCGAACTACCACAAAAGACATTCTCATTGAACTGTACAAACTAACTGCTGAAAAGGAAAAACTGTTATCCAGTCTTTTGAGATCACATCATATTCTGGGCCTTAACAGAGGACATCAGGAGGGAAAGCGACAGGATGTTTATGGAGTCCCAAAACTTAAAGGTAATGATTATTCCAGTTTTACCCATCAGCAAGAGTTCTTTCTGGATTCCACAAAAAGAAACAATTTGAATCACAAAAAAATGAGGAAATATAGACGGAAAGAGAGCTTTGAGGAATTCAGACACCGGAAAGGGGGAAAAAAAATATACGAACACCTTTCTTTACTGAGCGTGCAAGATACAAAACTGGAAAATAAGAAGATGAGATTTCCTACCAGGAGTTTTCCCAGTTCCTTTTCTGCTTCCAGTTGGCTAACAGTAAAAGGTAAGGATGATTTACCAGTAGACAATAGTATACAACCAGAAAGGTGGACAGAAGAGGGGTGTTCTCTTGAGAGCAACAAAGTTATGAAACGGGATGCTGACTTACCAAGTCCTAGCTCAAAAGACAACAATGACATGATTGCAGTTGAACTAGAGGATAAAGGACAATGCATTCCTGAAGTAATGAAGGTACAACAGAGTACCACTTTGGTCAAGTCATCTCAGGGCAAACTTGAGACGTTAAGTAAATCTGCAGTTGCTAAAAGCTTGAAAAGTAGCAAGTATACTGAGCTGGTATGCAAGGAAAAACCAGAAATCGCAGTTGTTGCTGAAGTACCAGATTCAGAAGCTTGTATTAAAACCATTGCCAAACCCCCTGCAGAGTCTTCCCCTGATTTTCAGAGAGCTAAAGAAACTATTTCTCTTGTTCCTACAACAGTACATGAAGAGTTCCTATCAAGAACTGATGTATACTCTGTAGATGAAACTGCTGGAGACTCTAAAAACACTGTGCTGCAAGAAAAGGAGCAAGACGGCTCTGATTTGCAGTACAAAGCAGAGAGAGTGCACATTACCGATGAGTCATGCAACCTTGTGGGAGCAGTCAATAAAGCTCTTCTGAAAGTTATACGGAGCGACAGTTTAGATGAAGCTGCAGAATGGAAGAGACTACAACAAATTACAAGAGTAGACAGAAACCTGCCAGGCTCAATATATGAGAAAAGAACCACGGTATCCTGGGGAAGCAGCAAGCATTTATTTTTGAACCTGCCTGTACATGAAAGTCCTGATATTTTTCAGACAAGCAATAATTTTAAACTGGAAGAGAAAAGGCTGCATTCGCCCTCGTTAGTAGCAGTGAGTAATGCTTTTAGCAATTCATATCCGCTATCTAATACACACAAACAAATGTCACCTATTCCTTCTCCGTTATCTTCAAGACTGCCTAGTCCGCAGCTGCATCACCGGATTCTCCCATTACCAACACAGAACACTGAGGACGAATCTATGTTCGGTGACTATGGCAGTGGGAGACATGGTGCTATAAACCTCTCTTTCAGTGATTTGGAGCCGCAGTTTTATCTGAAGTTTTCTGAACCTGCAGAATTGGGATTTACTGCCAGACAACCAGGCCTTCATCAGAATGCAACTGCAGGGCGTTTTGAAAAGCGCGCTGTACAAGAAAAAATAACTACTCAGACACAGCAGAATTTCTGTCCAGGTCAGTCCAATTTCATGCATTTTTGCACTAACAAAATTGGCCAACTGTGAAAATATTGGAGTGGTTTTTTAATGCTAGCCTTGGCCCTTGGCAATGAAAGTGTTTTTCACTACTTAATGATTTAGTGAAAAGTTATAGAATTTTTTAAACAAAAGTTAAAGATACATAAGACTTTCTTTCAGATGCATTTTTTTGTCAACTTATATTCAGTCCTGTTGATACTGAATGACTTCTTAACCGAAGTTAATTAAATATTTTTCTGTATGAAATGAAAAAAAGTTTACATGCTTATTTCCCTGCTTTCCCTGTGTTGTGTCCTAGTCTGTGAAAATATTACAATGACATTTATTATCCAAATATTCTTTTTAGTTTGTTAGGCTTAACTGATAGAATATTGTCTGGGCAAGCTAATTTACATCGCCTTAAGTATAGGACTGGTTCTTTCACCGTTCAGCACCAAGAGGTTGGTGTAAATTCTGTAACAACAAAAGGCTTGTTTGTAAAAGGATTGCATGCAGGAGTTGTTACAATGTATTTGAGTACAGTGTAAGGGTTTATAAAGATACACTGTGAATATAAAAAATGCATAAATATGTGGCATACTGGCATCTTTGTTAGGTAGATCATCAACATCTATACCTTCATTTTTTCTCTAAGAAATGGGAAGGCTTGAGGACTCAATCCTCCAGTGATCTAGGTGTGGCTTAGACTGGTCCTTGTGTGTTATAGGGAAGGCTGGCAGTGCCAAGTGATGTGATTTCACTTCAAAAGGGAAAGAGGTGCTAATTTGCAGCCTTACCACTATTCATGGAAAATTAGATAATTTTCTATAGTCTCAAATTAAAAGGGAAACTAGAAAAAACATGGAAAAAACTGCATTGATATCTGTATTTCTTAGTACTTACATAGACTTGAGCCTCTTGTGTAACACATCTTCCCACTCCCACCCCTGCTTCCCTTTAAGTGCATTTGGGTCTCTTGCCATACCTTTGGCTGATTCAGCTCACTAAAATAGCACAAAAATACTCTGTCTCTCTCTTTTTTTTTTTTTTTCTTTTTTTTCTTTTCTTTTTTTTCTTTTTTTTTTCTTTTTTTTTTTTTCTTTTTTTTTTCTCTTTGTAGGAGATGTGGGCAGATGGTAGTGGAGTCTGCCATTTTAGTTACCTAAACTGCCTCACAGGGTGGCCCAACGAGCAACTGCCAGAGCTGGTGCAAGATGAGTTACAGGATTCTGCAGTCTAAACCAGGGAGGAAGACATGGGCATAAGGAAAAGGAGTTTCCCCAAGGGGAGGTGTGTAGGGATGTGAAACCATTCCCTTAGCCAAAGGGTGTTGAATACTGCCTATGAGGGCATTTGTGCCTGCTACTTCTAGAAGTTGCTTTAGTTCCAGTCAAGACTAAAACAAATTGGTAGTGTTGTTTGATGAGTTGACAGAGCTGATGCAAACGCTCATTAGCAGCAAAAATAGATGGGTGCTATGCTCTTATTCTTTCATTCCTTTCTTGGTTCCTGTTGTGCAGTATTATCCTACCTCTCTCATTACTTGTTGTACTCATTATACTTTTTGGTGAGCTGGTTTAGCTCACGAAACCAGCAGAAGATTTCACCCCTTTATAAGACTAAAGTAGCACAGCCAATCTTTTTCTCCCGACTTTGCATTAGTATTTTTTTAATTAGTTTATCATTTAGGATCGTTGGATGTGGAACTGTACTTATTGTGCTGTGCTCTCATACTGGTTTGGCCTGGGACAGAGTTAATTTTCTTCATAGTAGCTTGTATGGTGCTATGTTTTGGATTTGTGGTGAAAACGGTGTTGATAACACACTAATGTTCTCGCTTGTGCTGAGCAGTGTTTGCACAGAATCACAGAATCATAGAATCACAGAATCAATCCCTTCTCTGTTTCTCACTCTGCTCCCCCCAGTGAATAGACTGCAGAGTGCACAGTAGGCTGGGAGGGGACACATCCAGGCAGATGACCCAAACTAACTAAAGAGATATTCCATGCTATATAAAGTCATGCTCAGCAATAAAAGCAGAAAGAGAGGGCTTTGGGGGGTTAGCCATCTTTTGCTCAGGAACTGGCAGAACATTGTCTACCCATGGGAGGCAGTGAGTGATTGCTTTTGCATCACTTGTTTTGTTTTGTTTTCTTCCCTCTTCTTCCACTTATCCGTCACTTATTATACAAATTTTGTTTGTTTGTTCATTTGTTCCTTTTATCTTGACCCCCACATTTTCTCATTTTTATTTTTCTTTTCCTCTTCTCCCATCCCACTTTGGGGGGAAGGAGGGGTGCAGTGAGTGAGCGACTGTGTGGTGCTTATCTGCCCACTGGCATAAACCTACAACAGCTCTATAAGAAACAAAACAAAACACATCCACACAAATAGCACCTGTTGGCTAAAATCCTGGCTATTAAGCAGAAACATCTTTGTGCAGAGAACAAAGTGCAGACAAAACAAGACCTGAGATCTTGTTTACAGTTATCTTGCAACATTAATACAGATAGAAAACATCACTGCAACTTCCTGACAGATGTAATACTATTCTGTTTTGGGTGTGGGTGTTTTTCATTTTCAGGTATGATTGCATGCCAGCATTATTACTGGTGTGTTAGAAAATCTGTAACTTTAAGGAAAAGTTACCTGCTTTGCTGGCATATATAAAACTGTAGGTATATCTCTGGATCTGGGATAATATCACTTTCCATTTTGTTCTGAACCAGGGGTGGAATCATTCTAATTGACAGAGCACTGGGAGTACCACTCTTCTGTAGAGTGACATAAGTGATAACTAAATGACTGTAGTGCAGTGGGGCAAATGATGTATTTTGAAATTTAGGCAATGTAAGTGATGCTAAGATTTACAACTGTAAATTTGCAGTCCTGGTTTGATCCTTATCGGATTTCTTCCATGTGTGAAGAGCGAAATTCAAGACTATTGTTCAGATTTGCCCTTAATGGAGAGCTATTGTGAAATGATTTCTTTCCAATTTAGCCTGTTATTAAATTGTGTAAGTATCTACAATGAATCTAATAATTATGGAGGATTTTGGTCGACTCTATATCAGTCAAATTGCTTGTGTCAAAAAGGCTGGTCTTATGAATGGCTTTTCAAAGTTATATTACTGTCACAGTTTGCACTACTTACACTGCAAAACATTTGGAGCCTTTTATTACCTGTGTAAATTTGTATTTGGAAAATTTCATGAATGGGTTAAAATATTTTAATTTATTAGTTTAAATGATGTATTGGACTCATCACACAGCTCTACACATAATTTTAATTCTCTTTTCTGATTGTTTTAAATCATGATTCCTCACTGTCTTTGGATAATTGGAGAATATTCCTGTAGTCAAACCTGAAACATTTAGCTAAGGCAGAGTGCCTTTATCTCTGTACTTCCACTTTTTCTTCAGTTCAGTTTCTTTACAACAAATATTTATGGCATAAATCTCGTCGTTTCATTACACAAAGTTCTATCAGTAATTCACTTGAAAGAACAGTTTTCTGATGTTTCTGTTGAAGTGCAACTGCTGGGCTTGGGAACAGGCCACAGCTTTTATCTTAGCAAGTGAATAGTTAACTGGGAAGAATTTATAGTTCAACAATAGTTATTTAGCAATTTTCTCTGGAAGTGGGACTGGGAATTAACATTCCTATATTTGCGTGTAATAGTTCCATTTAAATTATCAAAATTCTATGGAATTATTTAGAATAAAATAAGACTTTCAAGAAATAAACTGTTCAGCTTCAAGCAGCAAAAACAAAAGCCAAACACTAAAATTTCTCATAAAAAGACATTTATTAAATCCTCAGAAACATACTTCCTGTATTTCTGTAGGAAGCTCTTTCTGCTCTAACATAAAATACATTATGCTTTTATAGCCCTGGAGAAGCCAAGCTTGCTTTTGAAACGATCCTCAATATATCTGAATATCTGTCTCAGGGAAGGATTTTCTGAGACCCTTTAGTTCCTGAATGTGCTTCTCTCTCTAGTTGTTCACAGTGGTAGAAAAAACTAGGGAGAAAATTTTCAGATCTGTTTTATTAGTATGGATTGACAGTGATATGCTGTTTTATGAAGTACTACCTGAAAGAGGAGGAAGATTAGTGATATTTTTAGCAGTTATTGAAGTTAATTTGATTCAGAACAGGAAACTTAAAAATCTCTGGTTATGATAAAGCCTCTATGATTCAGGGCAAGTCAGCCAAGACATCCCATTATTCCAGGACAGTGACTGGTGACTGTGCTTGGAGTCAGGATGAGAGTAGGATGGGTCATTCACCACACTTCCTGTTTTATATATTAGTGCTTCTGTGGAAAAAGGAAAAAAAAACCGCAAAACAACAACAAAAAAGCCCCAACGACCTGGCAAGGGGGAATGGTGAAAGCAAGAAAGAGAACAAGTGAGAAGAATAGTGGTACCCTACCCTCTCAGCCAATGAAGATTGCTCCTTTTTTTGATATCTAGTAGTTGTGAAAAAAGAATATATCCAACACAAATCCAAAGTTGGTAGGACTGTAGACAAACTGAAACTAATGTGGGATAGAACTGAATAGTTAAGGCTTCTGCCAGGTAAAATGGCTGAGCTTATGGCCCTTCAAGGGACAGGTCCATTCTCTCCTTATTAACTTCCCTTCTCCCAGCAAAGATCTCGTCTCTCACTATCCCTCCCCTTCTTTGGAACAACTTTGGTGTTTTTCTTGCTTTTTGGTAATTTGAGTCAGATCACTAAGCAAGTTGTAAACTGAGCCAGCAAGGAGAGAGATGAGTCGCTTTTGCTGGTTTAGTGAGCTGAACGGCTCACTAGTGGTCTGATGAAAATGAAAGCCAGGGTGAGGGAGCACATGAAAGTTTGCTGCCAGGAGGCAGAAAGGACAAGTGAGCAAGACCACCCCTGCTGGCAGCAGGGAATCATTAAATCTCCAAAACCTCAGTTGTATCCCAAAACTGGAAGCCCAGAGGATGGCTGGGACTGTAAAACAGAAGTTGTTGGGAGTACGAGTTAAGAGGTGAAGGAAGTTGGATGAGGATGTGGAGAGATTGTGATCTTTTAAGTGGGTGGTATTAACAGTGAAGCAGGAAGAACAACAGAGGGTGGACGATCAAGAAAGGGGAATTCCAATGGACTGGGTAGGGAATGGGGCCTTGGCTAGGATGGAGAATAGGAATGGAGTAATAGAAAACAAGTGCAGCGTGGCAGTTCAGAATTGAGAGAATTTTTTTTTTTTTGGGGGGGGGAAATGTACAAAAGGATCTGTAACAATTAGAACTATATCATGGTTGTAAACCTAATGGTCTTGCTGACGATCCATGAAATCAGTGTGTAATACCATATGGAATTTTGGAGATGCAGGGAAGAGAAGGGAGGAAGAAAAAGAAAGGTGGGGTAAAGGCTTTTGCTTTTAAAGACTGAGAAGTTATAATGCTTATTGTGATATAGGGAAAGCATCTTCACTGCTGGAAGAGGTTAGTGAATACAATTCTTCAGATTATTTCTCGAATCATTTTGTTTAATTGATTAGTAAGATACATACCCAAGAGTTCCTTGTAATATATGCTGCACCTAATTGTAGCTGTGCCTATCCCTGCTGATTATTAGGAGGAGAATGTTGTGTTTGCTTGTTACTGCCAATGAGAATTTCATGGCAGCAGTTCACTTTCCATTAGAAAGAATTGAAAACAAGCATTCTGGCAGTTTTGTGTGGTTGTCAAAAATTAGGCAGTGCTGTTTGAAAATATGCCAACTGCTAATGGCTACCTCTGGGAGATCCATTTTACAGTCTTAAAATATAATAAAAGTATTTCAACCCATAAAGGACTGTTTACTATAATATGGATAAATACTTGAATAAGTATTATTCTTAAATTGATCTAAGATTGTGAATCCTCATGTTTTAGTCCTCAAAGGTTTTTAACAGAATGGCAAGCACAAAATGATGTTCTTATTTTGGTACTTCGCTCACTGGTGGCTGGAGGAACAGTTTTCATAACTGTGCTCTGAGAGCTGCACTACTCCTTAGGGCTCTTAACTGCCAGTTAAAACTGGGTTTTCCCAGTTTTCCCAGTTCATTTTTGTTTGCAATGTAAACATAGCTTACGTCCATGTGAACCAGAATACTCTGACTCTACAAAAATAGCAGTTATATAGCCTTAGTTCTACACGTCTGTAAATTTCCAACAGTAAAGTGCAAGTTGAAGTATCCATGTGAGTAAGTCTTACTTTTGAATTCGTTTGGGTGTATTATCATTAGCCACAAAAGATTAATTTATCACAGTGCCAGTGTTAGAAGACTTGTAATTGAAACATGGGATACAGGCAACGTTTTATCCTAGATATTTAATAAAGGTAGGAAAAATAATGAATATGAAGTTACTATTTGAATTTTATTTTGTCTATTCCTAACTTAACTAACTCTTTAAGCTGAAAAGGGACAAATAAATTCAGTTAAGAGAAATTCAGTAATAAGTTCTTATGATGTATTCCTGAACCATGGTTTTGGAAAATGAAGTTTCATATAAACAAAACTGTTTGAAGGCTCTTATAACAGGAGACATGATATTATATTGTTTTTGATGTTCCTTTTATAAGGAAGGGAAGGGTTTATAAATATCTTCTCTAATTGAAGTGGTTCAGGGAATTGCTAATTAGCATTTTAAAAGCACTATAGCATTTTGTCCATAACAAGTATGCATTTCATGAGGTAAGTTTGCATATACATCACATGGAAACATGATGCATAGTTTCTCACAGGTAATTCACATGAAAGTAGTGTGAGTGTGTTGCTTCACTAAAACCAGCTTATTCAGAGTGCATGTTCTTTGAAGATGCTATAAAGGAGTTCAGAATTAAAAGACTGGGGTAAGAACAGAATTACATTAAAAAAAAGAGAGAATTAATCATAGAATCTCAGAATCATTTAGGTTGGAAGGGACCTCTATGAAATCTTGTCCAACCCTCTGCTCAAGCAGGGTCATCTAGAGCAGGTTGCCCAGGCCCGTGTCCAGTTGGGTTTTGAATTTCTCCGAGGATGGTGACTGAACAACCTCTCTAGGTAACCTGTGTCAGTACTTGGTCACTGTCACAGTAAAAGAGTGTTTTCTTACGTTCAGGTGGAATTACATACATTTTCATTTGTGCCCATGATAGTTAGCCATTTTTGCTGCAGGGGTCCCTTGCTGGCTCATGTTCAACTTGCCGGCCACCAGGATCCTAAGGTCCTTTTCTGCAAAACTACTTTCCCACCGATTGGCCCCCAGCTTGTACTGGTGCATGGGGTTATTCTTCCTCAGGTGCAGGAATTTGCACTTGCCCTTGTTGAACTTCATGAGGTTCTTGTCAGACCATTTCTCCAGCCTGTAGAGGTCTCTCTGGATGGCAGCAACGACCCTCTAGCGTATCAGCCAGTCCTCCCAGTTTTGTCTCATCAGCAGACTTGCTAAGGGTGCACTCTCTCCCATTGTCGGAGTCAGTAATGAAGATATTGAACAGTATTGGCTCCTATATTGAGTGTGGGGTTACACCACTAGTTTGTTGTCTAGTTTCAATCAGGTTTATAAGATTAATTATGATAGTGATTTTCAAAAGTTTGGAATCCAAACTTGGATCCTATAAATTCTGTCAGTCTATTTTTATTATTTAAAGTTATTGCCTTTCTTTTCTGACTATGAAATGATTCTGTGGATTACAATCTGGATAAACAATTACGAAATTTCATGTTAAATGTATTAGTGTCTTAATAGAACCCATATAATTCAGTACTATACACACTTGTGGGATAGCAGTCATGAGTTCTGTTTTCCCTCAGTGTTTTTCCTGTGGATTATCATCTCAGCAAAATTCAATTACTGCTCCAGTGTTGTTAATACCATTAACTTCTATTCCAAACTTGTTTCTTTTTGTCCAATCTAAAACCTTGATGTGTCTTTAATATCTTATGGGAATTGCGTTACCTAAAGACTCAATATGGCTAAAATGGAGGGATAGGTCTACAGTAGGTTCAGGTCTGCAGTATCTTTCCAGATACTGACTTTCTGAATTCTAGTGAGTAACACAACTATCCTGACTACTACTGAGGTCTGTAAGACAGATGCCCTCTTTGATATGGATTTCTCTTGCTCCTCCTGTAGACCGTTGCAGGCTGTGTCTAAAATTTTCCATTTAAGTCTGCGTGTCCTTTCTAGATACGTAATCTTGCAAAGTTCACTAGTACTATGCCCAACTAAAAGCATAGTCAGTATAGAGCTCTTTAATGGATCTTTGTTTTCCTGTTCTATTCAATGCAGTTACTCATCATACAGTCTATTACGATTTCCTTCAAGGACATCATTGTATATTCTCTGTTGAGTCTTATGACACATGGTAATGGTAAAAGACCATTAATACTTCTTCCCAGTGAAGCCACTATCTTTTTTTTTTTTTTTTTTTCATAGTAGTGTAAACAACATAGGGCAATGCTTCATTGAAACTGTAGTTTTATGGCAGTTTGAAATGAATGTGGAGGGGACGGGAAGTTCCTAAACAAAGTCTCTGAGTTAAAAAGACCCTCTGAAGACTGACCTTGATAGATGCTGTGAACAAATAGCTGCTGTTTTAGTTGAATGACTTCCCAGCATGACACACTTAAGCAGCAGTTATATTTTCATCTCTGTCTGTAACATGTGACTCTTCAGTCAAAGGCAATCAGTGAGGGGAAACCAACTGAATTAAATTGGAATGAAAAACCAGAGACAGCTTAATGTTTTACGCTAGTCATAGATTAACAATTTTCTATTTCTTGGGAGGGAGAAAAGACCAAAATGTTCACACTGGTTTACAGTTTATGCACTCAGTTCAAGAGAGTTACCATAATGAAATGGACTTCTTTTTTCATCAGTATAAAAAGAATTTCTTGAAGTAAAATACTGGCATAATGTGGCAGTTGGCATTTATTAAATCTGTATGGATTCTGTTGGCCATTTAAAATGAATCGATAGAAATGGTTCAGCTGACATTTTTCTTGATGGATCAGGATGATATATAAGCTGAGATCAAATTCAAATATTTACCTCTGTAAGTATAAATTAATAATCCATATAGAAATTTTTTAAAGGTATCATAGCTACTCTTTGGTATTTTGTCTCTGAAAAAGTGACATTGCACCAAATCCAACTTGTAAAAGTGGTGAAAAAATTCTGCATATTCCCTGCTAAAAATGTACTTTAAAATGTATGCAATGAAAATGAAAAAAGATGCAATTTATGTGTTAGTGATAGACAATATATGGTTTGTGGTACACAATTTAATGATTTTGCTTCTGATAATTCAAAACTACAAAGATTAAGAGTATAACTGATGAATGGTTTAGCTAACATGACCATGTTTACTCTCATTTCTCTTTAGTATGTTGGAAAATTAAGCTGGGAAAACTTTGTGTGTACTAAAAAAGACTGACTTTATGGAGAAAGGTATTCTGAATTTCTATTGTATAGCTTCTTCAGTGATTTCTGTATTTGTATGTCTGCCTTATGAGTAGAAAATATTTCCTGATTGTCATCTCCTGTAAATTGGAACATCTTACCTTGCCAAAACCACTAAATATTTATGAATAGAAGAGAAACCAATTCTTATTATTTGTACAAACTGAAGTAGATTAGCTCTTGTTCTTTAAGCTTCAGTGTTTTCTGTTACAGAACCATCAGTAAAAATAACAAAAATGTAGTACAGGGGAGTCTGGCCAATAACAAATTCTTACTTCTATGAATTATTATCTACTAATTATTTTTGAGACAGAAGATGCAGAAAGGCTAAAACTGGTTGTTCCCATTCCTTTTAGCTCCTAACACTTCGCATTTTTCAGGAGCTGGGCCAGCAGCCCTCATCGCCCCGGGTGGCCCTGCCAGCTAGAGGGGCACACCCTTGGTTCCCAGCTTTAGCTATTATTATCTGCAAAATAGCAGGTGCTTCTGTGTGACCTAAGATGTTAATCACACTTACCCCATATACATAATTTGTATATGGGATCTGGTTCATAGTATAAGTGCATTTATAACAAATAGCTTGATTTCCACGTTCAGTGAAACTGAACGATACAGAAACTGAGGCAGACTTGTCTAAAAGCTGCAGAACTTTCTTGAGCATATTATGGTAAATTAGGAGTATTAGTCAGCAAAAGTCATTCCAAGTTCTTTGAGGCAATTACTAAAAGAATGGCTTCTTTTATGAAGCACTGAAGTGCTTTTGCAGCCCCTTGATAGCATTTTGTTAACAAATACTGGAGTCGTTGATAGTGTTGATAGTGTTGTTATAAAAGTGAAATCTAAAGCTTTGTATAGCCCGTAGGAGAGGGTAAAAGTTTTTGCTTTTTCTCTTTTATTTTTTTTCCTGTGTTAATTTTATTTAAGACATATATATAACTGTAAAGCAGCTGGCATTGAGCCATTTCATCTGACAATGATTAAAATCTAGAGGTTACCTCTCTAAGGTTCTTCTAGAGTACATATTTCTGTCAGTAACGTAGTTGTCAGTGTTGTAAACTTGAGCAAATGTTTATTAATTCCTGATTCTTCAAAATGAGATTTGTTTCATCTTAAGAATTGGAGTAAGAAAAATATATTGAAAATGTTATTAAAATAAAAACTATTCAGTTTTGAAGAGTATATATTTTTAAATAAATGTATATTGAAATGAAATTAGTTATGCATAAATTTTAAATAGCCATTACAGTTTAAAGTTGAGCATATATTTTATAGCTATACTAATTCATGCCAGTCAGGTTTTTTCTTCTTTTTGGAAAATGCTGGCTTTTATGGAAATTAAACTAAAAAGAAAACCAACAAAACCCACCAAAATTTTTTTTTTAAAAATCAGCCAAATAGCAGCCTTCTGAAAATTATTTTCTAGGCAAATAATAAAACCCAGCTAATATACAAAGAACAAAAGACCAGCTTTAGCTGGTAATACATCTTTTTGCATTGGCACAATAGTCATGTATAAGATGTAGGTATTTCTTCATAATGCTTTTGTACTCTAATTTCCTCTCATATGCTTCCTTTGTGGGATATGGACCTAATAATTTTTGTACTAGTTTGCTACAACAGATTATTATTTAAATCTGATACACAGTGAAACAATAGTCTTAAATATTATGAGCAAGATAAATACCATCGTATAAATTCCCAGGAATGATTTGCACCTTTCTTTCTTGTGATTGATTAATATTCCACTTTTATACTTATTTATGCAAGTTATACTTAATTATGCAAAAATGAAAGATGTTTGTCATCCAAAGCTGGGAAGAAAAATGTTAGCACATACTTCTTCAGTTTTTCACTCTTACATTTTAGCCTTCAGTCTCCTATCTTGTCATCTAATTTATAATCTCAGAGGTAGTGTTCCATTTCAATATTTTTCTTATATTTTTCCAAGTCGTGGAAAAAAACCATATTCCTAATTTTGTTGCTTAGTTTGACAGTCTTAATCCATCCTGAGAGGTTTTTTTTCCAGTCTATGTATTAGAAAAAGAGGCCAAGCCTAGTTAGCCCAAAGAGCCATATTTTTCATCTCATCAGGCATTGAATGTTTGTCCAGTCCTTTTCATCAAGGTAGTTGAATAACATTTAAACTATTTCACCTTGCAACCTAGAAAAAAAAATTGGTTTCTTTTCTATTGAGATCTTGGTGGCTAGTAAGAACTTTCGACTTTAAAGATTTGTTTAAAGGTTAGCAGAAAATGGGCTACAGTTTCAAATAATTTCAGATTTCCAGGATGACATGAATTTAGTGAGAAGTATCTCTTTTGTTAAAGAGCTACCTTTGTGATGGTTGAGTCCAGAGAGATTACTTTCTTCTGTAACAGCTCCAAAATGAAATGTTTTTTATCCAGAAGAGGCAGGAGTCTGTTTTTTTTTAAATAAATTTCAATAAGGCTTTTTTTCCCGTCTTCCTTGGTATTTCTGACCCTACTAATTTACTTTCGATTCCTAATTTTTTTCCCCTCTGCGTGATTATCTTTCAGTTCAAGTAATGTAGAAGCTTTGTATGAGAGCAGTCACGTAGTGTGTATTTGCATTGCATGGCTGGTCCATGCTAGCAACCCACTGCTTTTCCAGTTTGGTATATGAGACTCGCTGGATGGATACTCATGCAGTTCAAAGAGTAGCTTGAGCTTGAACAGTTCTCACATAGTTACAGTTGCTAAGATATGTCTGCACAGACCTCTTACACCTATCAAAATCTTCGTGGCAGGGCTGGCGTTACACAGCTTCTTTCACCCCAATGAGATACAGTCATTCCACCCTTGTGGCAGAGAGCAAGGACCTTAAGCTGTTTTCATGTGGGTTAGGTGTGACTATAGGCTCAAAGGGTATTTCAGGCTGCAAACAAGGCTGTGACATAGCCTGGGCTTGAGGCATTAATAATGTGGATGGTCAATGAGACAGAACATAAACACAGGTTCAATTAACTTTGTAAAGTAAGTTGCAGCTCTGTCATCAGAGGGTTGAGTTCTCTTATGCGTAACTCTCATTGAAACTGATGTTAAAAGTGCAAATTGGGCTGACAGCTGGGTGTTCCAGTGGAACAAATGAAAGGTTTCTTGGAGTTCAGGTCTGCTTTAGCAGCTTTGGCGGCTAAAAACAACATCTAATGATACTAATACTTAAACAGTCATGGCTTTGAATAGTCATGGAAATATTTCCACCCATCCCCTTGGTGATGTGTTCATGAACCAGCTGTATAGCATACTGCTTCATTTTCTTGATCAGTAATCATCCTTAGTACCATCTTACAGCCCCTTCACCACTTCTGCTTTATTCCTATTATTTTTCTCCCTTCATGTGACTTAAGCTTTCCTACCTGTACCTTTTGAAAGAAGAAAGCTCATACTTTGCTTCTTCACAAGAAATGATCTCTGCCACTCATTTCAATACCCTGGGCGATTACCTGTAAGATCACTTGACAAATGAAAGGAAGGAATTCTGAATTACTGCTACTGCCTTATTCCACACGATCTTTGCAATGGGTGCAAAAGTGTGCTGAATGGAAAAAGCACAGTTTTACATGCCCTAGGGTGTCTGAGGCACAGGCAGAGAGCTGGCAAATCTGACCTGGAATGATCCACACATTTGCGGACTGGGGTAAATTAATTTCAGCATCTAACATTCATTTAAGCGTCTGAATCCCAATAGTTGTATTGTAAATAATGTGACAGCTTTTTATGCAACAATGTTGTTAACTCTCATCAAGCCAAATTCATCAAAATTGGATTTGTTCCTTCAGAAAAAAATATTTAAAAAAAAAATCCAAATTCTGGTCTGGAATCTCACCATGCATTTTGGTACTTTGTAGTCTGTCATTGTTCACTGTTCTAAAAATTGAACTCTGTTTAATTCTGCATGCTTTCTTCTGGGAACTAACTGTATTTCCGTATTACATTTCTAGTTAAGTATAATTTTGTCATTGTCTGTGTGTCAGCATAGTAAGGCACTTCATTTGGCTTTTAACCATAAAACTTAACAGACTATGTTGGGATTTTCTGGAATATGATTTTATGGTCCTCAGTCCACTAAAAGAGATTCCCTTTTTTTTAATCCTAGTAGGAAATTTGATGAAATGAAACTAATGATACTTCTTGGTGACACAAGTATAGAGCTCAGGAGGACAAACCTTAGAGGTCTTTGGCCAATGTGCAGAATTTGCATAAGAGGCTTCCTGTTACAACAGAACTGTGAGCAACAGAAATAAAAGGAAATTTTGCCTCTCATTTGGTTCCTTTGGCATGTACATGTTGAAGATGAAAGAATTTTAAAATATAAAGTATACCTTTTGTATGAATCAGAAATATGACCAGTACCATTTTGCTGTCACATTCATGTAGTGGTGTGCTTTAGCGTGGTTTATGTTATCACTGTGCCTTGAAAGAGAAACCCACCCTTGTCAAGCGCAGTACTGAATGCATGCTTCACTTAAGGCAAGGCTTAGAGCAAGTATGTGCTTACGATCGATTTAAATAGGAATGCTTTCCAAAACAAAATTATATGCTAGATGGCCAACAATTGCTAAGTTGTAATTTTATTTTGAAAGTAAATGTAATACTGGCAGCCTTGAGGTTGCTGGATTGCAGGAATGACTGGTATTTATATCTGGTTCATTAGCATCTGGTGAAAAATTTCATGTGACAAAAATCCATTTGGCTAATGAACCACCTTTCAATTAGACACTGAATTTTCGAAAGAATACAGCTTACTGTTTTCCTCAGTAATGTACTATAACTGCATGGAACAGTTGCAAAAATAAATTGAACGACAGAAATATTTTGAAGTGAGTTAAGCAGACTACTTGTTGGGTGCTGAGACGCCTGAGGCTTTGTTTTGCTCTGCCAGACCTGACCGAGGCCGATAAAAGGGCCAGGTTACATAATGAAGAGTTTTCTTCTGTTTCGTAATAGAACCCTTTGGATTTGAGAAAGCCTTGATAAAGCTAAGATACTTTTGACGACTTCTGGTGGTTTATACAGTTATTTTGATGTGCAAGGGTTATTGAACATGCGTGTAGTATCTTGCAGATGTTATACAAACAGCCATACGCTAAGCCTGAAACAAAGTCTTTCCAAAAAAGCACTTAAAAAAAATTAAAAAGCTGCCCTCAAACTTGACTGGTTTTAATGTGTAAATGTGTCAGAGTTGAGACTGTGAAATGTTGCTTGTGATTTCGGCAGATACTTGTTAAAATATGAATAAATGCAGACTGTATTAAAAATAAATTTAGGTGGTAACTACTGATGCAAAGTTCTAGCTCTTTTTGGCGTTGTTGCCGATCACTAGTTTTAAGATCGATATAATTAGCCAGTCCTTTAATGAATCTTACTGTAAAACAAAGGAAATAAGTGGTGTTGAGAGGTAACTATTCTAGAGTAGCATGTTCCCTCATGACTCCTGAAACCTCTTCCATTGTACTGTTGTCCTTTCGCTACCCCAGCAGTTCCTCCACTCCTTGTCAGTTTCATGACTAACTATAAAATTGATGTTGCTGTGCCTGAGGGTGCATATCTTGATATCTGACCTGACCTCTCTGAGGGCAGGAATACTGCTGTAGCCAATGCATATCATGTTATGCTGTTTGGAGAGAAGTGCCATGAAGAACTGGAGAAAGCACTTGCAGAGCAGTAAAAAGGCAGGTGAAAATCAAGGAAATAAATAAGAAGCTATGCAGAAAAAAATTACGATTTCACTTCATATATAAAATGACGCTGACCATTACCTTTCAGGAATAAGACCTTTCAGTCATGTCAGATAGTCCATATAGTAAATATTTGTTGAAAAACAATAGCTTTCAAAAAAGCAAATTGAATGCTAGGAATTTTTAGAAAAGAAATAAAACCACAAAACATTATGCCACTTTACAAGATCTGTTGCTCACAAGTTTAAAATATCCTGCAGTTCTCATTTCTTTGTCTTAAAAAGTATATGGTGAAGTGGTCATGTTCAGGGAAGGACAACAGGATGTTTTGAAGCACAAAAATTGTCATGTGAGGAATAATGAAATTATCTCTTCAACCTTGAAAAAAAATAACAGGATGTATGACTGATTGTAAAACTGTGACTGGCTGGAGAGGTGGGATGGGGCTGGATTTTTCATTCTCTCTTCAGTACACCAATTGAAGTGCACCAATGTTTGTAGGAGCCAGGTTCAGAAGAAACAAAAAGACGTAGTCCTTCATGTAGTTTGTAGCCGAGCTGTGGAACGCTTGGCCAAAGGATACTTCAGAGCCCAACATTTACATCAGCGCAGGGGACACCAGGAGTAGAAGTCTGCTGATGATTACTGAACAGCTTCCACAAAAACAGGTGTCTGAGCTGTACGCGATGGGAGGACAAGAGAGTATATGGAGGAAGTATCATAGGTGCTTGTGTGTTCTTACACACTTGCTTAGGCATAGGGCTATTAGATGTAGGATACTGAGCTAATCAGATGTTTGACTATTACGTTCTTTTTTTCTTTTTATTTTATTTTTGTTTCTCTGATATTCTAAAAAAAAAAAAGTATTCCCAGTTAATAACACTGCTTACACTAATGTTATCCACTAGCTTGTTGCAGTGATCTAGTTTATGAATGTTTTGCAGTGTGTCCTTAATCTGAAAAGAATTCTGTTTCTCAGAAGGGCAATCAGTTCCCGGAAATGTTGTTAGGGATAAAATAAATATTGCTGGAAAAAATTATTTTGGGGAAATATTTAATTCCGTTTCGTTATTTCATTTTATAGTTTTACAGCTGATCCCAGGGAGGAAGGAAAGGGAAAAGCTGAGGCAGTGTAGTTAACCCCACTGAACATTTTACTCACTTTAAGTTGTTTTATAGTGGACTGTTCTAATATCAGTCAATATATAGAATTGACAACTTTCCGTTGCTGAGAAGCAACGCTTATTTTTAAGGAACTATGTACACCTTTCTTATGATATAGATCAGAAGTAGTTTATAACTGTTTTCTGAAGTTTTTCTTCATACTAATGAACAGATGATCTCTCTTTTTAATGCCTGGCTAGCTGATCGTGTTTCAGCTACAGAGGACTTGAGACTTGAGTCTAGAAAAAGTCTGATATTAAAATACAAGCATGTCTGCAGATATGAATTTCAATCCTGTGTCAGGTCCTAGGTCAGGTAGAAGTAAAGGGAATCTTTCTGATGTTGTGTTGTGGTCTGGAATAATCTTATTTTACATCATTTTATTAATTTTTGTTTCAGTTAATAAGCCATGATATGGGATATCATACTACACCCACCTACTTCCTGAGTTCCGTACAAATATTATCTAGCTTGCAGGAGACAAATATGATTAGTAGTATTTTCTGAATACTATTAATGCAGTTTGTTTATGCAGAACTTCTCCACTGCTCCAATTATAACAAGAAATTGTGAAGAATGGGACTTCCAAGGCATATGTTGAGCCAGGATTTAAGCTCTTGAGAGGTTGTAATAGAACACGTTTACTTTGAGTGAATATATGTGATTGCTGTATCTTGATACTCAATCAATATTAACCTGATAGGTCACTCATATGCACCAAAATGTTGACAGTAGAATTAATATGGTAACTGTACAGCATCTTATCTTAATGCAGAATTTTCAGTTGGCAACCATGTTTAACAGTTGAAGAGGAGCCACTCGTGGATGCCAGTATAAATTAATCTTGAGCTCACAGATGTTAACTCATGCAGAGTACACCTCACTGCATGTTTACAAAAAAATGAGGATGTCGGGAAAAGCTTAAATGTAAAGGAAATAGTTCAAACCTTTATTTATTCAAAGAAAGCTAAAATATTTTAAGCAATCTATTATCACTTCCACACCCCCGTGTTTTCACAAGAGAAGGTATCTAGGTGGCATAATTTATTTTCAGAAGTACTGTCATCTCTAGCATCTTGTGAAATCTGTGAAAGCAGGGAATATTCAACAGCTATGAAAATGGGAAAAATTTTCCAGTGGTTGCATGTAATGATTAAGTCAGAAATTGTACGAAAGAAAAGGAATAAAGATATCAATTATTTTTCTGGAAATTAATTGAGCAATAATACAGTCTATGGATTGGTTTTTGTTTTAATTGCTTCATTGTCCTATGTTTAATACAGCCATCTCGTGACTAGCTGAGGCAAGTGGGGGCCTTAGATAAAATAAAAGCACCGATAATAATAAAATAATGTAGAATAGGCCATTCAGTATTACCGTTTAAGTTTAGTGGAAAGAAGAATGCAAAGCAATGTCAGTGACACAGCTCAGATTCTCATACAAGTGCTGACTGGAACTGAGAAAAACATGTCTTGGTGCTCCCTGAATATGGCTTTACTACTTTCCTGACATTTTGGATGAACTGAAGCCCATTTGTGAATCATGGTGTGCCACAGTAAAGATGATCCACGTGTTTAATTTAGAGTTGACTGTGAGCAGATCCAAAACTTGTATCCTATCCAGAATCTTTTTCATTGGTGATGGGACTTGAACATATGTGAAAACTCAGTTCAGAGGATTTGCAGGATTGGTGATCAAGTTCCCTTTTTTCGGTCATCCAATTTTCCCAAGCCTGCAAAAATCAGTATAGGTCTGTCTGTGCCTACAAGTTTGTTTGATAGTGTTTCAAACATCACAGTGATAAGATTTAGCTGATAAAAGCGTAGCATGGCTTTGGAGTTTCCCTAAGATCATGATGCACTAAAAAGGAATTCACAGATGCCTGCGTTAGAAACAAGTCAGCTGAATCTTTTGAAGGTTTGTGTGATGCAGACCAACTTCAGTTCCTTGTGGCTCAGTCAGTAGTTACAGGGAGTGCACTGATGCCAGATTTACAAGATTGTGAATCAAAGTAATCCCTGCCTATTAGCTACTGCCCTCGTGCTGAGATGTCACTACTGAGTATCTGACCGTTGCAGAGAGATGTTCAGTGCTTGCTTTCTGTTCCTGCCTTGGTTAAGCACAAAAAGTAGGTATCAGTTGTCACAGGACATGTGAAATAGTGTAGCTGTAGATCTATGGAAGGTGAATTATCGAATAATTTTAGTGTCAGACTGGCTTTTGTGCTTCTTTTATAATTACATGTAAATATTAATGTGGCTGCTTTTGCAGAAGAGGATAAAGATTCCTGAATGACTCTGAACTGTGTGATCCTGCAGTTATAGTCTTGGACACAATTTTTCACTTATTAATTTATTCCATTTCAAGTTATACTGAGTTATAAGTGACAGGCCTGTTGTCTTTTCATTTGCACACATTCAATACTGACATGGTTAAATATGTTGATGGGCAAATTCTTAATATCAGGATTATTTTTTATTGCTTGTATCCTAAGGAACCTGCCCTCCCAGATAGGTACAGCTGTTTAAGCTGTTTGATTATATACTTTGCCACAAAAATCTTTCTGAGTGGCACTGGTGGTAGTTATAGTACACTAAAATCTTCTTAATTGGAATCCTTTCACAGTCTGTTTCTTCTCCTAAATCTCCATCACCTTTCTCTCTCACTATCCTTTGTCTCATAGCTCTTCCTCTCCCTCTCATCTTAATCCTTGACCCTGTGTGAATTTCAGCCAACTCCTCCGTTTATTACTTCCTCTGCTTTGTCTCTCCGTTTGGAATCTTGACTGGCTCAAACACTGTCACTGCCCCATTTCTTTCTGCCTTCTGTTCCCTCACATCTCCAATCCTTGTACCTCAGGTATTTTGAGAAGTTTCAGTGTTTGGAGACAAATAATGTAGGTCCTACCCATTAAAGCCAGATTATTCTTCTCTGTCTCAGTCAGTAGCTGAGCCTGACCTGTGTTATATTGTTTGAACTATATTGCCTCTTTCTTTTTTATAACTGCCAGTTCATGTGTACTGTATTATTTTGTTTGCGTAGCATTAAGCGCACTGCTAAGCACAAGATTTTAGTTTATTCTATAGGTTAAATTCTTCCACCTGTAAGAGTCTGGCACAGATGTATGTGCTAAATTACAGGATTAGGACATATACAGATAGATCTCTTAAAAAAAAAAAAGGGACAAGAAAAAAGAAAAACAACAATGGTAAATCATGCAAAAAATTTTGACCAACCTTTCTCTTTGATTTGGTAGTTCCTATGTCAATATTTATTTTCTTTTTAAATATTTAATACTGAACAGAAGCGTTTCATTACTATAATTAATTCTATATTTTTATTCATTAGGCAATGTTATCCCTTTAAGAAAAACATTTAGCTGAAATGCACTACATTTAGTACCTTTTCATCTCTCTTAGATTATTGTGTATTAATCATTGCTTATGGGAGTATATACTGAGGACTGTATCTGTAACTTTAATAGATAGCATTCCTGAAGATGTGAATTTGGGATTGTCTGCAGTAGGGATAGGACTGATTGCACATTGGGATGAAGACATGTAAGATGGTATTTTGTTATTTAATAACTATTAAGTATTGTTATAGATTCCAGTTGGCGCTGCCTGTCACGCTTTCAGTTCTTATGAAACTTTAATAATTTCTGATAAAAATATACATCTTGTGTACTTATCTTAAACTGAAGTTTTTTAAATGTCAGGTGAAATTGTTTACCCACTTGTGAGAAACAAGAGAAAAATGTTTTTAAAAAAATAATGATATATTTTAAAAAAAAATTGAAGGAAGCTATTACATTTTTCTGAAGATAATTTTTGTCAGGAATATATTTTTATCTTTCTGTCAAATGTGGCAAAGTAACACAACTTCAAAAAGAAAAATCTTTTGCACATGTCATTAGCATTCTGTAGCAGAAAATACTACATCTGCAGGGGCCATGCTCCATCCAGCCTGCCCTGTTTCTTCCCACCACCACAGCATTTTACAAGAAGCTGTGAACTTTCTTTAAATGAAAGACCAGAGTTGGTGTAGAAGTAAGGGAAAGTAACCAAGAAAAGAAGCCGGTGCTCAAGCTCATTCTTGAATTAACAGCTTGGCCATTAACTCCCAGAGGATAGATTTACACTGTGTAACAGTGCAGAAATACCCAACTGATGTGTAGTTCTGGTTATGTGCCTGCATGACATAGGCCAGAATCAGGAGGAGATGCTAATTTATGTCTGAAACTAGTATAGCTATGTACTGTAGCTATGCACTAGGGCTGCATTGAATAACTGTACGAGTAATACTACTTAATAGTACTAGTAGTACTATTAGCTATTAGATTAGTAGTTTTGATGCCACCATCTCAGACATCCTTCCAGATGGATTTCGAATATTAGTGTAACATGATTTTTTGTGGGACCTTACAGAAGAAAATTACCTCACAGTTCTCTGTTTAAGTGGATTCTTTTAAGTTGATTTTGCCCATTCACAGTATGTTGTCACTCTCATTCAAGATACTGTGTATGTTAAAGCAATGTGGCCAGCATTGCTAATGAGGTTATAGAGAACAAGAGACACCAGCTGTCAAATCCTCATTACATCTCTTGGGTTCTTCCAGCCTGGTGACAAAACAGGTTCTTTATTCCCTAAGGATTAAAGAGATATTTTTTTTTTACCCCCAAGAATCAACAGTTAGTATGGCATGATCCTTTTGCCACAAAATCTTGTGTATTTTGTCTGTCATGGATGTTAAGCAAGGTCCACTGTCTTTGTCTCCTGGTTTTCAGTATCTTTCAGGCTATCATGTGTCTTCTTCTTGGATAACAGGCAAAATAATGTCACATGCAGTGCAGTGTTATTCCATGAGGAGGAGGAGGAACAGCACAGGCCATGTGGTGTAACCCCCTTGCCATCCTCCTCCTATTATCAGACTGCAGTTTTCCATTGATGAATCATACGCACCATGGTCTAGATATAAATAACATACTTGGTGTTAATTAGTTTTGTTGCTGTCAGTAGTGTCCCTTATTATCTACACAGGCTATTATTTTAATTGTTGCCTCCAGTGCTTTTGCACATTTCTATCCATACTTCATTAATTCCAATCTTAATACTTGTTCTAAAAATCTTTATATACTAATATTTGTGCAATGTAGAAATGACCTAAGTGACCTCTGCAAATAGAGCTTATTAGAGCTTAATTTACCAGTTTTCAACATTTTAAAGTGCAGTGTAAAAGATGTAGATTAGTTAAAATCAATCTTCTTATATATGTCATGCTTTGTCACTTATCTAATGTCCAAACCAAATCTTGTCTGTTGTGACTTTGTCTTTCTGATAGTCAACAGAAGAGTGAGAGCCAGTGGATAAGGGGAAATAGTCTAAAAAGTACATGAGAAAAGTAATGTAAACACTTTAAGTCATTAAATAGCTTATTAAATTTACTTATCCTGCTGATATTGTGGTCAAGGACCCTTGTAGCCTCTATTCCTAGGTTGCTGCCTATAATGTTACCTTTCAGCTGGGTAGCTGGTATTAATGTAAACACCTTTATTCTCCTTATTGCACGAGCCACAGCACAGGTTTCTAATTTTTTCAAAGACCATTGCTTGCAAGGTCAAAGCTTGCTAAACAAAATAAGGAATAAAGAATTTAAACATCAGTCTCCTCCTCCACATTCTTTAGCTCACTGGCTAAGGCCACAGATCAGAAAACCAGTTGTAAAAAGACACAGTGAAACACTCCCCAATTTGTAGACAGAAATTACAGTATTAGGAATTCTTACATTTTCAATAGTTGCTTTAAGTGTAATCTATAACAAATATGGTATGTACTATGATTGTATAGAAATGACTTCAGATAAGGAAAGAAACAGTTGTAAACTGATTTTGGAAAATTATCATTACTTATTTTAGATCTCCACAAAACATTTAGCATATGCTTAATACCAAAAGTATATGTGAATTGTCAGATATTTCAGATCCTTGTGTAGTATGTATTTTTTTTATGTCCACAAATTGCTAAATTGGAAAATGTTGTATAATTAATATATACTGATTGGATATTTAACTAGATTACTTCGGATATTATCCCAATCTGGAAGTTCCTGTGAGCACTGAAATTCTTTGGCATTAAAAATGAGCCTTTCGCTAAAAGTTCCTGGCATTGCAGCTCAGAACCTTGGCCTGAACATTGATTTGGGGGTTTGGCTGTAGACACATGAAACTCTTTCGGGAATAATAAGAGATTCAGAATTTGCACCAAAGTGCCAACTGGCTCCCTGTGTTATGCCCTCTTGGGGGTTCTTTGTACCTATGTTTCTTTGCTTATCATGGTGATTGTGAATACTTGGAGAGCATCCCGCTTGCATCGGAAAGCAAGATTTGGCTGGAAAGTGACATTGCAGGTCCTGCTTGTTGTTTGTTCAGTGTAACTAAACTTGTTAAATTTGAGTACATGCTAAAGCAGGATGCTGAATGGGGTCAGACTGCTCAGCAGCTCACAGGACTGTCTCCTGATTCAGCAAATACATGCTGTACTTGTTACTAGAGTTCCTGTTCCTCAAGTTTCTTGATCACTTGTTGGATGATTGCACCACATTGAAACTTGAATATGGTTCTCTCATCTTTCTGCTCATGATTTTGCGCCTTTTTTTTTTTAACTGATCCAAATTGTACTAGTTCTTTTACACTGTTAGTAATAAGTATTCTCATTTTTGCTATTAGTGTTTGCTCTATTAGAGGTTGGGGTTTTTTTTGGTCTAGAATAAATAGATTGAGGAAAAGGAAAAAAGCATGTAAAGTATATAAATTACTGTAAATATAAACCCTTAATAAAAAAAAATAAATAAAATTAAATGTCAACAGTCTAAATGGAAAGTTATTTTAGTGTGAAAACATGGCATTTATACAATTAACTTATGGGATTTGTTAGATGTTGCTAATCTTTCTCAGGTTTCTGACCATTTTGAAGCATTTTTTAAAAAGCTTTGAGTTGAATCACATGCTCTTGAGTTGATACACTCTGCATTGAGTTCTTTGCAAGAAAACAAATATTTTGGATTTCCTCCACGTTTCTACTCTCAAATTTTCTGGACTGGAGAGCTTTATCTTCATTGTTCTTTGTTGTTCTTTTCCCAATGTTAGAGGTTCATGTCAAGGCTATGTACAATTTATCTCCTGCTGTGGGAAGATATCTTCCTTTGAGTTCTGCTTCAGAATAACACTCTATTTGCTAGCTAGAGAGGGAAGTCTTAATTTTACTTGGTAGTAGATTTCTCTGATAATAATTGGATGGATTTGAAGCCACTTAAACATTTTTCTCCATTATTAGCAGTACTAAATTGTATTTACTGTTTGCTGGGAGAAATTGGACACAGCCAAAAGACAATAAATTGTTGATTGTTTTTGGATATTGATACTCAAGGAGCTTCTAGCTCTCTGAGCGCTACAAGGACCCCAGTCCTCAACTGCCACTTCAGGGTGTTGCTGCTCCAGGGCTTTTTTCCTACAGGCTTTCAGGGATTTGATTTAAAGATTGTACTCAGTACTGTGCCATTCAGGTTTCTTTGTTAGAGCAGTATAGCAAATAGCAAGCCTAACATTTGTTTTTTAAAATCCACAATTTGTCATCATACAAGCAAAAATTCCCTAGGTGTACTGTGGGAATAGACAATCTACAGCAAGGATTTTGCTAAACTACTTATAGTATGAATCACCTCATGCTCCAATACAGATTAAATTGAAATATAGGAAGTAGGGGCACAGATGACAAAAAGTTGCATTATGTCTTCATTCCCAAAGACAGAATTTAGCATTTTTTTCCAGCTTCTCTAGTCTTGCACTTAACTACAGATTTTCTTAATGTTACGAGGATTTATTAGTCTACCTACGGCAGAATGTTCACTTTTCTGTGCAGAAACCTATGTACTACTTTACATTCTGTTCAATACAATAGAAAGAACTGTATTGATACTAAGATTTCTTTTCAGTCTTCTCTCGAGTCTCCAGCAGAGCAAACTGGTTCCTTCTATTTCCCTCCTTCCTGTAAGGAATTCTGAAAAATTAAAAGGGAAGGAGGAGGTCTCCATCTAGATTTTTTAAATCCCTTTCAACTTTTCTTATTTTTCTCCCTACTTATTCATATTTCTTCAACTTCAAAACAGAGTTTAACTCTAGAAAAGAAAATCTTATTGTCCTATGTGTCAGCTACACATGGGAATATTGGGTGCAGAATTTATATGTTTATACAGAATTAATGTCTTTATGTACTAACAGATCTGAGATACCACAGATGGCATGTGCATGGAACTGTGCAATATCATCTGCGTACAGAATCTGAAACTGTTGAGACTACTTCCAATGCTATTTTTAATTTGAGATTTATTAAATTGGTATCCGTAACAACAACAACAACAAAAAAAGACAAATTTTACACAAGAAAAACCTGAAACCTGGAAGTATTTGCTGCTTGGTTCTCGATTTAGAAAGAAGAAGGTCAGGCAAGAGGGATGGATCATAAAATTTGATGTGCACACAACAAAAAATACTTCTGGTAGGATCTGCATATTTTGGATTTCCGTATTTTTAAAAATTATGTTGACTTTTCAGCTGAGGTTACCCTCACATTGCACCAATGCTTTCGGTAACATTGGTCAAGCTTAATCTTTTTTGGACTAGGAAGGATACCAAAGATTGTTTAATGTGCTATGACTTGCTGATGTAAGATCTTGCAACAGCGAAATCCCTACAGTAATATCACTGTCTTCAGTTAGTAATACCGTTAAGTGCTCTAAATGTAGTTCTGATGTTCAGAGTGTTCAGCTCTGCTTTCAAAACAGTACCTTTACATAAGCAACTTTGCCACTTAGACTTTTCAGTTTTGTGGTCCACTTCCTGAGTAAATCTACTTGGTTATTTTTTTGGTTTGTTGCTAAAATTTAACACCTTCAAAACCTTAAGGGTCCACAAAACTTGGCATTCTGAGACTCATTCTCAAATGGTGTACGATGACTTAGATTTGATTTTATTTACCTTCTTTCATTCCTTCCAAGAAGCAGTGAACACAAGTATCTAATTAACATAAAGTTTTCTTCATTCATGCTTCACCAAGGAGAGTTTATATAACATTTAATGAAATAGGCAATAGAATTGCACTTTACATAGGAATCACCATACAAAAAGAGTAACCATTATATTTTTATCATGTGTGATATAACAAAGCAATCTAGAAAGAATGGAGTGTGGTTAAGATTAATACGTAGAATGACCAATGATCAGAAAACAAAAGCTAAAAAGACACAGTGTAAACTGGTCGCAGACTTAAGTGTGTTGTGGTTAAGCAAACCATGTTTCCACAGGAAATGGATATTATGACTCCTAATTTCTTGGACTAACAAAAAAAAATGTTTAAGAAGCTGATATTTTTTCCCCCCAAGTTCTTTTTTCAAGACAGCTGAAAAAGTACAAACAGATTTTCTATAGCTAGAGACTGCCCAGAGAAGACATACTGTGCCCTGTAGAACTGTAGATTCCACAATGGTAACTTAATAGAAATGTATTACATGTTATCTAATACACCTATTTGCTAATTAAAGAGATTGTGTTTAAAAGACTTTGTATGACAACAATGTCTCATTTATACAAAAAAACCAAACCAAAATAAAACAGGTTATTATTTATATAATTATGTAGGCTCAGCTCAGGACTAGAGGGTTTAGGAGATTCTGGATGTAGTATTTATTATCACAGTCTGATGATATGACTGTGTCTGTATCCCTGAGGTTTCAGTGCCTCATTTGTCTTACTTTTAAATTTGACAAGACAAAAAAGTTGTTTACTTACATTTGCAAAGTCTGCGTGGTAAAAATTGCCAAGGAAGCATTAAGTACTCAGTCTTCCTGCATTTACTTTGCTCTGTCTCCCATTCCCTCGGGACAGTAGATGGCAGCAAATCTGTATTTGAGCTGTCTTCTTTCTGCATGCAGTGTTCATAGGAGGCACTACTAATTGGCATAAACTGTAAAACCCAGAGGACAGTTTCAGTAGCAGCTGGACTCTCTTGGAAGCCTTTTTTCCAAGGGAGAAAAAAAAGTGATATCAAATCAGTTAAGTTGGCAAAAGGATAAGAATATGTATTTTAAAATCTCATAAGCTTAGCTTATGCTTGAATGGATATATACATGTGTCTGTATATACATGCATAAAATATATATGACCTTTTTTTTGAACACGGACACTCACATAGATATTTTAAAAAATTTGTTACAAGTTTATGTAGCAAATAAACCTAATTCAGCCACAGTCTCTGAAACAATCTAAATTTCCTCTTAGTGGGTTACAGTGGGTTACCAATTTAAAAAAATAAAAAGTTTCTTGGGTAAGGGTAAGTAGCAGTAAAATCTGTGTGTCAGAGCTGACAGAATGGTGAACTTAAGGGAAAAATATGACCAGGTGTTTAAGAATTTGCTTTAAAAATGGTTAGAGAAATGGTTAAAGTCTGCTGAGCTGGATGGGTCCCTTAGTGTAGAAATATTTTTTTGCTAATGGTGTATACAGGTGAAAACTGGTTCAGGGAAGAGAGGGGTTATTGGCTAGAAGGGTAAACCCATAGATAACAGAACATTAAGTAATACTTGGAATAGAGGGTGGAGAATACAGGCATGGTAACAGACTTGGGAGCAGTCTGTCAACAGCAAAAATACCATAAATTAATATGGTGGTGCATAAAATTAAATTTGGACAAAACCTGAATCCCTGCAGCTGAGGGAGGTACTCATTTTTCTAGTAGCCCAGAAAGCATTTGGCAGGGTTGACCATTCTTAGCAGTGCCACAGTTAATTATGGGAAATACCAGCTGCTGCAAGAAGGAATTCAGAATGTCGCCTCTTGCTACAGCTCTGTATCACTTATGAATCAATGAAAATTATTAGAATAACCACATTATGGGTAAAATTCACTGCCGCGTAGGAATTTTCTCATTAGCAGTATCTAACCTAGAATAGACGTATTGAAACAGAAGGGACATAGATAAAAATAATTGATTCACGGACTGCAGAATGCAACTGTAGTCAGGCTTTGAACTACTGGAGGTAATGCTGAGCAGGGTGGACAACCAGTGAATAGGTAATTACAAAACCAAAATGAGTTCCCAGAGAGCATTGCCTTAAAAATGGTAGTATGTCCTGGTTTTTACTATGTATATTTGCATTTTAATGCTGTTTCAATGCTACATTGTTTTATGGAAGCATTTTTGGCTTTTTTAGGTTATATGACAATATTCCAATTTTTTTGCAATGTAAAGTCAGTAGATACCCGCAAAAACTGTGGTATTGGTATGTGACAAAAATCAGGAGAAAGGCCAAAAGCTGGCCTGATAGGTTTGCTAGCATGATACAAATAATGTCCAATTATCTTAAAAATGGTGATTTTTACTTTTTCCTCTGCAGTCACCTGGAACTTCCTTTATATTTTCCACGTTATAATCATGCATAGTAGAGTGGCCAGAGGTAACTGGGCTCATTGTATGGAGCAATAAAGATGAGGTCAAAATTGAACTGAGACATTTTATTCAGCTTATTACACTACAAAGCATGATATTTGTATTTCTGAGCGTAAAGTTCTCTAAATATCAGAATGACTCCTGTAATGATGTAAGGGCCAACAAGAAAAATAGTACCCCGTTTATACCATTCTGTTTTGTTGTAAACAAAGAGAACTCTAAGTGCATGTGTTGGTAGTGTGTATCAGATTTTCAAAAAGATACAGAAGTTTCTATATGCAGGGATTATCTGCAGATGCATACAATTATTTAATTTCATTTAATTTCATTTCATTTCATTTCATTTTGTCATTCCAGCAGCATCTGCTTTAAAGGATGACTTCACTGACCGACTGACTAATTTGGATGTGGCAAACAGAGATACCTCGGTTTTGGATTGCAGATGGGGGCACTCAAACCCATTTGCTCATTCAAGTGAGAAAGAGAAGATCAACAGAGATGTGTTGCATTTGAGCCTGGAACTGAATGTGAGTAGGACTCTATTCATGCTCTATCGGGTTTCAACAAGCATTTATTATATACAATTACATTTCTGGTATGTATTTATTTCTGGTATGTCTAAAACTACGTTCCAAAATATCTGACAAACTGCGAAGTTTTGGATGGGATACAGTTTTCCAGTTGGTTTCTGAGTCCGTATACTTATGTGCAGCTAAGCCTGAGAGCAATACGTACAGAACATTTTTAAAATTATATAAATAGATTAAGATACATGATGCGTCATTTCTAAAATCATGATGGGTGTTTAGTTTAAATTAGTTGTTTTCCTGGAAACAGATTGCAGGAGCTCGCAACTAGGAGACGACAGGGATAAGAATAGGTACCATGCAGATTCAAGTAAGCAAGCAGTGTCTGTGCGTGTGCGTGTACATGGCCCAGGGCTGCTGGGAGCCATGCTGCAGCTTCTCAGAGTTCCGGAGAAGCTGATACGGTACTGGAATCAGACTACCCATGAATTTGACAGAAGAAGTGTCTGATCTTCCTGGGATATAAGACACTGAAGCTTCAGATGGCAACGTGAGTTAATCACAATGTGAGACAAGTGTTCAACATGGCCCAGCCTAACTCAGCTGGAAATACTCATATGCTCCTAGGATGAGCAGTTAACAGCCTTCAGATGGACATGTTTTGGCAGTTTGTTTTCAAACTGGAGGAAGGAGGGAACAGAATGTAGTAGAAGAGGAAAGACACATGGAAAGGATGGTATGGTTGAAAGAAAATGCTTTAAAGACTAGACTACATAATACAGTTTGTGCAAAGAAACACTAATACAAATTTGTGTAACAGTGACATCTATTGGTAGAAATACCAGAATTGACTTGGAAGTACATTTAAAATGTTTTTAATGATGCTTGCTCTCACTGTTGCTATTCTCTTGAGCTTGCTATAAAATTGATTTCTTGGCCTAACCTCCTTTCGCTAAAATAATTCATTAGAATGTTGTAGTACTGTGAAGGTATGCAGGTTTATCCTTGTAATAAAATGTTGAGATGAAATCAAATAACTGGACTGAAAAGAACCGTGACGTAGTTTTATCACTACTATAAATATATGCTACAACAGGAAGAATCCAGTCCATGAGAATACCTTATTTGCATTTACAAAGTCCTTCCATAGAGCAGGAGGATTCTAAATTAAAAGCCATTTACAACAATAATTTGAGTAAAATAAGACATCTAAGATTAGTAAGCAGTGTGTTTCCATTTTTCTTACTCTTTTAAGCAGTATTTTCTGTCTAAAAAGCTAATTAACTGCACTATGAAAAAGGGAAGGATTTCAGTTTGTTGTAGTTGACAAGGAAGAATATTTATTCCACTATTTCTAAGACATTCAGAACAAAAGCCTCAATTTCTATAAAAAAGGATGCTCAGTATGGGCTGATGGGCTGTTAGTGACACACCAGGATGCTTTATCCTTCAGCTCACTCCCAGTGACTCTCTTTTTTGAACGTCTTTCAGAACAGAAGTCTGGGCTGAATTACTTGCAGAGCCCTTGCATCTCAAAGACTTATTTTTCTGCTTCAAGATGAGTCCATGTTGAGTTGGAGAAGGAGCTGCTAAAAGAACTGCAGTGACAAGGCTGCGGCTAGTGCTGCCATCGGAATCCATTTGCACTGCAGCACTGCTATAAGCAGGCTATAAGAAAAATGATGGCCAAAAATAGGCAGCATGAGTTGCTCTGGTGACAGCAATATGTTCCCAGATATTGTCTTCCCTGTGCGCTCTTCAGATCGGACAGCAAGACAGCTGTGGTCAAAAAATGTGCCTGTGTCTGAACAGCAACTCTGAAATGAAAATCGTGTTTCCAGGAAATAGTAACTGAAATGGACTAATTTTTTTACTTACAGTCGCAGTATATCCAGTCATGTGATCTATGGCCCTTTCCTGCTGTGGGAAGAAAAAAGTTTAGCCTAACTGATCAAAAGTTAGGCACTACTGTTTTAAAATGCAGTTATATTCATAATAGTGACAATGTGAAAACCAAAGCTTCTTATTGAATAGCTTGACTTGCTATGGATTAGGAACATCCTTACCTAAATGTATAATATACTTGTATATGTGCATATATAGATATACTAGTGTTTGCTTATGTTATTGAGAAAATGTTTCTGTTACCTGGAAGGAGGCAGATAAAGTAGATGAGGGAGAAAGTGAATGAATTCTGCTCTGACAGGAATTTCAAATACACAATCTGTATCAAAAGCCTGAAAAAAAAATTCTGCATTAGATTTTAAATTTTAGTTGGAGCGTGGTGCGTTCTCATTTACCATACTGCATAGAGAAGATGTAGAAATACAGAAGAAAATGAAAAAAATTAGAAATGCGACTCTACCCTGTTCTTTATACAGCATTTCACCTCAGTTAAAAAAGCACATAAATGAGATGTGAAAACGCAGCCAAAATAATTATTAATATCTAGTAACTACTTAAGAAATTGTGGTAAATTATTTGACATGACTGTGGATTTTATTTTATAAAGTTTTTTGTTTAATCTTTGTTATATCATATTGTAGCTGCAGAGCAAAAGGCCTGTTGAAATGAAAAGAAGGTGAAAAGAGTGCAACCTAGAAAAGGAAAGCACAAAGGAAAAAGATTAAAAATTCATCTCCATTCTTTGTTACACTAAATGCCAGCCTTTATGCCTTAATGCACAAAGACCTTACTCAGTTTACTTACACAGTTTACAGTGATCTTCTGTTCCCTGTCTTTGTTACTTGTGTCTGCTTGTTTTAACCAGATCAGTTGATAGAACTCGTCTACAAGTTCTGCCTCAGAACTACCATTGTTTTTTCATATGCTGGGTTTTACAGGTTAACTGTTCCATACATTTATTGATACAATACGCACTCCTTCAAATTAGTAAATTGGCTTTCTTAATGTGCTTTCTGGTTTTATAACCATATAAATATTACAATCTTTTTTTCACATTCTCTAAAGTAGTCCATATCTCATTGCCAAGCAGAATTTTGATGAAGATATTAAAAACCACATTGCATTTCTACAGCCCCCTACACCAAATGTGTCTGGTGTCCACGCAATCTGTTAACATCATGTAGTGCTGAATTTTGATAAGAATTATCATATCTATGTTTCTGTTGCTACATCTAAACTTAATTATTTACATTTAAAGAGATTACATTGGTGATACCCGGATCCTCAAACCTCAAGAAAATGACTCAATCATCTGTAGTGAGGTAACAAGGCTAAGAATAATGATGAAAATCCAGGACTTCCAGGTTTCCTTCCATCTTCTCTGCCTTTTCTATTTTAAATCATTTAACGAGCTAAAATACTACGTATGAAAGAGATAAACAGCAGGAGAAAGTTAAGATCATTATTAATCAGCACAGTAAGCATTTGGCTGGGTACAGGGCAGAGGGCAGGACTGTGTCAGCTGAATTCAAACTGTCTGAGCCACCACCACAGCCTACTACTTTATGTGGCTCTTCTGAAGCCTGACAAAATTCATGCTTATTTGATTCTATGATTATTTTCAAGAAATTATGCAAAATTTTTTGGTTTAAGGCTCATTATGTTGAAAAAACAGTAGAAAGATTTTCTATACAGTTTAGCTGCTTGGCTCCTTTGTAGAATGTATCTTCATGCCCTGTTCGTGTTTCTCTAGTTTGCTATTACAGTGATCTGAAAAGGCAATCTGAATAGATAAGGAGTAGGAAGCCTTGAGACCTGCCATATGATAGTGGTAGAAATTAGATTACTTTATTCTGGTTTATTGTGTGTTTTCTTTAAAGCTAGTTTTAAAACCTACTTCAGGGGAGTTCTTAGACACCTTAAGAACAGAACTAGAGCGAGTTGTAGGCGTGACTTCTGTCTGTGATGAAATGTAGGTCAGAAAGGGTGTGGATTATTAAATGAGCTTTAAACTGTAAAGAATGTTTGTCCTTTTGTATAATTAGAGCGTTGACTGCCCTGAGAGTTGATGTCGGGTTTTAGGGGCTTTTCTGAGGCACCAGAGAGTTGTCAGTTTTATTAAGTACAGAGACTTGTAACATTATCGTAACTGATTTTTTCTAGAGATTTTGAAGCTGTTTCTTCCTTCAGATGCAGTATTACAGCCTGCTCAGAGAGACTTTCCTTATGAGGTAGATCCACCCAGTATTAAAACATTTGTGCCAACAAACTGTCTCATACGCACATCACAATATGATGATCTCCTCCCTGTCTAAAAATATTAAGGGCACATGTTGTTCTGGTTGTATTTTACCCAGAAACACTCTATTGGGTAAGTACCAATATGTATTTCATTATCAGTTATCCAGTCCCTCAACAGGGGACTCTACACTGGGATGATCATCAGACTGCGAGAAACAAGTCCTTACGAATGTGTTATTTGAGACTGGGGGTTTATGGATTGTGTGGTGAATTTCAGAGACTGGCAGGATTCCAGTTTTGATCATTTCTCCAGGGGTAGATATAGAGACAAGTTCATTTGTTCATCCTAATGCTTGAAAAACTTGAAAGTTTCTTCTCACTTCCTGGAGTTCATTATCAAGATAAGAGGTACATATAAAGCAGTATCATTTTCTGCAGGCTTGTGAGATTGCCTCTGGTTTTATAACGTATATTTTCTACTTCTGGAGATTTAATCATTCAGTGTTCAACTCTGGGTTTTCTAGCATCTCATTATACTGCATAGCTTTGGTCTGACACTCAAAGCACCATTCTTTTCACTACTAATTTGATCATTGTCTCCTAAATTTTGTTGGGATGTTCTTTAGATGTAAAGTATGGTTTTCCTGCTTTTAAATCCACTTTTAAACTAAACTTTTCATGCATGCTATTAAAATCTTAAATAGTTAGGTAGTGGCTTTTTTCAGTAACCTGTCCGTGTACTATATTCATAGACTGTTGCAGCTTTGTGACCCTAGATTATTACAGAGAAGTTTTATTCTAAGTGTGGGTTGTCATTAATATAAACAGATAAATAAAAATTTCGGCATAATCTGAATAAGTATGTTTAGTTTAAAAGGTACCATTTAAGTTGTTTATGTAGGTATATTTTTTGTTAGTGAACAACAAACCTGTTCTTGAAAAATATGATTTCATGTTTATCCATCATAAGTTAACCAAAACCCAAATAAATAGGTAAATAAATAAATAAGTAAGGCATAACCATAGAAATTATCAGGACAATGAATAATTAGTCTTGTGGTCAAACATAAAAATAAGTGTAAATTTAAATGTAGAAAACTTTGGTTCAGTAGGCTCACTTTGCCCCAGGTATTTTGTCATAAAATGAAATTTAGAATTGCTGTAGATTTGCCTTCAAGAAATCTTGTCTAAGGGGAAATCACCAGTGCCAAGGTAGCTGCCTTCCACTTGTTTCATTAACCCTGGGATTATAAAAGTAGGTTGGCATCAGGAGTGATAAAGACTCTGTATCTCTTTCCTTATGTAGAGCTTCTTTTTATGATATTAATCTATACTAAGCCTAGAAAACCCGGGGAGCCATGGGCTGTCAGTCGTTTCTGGCCTTGGCACCTGATGAGTAAGCACAGCGGAGAAGCAAGGCAGGCGTTTACTACAGGAAATGACATTTAGTAAGGCAGAAGACATTGTTCTATGTTAAATCCCAGATAAAGATGGGAATGATTCCAGTGCCCTTTGCCTATAGGTACGCATGCAACCCTGTAATTGAAAAGGTGTCTATAAGCTTCACATAAGCCCTTAGTATGATAATTTGATTTTCAGCAAACTTTCTTCCTGCAGTAGATACCAATGGCTTTTGCTGTTGACTTTATGATCTTTTATCATATATTGAAAAGGTAAACACATGCTTTTTGTAGGATCTACATTTCCACATTAAACCAAAAGTTAGATGTGTTGGGATACTTCGTTGTTGCTTGTTGTCTGTAGTATCCAGCTTTTCAGTAAATGTTTTTCAGTACTTTGACACACTGGTGTGATCCACAGCTGATCTCCCTGGTTTCTCCATGTTGCTTGTTTAAGATACTCATCACAGCTAAATGGCTAACTGTAGAATGACCCTCTAACTTGGGTGCAAAAAAAAAATAATAGTATCTTTGAATTTCTAAGGTACTAATGTGGAAATTTGACTAAACAAACTTCTTAAAGGCCAGGGAATAAGAAGTATATAAATTCCTGCAGATTAGCAGTCTCTGTTGTTCCAAAAATAAGAAAAGGAATAAGTGAAGACTTTTGTCTGGAACCTGACCTAAATGTTACTGACTTTCTGAATATCAAAGTTGCTTAAGAGTATTTTGTATTTTCTTTACACGTGTGATACGAAAAAAATATATATTAACCCTGACAGCATCTGTTAATATTGAGTTATACAATCTTGAAGATTTTCTTCAAGCGTTTTTGCCAGTATTAATTAAAACAATTACACACATATAGCATCACCGCGGCAATATGTATAGATGAAAGTGATCAAAAGATACGGCAGCAAAGATAATTCTGGTTTGAAATAATCCAGGCTTGGGTGCAGGGCAGATGGGGAGCCTGTCTGATTTCTAAACAGTTAACTTGGCATTCCTGAATGCTGGCAGTTCACCCTGCCCACCCAAACAGACCCGTCTCTGGGTGTGGTGAAAGCCTTTGATAAGTACCTGAGTACAGTTCACAGGAATAGCTGTGTGAGTGAGGACAGTAGTAACATGAAACCAGTCTTGTTGGTTTTTGTTCATGGCCCTGGAGGCTGAAATCTGCATTCCAGATGAAACCTGCAGCAAATCGGAAGAGAGCCTCTTTTTTTTTCTGCTTTCTTCGGCTTCAAGGGCGCTCACCCGAGTTCATTCTGGCCGGCCAGGAACTGAGGACTCAGCACAGGCTCTGGGAGGTAGCACTGGAAGCTTCAGATTTGTTACTTGAGGTTTCCTTTTGACCTCTTTTGGTGATTATGGATTTACAAAAGATCTTTATCAAAGTGAAAAGGCCGTGCGAAGGAATCCGTCAGGAGTTTTCTGCTGAAAAACACTCACAGCTCGTGTACTGGGACAAGGAAGTAGTAAACTACGAATGCGCCCAGCTGTGTTCGGGAGGCTTGTTTATATAGCTGCTCTGCGCTTTTCAGCACGTATGAAGTTGTGTGCAGCCAAGTGGGATTGCAGGAGTCCCAGCAGTACCATTGGTCGAATTTTCAACCGAGATTAGTGCGCTGGCATATTTGCTGCGACAAAAAGCCCTTTGTGTAAAGGAACGAGTTACCGACGCCGCTGAGAACTTTTTTTACGGTGGGTCTTTTTGCTGCTTCTGAAGTAGAGTTTGGAGACCTGAGGGACACTTTGGCTGCCGGCTGCAGCGCTGGACCCGGAAGGAGGGCAGGGTGACCTGGGGGAGGCCGGCTGCCCTTGCAGGGCAGGGGAGCGCTGCCTGTTGCAGTGCCTGGAGTGAGCTCAGTCTGCTGTCTGAATGCATGTAGTAAATACTCCTTTTGTGGTTAGTAGCAGTGCTAGAAGCAAACCTGTTCTGTACTTCACGCAACATGGAAGAAGAAAACATGGTGCCTGATTGTAGCGAGCTTTCAGACCTGGAGAATACAGCAGAACACGAACCTGACCTTTTCACTACATTTTCTGTGAAAACACTTTTCGGATTTACAACTAAATTTGAATCTACAGCTTCCAAAGAAGAAACTGTGCTTAAAGCATTTCAACCTTTGCACACCGATATAAATACTCACGTGAACACCTGGCATGAGAGGAATGATAATGATTGTAATGACGACTCAGAAAATCAGCATGGCATGAATAGTACCAGTGGCCAAACTGACCCAATGTCTGGCAAACAAACTGACCTGGAACTGGAGTTAGCTGAACAAAATGAATTACTTCTTCACCATTTACGGATTGTACAGACTTCTTTGTCTGAATCTGACAATGATGACAAGGATGCTATTCTCGTACAAGGTACTTTGGTTCATACAACAAGTGATACAGAATCGGACACAGATAGTAAGGACTTGGACACCGATGAACACAATACAAGCAAACCTAGGCTAAATAATGCTGCTTTGTCTGCTGAGGCTTTGGACGATAACAATCAAAATAAGGAAGAGTCAGAATCAGAAGGGCATAGCAACAGTGATGACACTGTGGATACAGATGACATCGAGTTACACCCACCAGTTTCTAAGCGGCTCTCAAAAGAGCTGGATGGTACTCTGGAACATGACTCCAATGGAAAAGACAGAACATTAATGGATGAGCAGTTCAGTTGCTTGCTTGCTACAGGGGAATGCCCTCAAGAACTTCCAGATGAAGAACAAAGACCTTCAGCTGATAATACATCACTCCAAAGAACAGCACTGGCTGAAAAGACTTTCCAGCTGCCAGCTTTCTTTAGTGGACTACGTGTGAGGAAGAAGGGACTAACCACAGAGGATGGGGAAACTGTTACAGAAATTAAACCAAGGGAGAATGATTTAGCTCTGCTTAAATTACGACAGCCTGTTAAGAAATCCAGTATTACATCAGGTTTGACCACTAAAAAAAAATCAGCTGAACCTAAAGCAAGTCCTACTTTCCTGGAGCAGCTCTCACACTTGTTAAACATAGACGTCTCCAAGAATGAAGATAGAACCGAGGACTCTGGTGAAGCATCTGGGGAGACTGAGGACAGTGATGAAGCTCAAGAGAACAAAGCCTCTGGCAAAACAGAACCACGATTTCCCTCTGAGGAAATAAAATCAAGCCCTGCTGAATCTGCCCTGGACGTCTTCAAAGCTTTATTCACACGGCCTCCCAAAAAAGAAACAACTGCAGATAATTCAGAGCTAGAAGCCATAAAACGCAAAATGAGAAATGAAAAAGAGTCCTTGAAAGCTGTATTTGAAAGGTCAAAATCAAAACCTGGGGATGGACCATCAGACAAATCTGTAGGTTGAATTACTTTTCTTCCTATGATCTGGAAGTAGATGATTAAAAAATAATTTCTTGTTTAAAAATTATTTGTAGGGACTTAAGGTCAGAAGGTCAGAATTGTCCTCTTATAATATTTCATTTTACCTTTAGGAATAATTCAATTATAAGAGCTGATAAAAGATGTTATGGATGATTTTCAACTCGGTTTGTCCAAGACAGAATTTAAAGTAATTTTTTTCTTATTTACATGCATATATCTGGCTTTGCAAATATTGATAAGAATTTAACCTTATCTGAGTATAACTTAGTGATTCCAATTAGGTGATGCAGTTATGGATAAACAAGGTTAATATTCTTAGGCATATGGAGATTTAGTTAGTGTATTTTTAAGAAATGAAAAAAAAAAAAATCTGTGTTAAGTTTTCATAGAACCATAATGATAAATGAATTTGTGTGTGATTTGAACTCTTTAATTAGATGAGTAACCCTTGGGTTGGGGTTCCCCTAACTCAAAATTCTTAAAGCTACATCTTTGGCAGATAGAATCCATTCAGAAGATTGTCCTCGTTGGCTAAAGGGAGAATTATCTGAATGATTAAATTTGCAGGATTGGACCCTAAACCTGAAGCTACTTAAGTTAATTTGCCATGTTGGTTGTACTCTTTCAAATTTTTATTCTTATATAAAACTAAAAACTTTTTGAAAACCTTGACTGACAGCTGGGTAGACTGATAATACTAGTTTGTAGTAAATTAGGTATGGGGAGGAGAAAAGAGGTTCTTGTTGGCCGTGGCATGTACAGCAATTGTAGTCTGTGCGTGCCCTTCCCGTTCCTGGCTTGCCTCTTCCTGCTTACACCATTCCCTGTGCTGTGCTGGCGTAAGCATTTGTGTGGCTCACAGCAAACCTATTTGGGAAGTTGTCATCACACACACAGAGGGAGGAAGCACAGGAGTTAGCAGGAGTGGCTTTTAGAAATGTCTGCGTAACGTTTGGTCTAGTACAAATGTACATTTTCTCAGGGCAAAACCAGAGTAAAAACGTCGTGCCTTTCCCTTTTCCTTGCTCACGTGGTTCATTTATGGAGCCACTTTAATATAGGGGTTTGCTATTTCTGCAGTTGCATCTATGAAATTACTCATAGTAGCATGTTGTAAATCAGATAACAGAAATATTATGAGATGTAGAAAAAAAAAAACCAACACCAAAATGTAAACCTCTAAAAGAATGCTTGTTTAGGTTTTGGTTGGTTTTTTTTTTTCCCCATTTAAAGGGTTATTTTAGCACTCCAGTCGACAGTGCAGTCCCATTAGCAGCTACAACAGTACTTTGATGTGGCAGTATTGCATGGTATGTGGACTGAGCAAACTGCTGGGGGCGGGGCAGGAATTTCATAAACTACCTCTGCTTTCAGAAAATTATATTGTCAAATGATGTCTTAGGTGAATCCCACTAATGTTTACTTGTAAAAGGAGCACAGATGGGTCTTTTCACTCTAAAAAAAAGGATACAGGAAAAAACCTAGCGTTTGTGATTACCTCTGTGGTTCACCAAAGGACAGACAGCTTTCCACACTGTCATGAACAGTTTCAACAAATCATTGTATGTCACATGCATTATGTTGTTTTCCTCCTCAAAATTATTTTTCTGTGCTGATTTCTTTGTATCCCTTCCAACCAACTGAGCACTGTTTCAATCAGTGCAGATAGAAGAGGCAGATAATCATTCTGCAGTACTCATGTAGAGCTGAGCAAGGCGGTCACTGTTTGGAATCAATTGATCCTGCAGACTCTAATTTTTTCTTGTGTAATTTTAACAGCCTGACCTGAGTCCCTCAGAGCAAGATGACAAGACTCCAGGGAGACTCCAGACTGTCTGGCCACCACCAAAAGCAAAGCATGAAGAACTAAAAGTAGGATTAAAGTACACAGAAGCAGGTAAAACAAAGAGGTTTGCATTTGTAGCATTTGCAGAAATTGGTTTCTGACATTTTTAATCTTGTTTAGTACAGAGATGGTGATAAGTCACTGTATTTTCTTATCTGGAAAAACAGACCTTATGTTATGGATGTGTTGTTTACTGCTACTTGTTAAGTGTCTGATTTTTAAATGTAAATGGCTAAATCTGTGTTGAAATCTAAATGCTTGCCTGTACAAATTAATGAGGAAAGAAGTAGGTTTTTTGATAAATTAGGTTATCCATTTCTAATGGAATTCTGTTCAAATGAGTGATAGAATAGTGAACAGATAGAAACCTGACTGCCTTTTCCATTACCTTAGAATGCGGGGAGCAGTGACCTGCCGGACTCTAGTCTGGCTGCAGATTTTCTTGAGGTAGTGTCCAGAGTAAAAGTAATGAGTACCATTATTGCAACTTGTGTATGAACAGAGGAATACATATATCTACTCAGATCGCTTTTATGGCTAGCCATTTATATTTTCCTATACAAATGTATGACAGGGTGTGTCTGAAGTGCGATGCTAACTAGTTATCAAATAAGTTTTCCACAGAAAAATATTTCTTTATTTTTTGTTATTTAGGTAAATATTTACATAACATATTTACAAGGGAAAAAGCGATTACTGTAGCCACCACAACTCTGTTTCAAATTTGTCTTCTTAAATATAAAGCAGGAAGTCCTCATTACTCAGAAATTAGTCATAAACTGTGGAATGGTCTGAAATATCAAAATGAAAGGCAAAAGACCAACTGCTCTTCATGTACCTGGAGATTTTAGAAAATACCACCCAGAAAGGATTAAGTGGAATTAAAACCCAAGCTTTTATACTACCTTGCTGTGAGAAATTGTACAGAGTAATGCTGTATAGTTCTTGCCAATTTCAATCAATATCCATTTGGCCTTGTATATGAGAAAGAATAAATAGGAGTAGTGGATCTACTGCTTTGCATTGTTTAGTGTATTACTTCTTTCTCTGTCTTTCCTCAGTTTTCTCTGCCTTAATCTTCCTTTTTCATAAAGTGAGCATGATACTGGAAGTGAAAAGTTGCTGAAGATTCAGAAAACGTAGTTTTGGTAGGAGCATCATGGTTCTAATATAGACAGAATTGTATTTACAGTGCATCTGATCGGTCTGAGGTGTGGGAGTCTATCACTAGATGACCAGGACAGATATTCAGCTGTTGAACAGGGAGTGCTACAGACTCTTTCTGTTACTCTTAGATTCTTATTATAGGCTATATGCTTGCCATATTTAATTTTACCCAAATAAATATTTTTTCTCCTAATGACTGTAATCATCTATGGCAAAAACATATGCTGAAATAAAGAAAGGAAAGGAAATTGAATTAACAAAAGCTCCAAATTCGACTACTTGTAGAGAAATAAAATCATGCTTTCCTGAAATTTGAATAGAAAGGGCAGACTGGCTTAGAGTCCATGTAAATTGTTACTCTTTTGTTACTGTGATATTTTGGGCAGCAGTGTCATCAACATGCTGATGGTTAGTTTGCTAAGTCAAATTTTTATACAGACCAGATTCTGCAGTTCATTAGTCACTCCAGTGTCTGGCAGAGGGAGGAATTTGAATGAAAACAAAGTGCTGGTGATTCAGCTAGGATGAGACAGAAGCGGTGTTTTAAAAGGAAATAGGCGAAGCCTGTATTTACAACATACGTTAAAAGTGCAGTGGAGTTCCAGGTGTACCTCAGCGGTTAGCAGGTTTGTGTTTCTTTCAGCTGTTCATGGATGCCCAGAAAGCAGCTGTGGCAGCAAGGACACTGCAAGTAGTTGTAAGTTGCGTATGACGGATAAGTTACATCTGCTTTTCTGAGGAGTAGGGTGACTGTTTTAAAGTACTATGCACAGGAATGAATTTATTCATCCTCCTGCAAGTGAAGGAAGGTACTGTTCATAGGTAGTGCTGATATAATTAAAAAATTGGAATTTGTATTCAATGTTGGTCTTATTGCTGGGGGTGGGGTTTGTGTTTTTTTTAATGAAATGGTTTTTTTACTTCTAAACTCAGTATCTTCTCTCTGACAGCGGTTGGTACCTTTGAAGTGCATGTGCATACTGGCATTTGTCCTCATGCCCCTTCCCATCCAAATTTCCCTCCCAGCAACTGGTATCTTAGGAACTTCTTGTCCACAAAGTGGGCTTCTTAAAAATATGATATAAAGCAGGTTAATGACCACCATTAAACTGACTCGTCTTGACCAGTCTCAACCTGAAATCCGATTTCTTACACCAGTGTCTTGTCCTGACAGCTGAGATCAAATGAAGAATTTTTGATTTCAGAATAGAGTTCAAAAGTTGTGTGTGTCAGGGATGTTTGTGATTCCAGTCTTCCTCCACTGATGTTCCTGGATAGATGATTATCTGTAACATAAAAAATGCTGAAGTGACTTGTTGTAACTTTCAGTCAATGATTTATGTTAGTGTTTTAATTTCTGTGATTAAGAGTTTCATCTACCAAAACAATAGGAATCTATATACAAACAATAATAATAGGCTGAACTATTAGGTAATTATTCATTTAGCACAGCTTTATTTTAGGTTTAAACGAAATGCATCTGTCACAAATGTGATCACATCCAAGGATAAATCTGTGTACATAAGTCTTTGTACTTCTAACAGGGTACAAGAATATGTACTTATTTTATGAAGGAGCATAGATTTTTCTCATTTGTCAGAAGAAATTAGTATTTAAAGTAACACTGAAAATTTGAAAGTTGGAATACTGTAATCTTTCTCACAATTCTACACTAAGTATTTTATTTACTTCTTTCATCACCATGCACTATGACAGCTTTGACAGGAAGATAGGGATATTGAGGGAGAGGATTCCTGGCTTTTTGATCTTTTCTCACCTCCTTGCCATATTTTTCCTCATTGTTCTTGCTGCCTAGTGGAAGCAAGAAATTCAGGCTTAATTTGGCCTACGCAGCAGACATCACAGTGACTCATAGCAGCTTGGAGGAGCAGCTAACTCCCTCCTGAGGCTCGTAGTCTGGCTTGGTCTGTGGGAAACCAACTGAAAGGCAAACGGACATAACAAGGAACACGTGTGTGGGGCTGACTAGGCCTGTTAGGAATATTAGAAGTGAAAGAATTTAGTGAACAAATACAACTCTGCAACAGGTATTTTTCATGCCTTTGATAGCATCTTTTGTTGTCATAGTGTTGTCGCCCCCAACACTGAATCTTGAGTTGTAGATTTTGAATTAAAAGGATGCTATTACAATATCTTGGCATATATTAGCTTTTCTTAATCCTTTAATTCTTCTGTTTCCATAGAGCAAGTGACTGCGTTGTCAACTGGCTCTGTAATTAGCACAAGCTGCTTACATGGTTCTCTAGAGAAACTGGAACTTCTTTGAAGTGTGTCAGTCTAAAATAGTTGAAGTTCAGAAAGTCTGTAGTACATTACACCATTTATATCCTGGAAGGCTAGAAAAAGGGTATTTTAATTTATAGTTACAGGTTTATTCCATGGAAATCTTTCCCATGTAATCAAAGACATTTCTGTGTGTATTTCTCTGGTCCCAAGTTCTGTTCTTCTGTTTTCATTAAAAGTTTCTTTTTCTTTTTCCTCCATAACTGTTAGATTTCTCCTGTGTTTTAGGCATTACAGCTGGTAGAAGGGTAGATGTGTTACCTATTATGTATGCTGAAAATATCTAGCCAGGTAGAGGAGACGAATTCATGTCTCTACAGAGCAAACTCATCTGTGATACTAGATCACATAGAATCAGATATAATGAATGTCTCAGCTGCTGTGTATGACTAGATCAGTACTTGCAGCCACTCTTGTCCAAGAAGAGGAGTTTAGACATGGGTTCTTCTACTTATAAAACTAGTTATATTTGAAGAACAGTCTCCTCATTAAGCAGGTATACATATACAGATCCTGCAATTCATATTAAAAATGCATTTTTAACCATTAGGCTCAAAATAGTTCTCTTATATAAAACAGGCAGAATGTAGTCTTTTGCTTAAGCAAAGCAAAATTTTAAAAAGTGTTAAGAGAGAAGTATTTGAAGTTCCTGCTTGAGAAAATGTTAAAAAAAAGAATCAAGTTGAAACATTAATCCATGCTTTTTTTCTTTACATGTTTTCTTGTTAATTCAAATGGCTGTATTTAACATTAACAAAACCCTGCCCTCTCACAGTCTGCCTATTTATCATCCTCAAATCTGCAATGAGGTAATGCTGTCTCTGTAGTGCCGTGATTTCCAAAACAGCCTGTGATGCTGCAAGCATAATTTTCACAGTAAATAAGAAAATTAGGAGGTGACTGAGAAAGCTCTTATTGAACAGAAGTGTCTAAGTAAATGGTGAGTGAAATACAAAATAAAGGCAGAGGTTTATTGCCAAGTCTCAAATATATTAAAGCCTTGATCCCCTATGCTCTGGGTTCCCAGCAAGAGAATCATTTTATGGCCATAATGTAAATGCAGAGAATAACCAGCTTATGTGAGAGAAAGAGACGCATAATGGTCTGAATGAAGAGATAAGACATAAAAACATGATTTCTTATCTTGCTTTAACATAAGCTTCCTTTGTGGCCTTGAACAGTTTGTGTTTGTCTCTAAAAAATGAAACAATATAACATCATAATGCTTGATGATGTTAGTGTCCTGAAGGAAGTTTTTTTAACAGTGGCTGCTAACAGTTGGTTTCATCCTCAAATAGAAAAATTGACATTTTTTAGTAATTTCATTTTATTTGATTTCAATGTGGTATTTGGGGTTTATTTCTGGGATTCTATTATAAATTTTATTGTAATGAATTAGATAAAGCAGGACTACAGCAAGCAGGATACTATGCACTGGTTGAAGACAGTGTTTTTGTGATTTTAATGGTTACTGACCAATTTGATGTGACCTCAGAGTGCAGGTAGGATGCATAAAGGTTTTGTAAATTATTTTACTACATTCTATTGCATTTAGTGTGCAGCATGACAGGTGTATTTGGCCATGTTATGTCAGTGTTTTATATTCTGACAAATACACTAGTTTTTTATCGAGAAGCTGAATTTTTTGTTACAAGCCAGATTGTTGTAGCCATATTATATTCCTCTAGAGTAACAATGACATTTTCTCCCCTTACTTATGCCAACTAAAGCTATAATTTTATGGATTTGGAAGGTATTTGGCATAGTGCTGCTTGGAAATCTCTACAGTCTCAGACAAATGCATTGTGCGTGTGCTGATCAATGCAGCAGCCACTTTTCCAGGAATCTTGCAGCCCTGTCTGCTAAGATTTACTTTGAAAATATTAAAAAAATAACCTCAAAAACAAGCAAGAAACAGAAACTTCCTTTGCTTTTCTCTCCCCACATCACCTGATACTGTCATTTATACTGTGCTTCTTGAGACAGGAACAAAAAGATAGGCACGTGTTAATGCTGAAGGTTTGTTGTTATGATAATTGTGTTCCATTTCTAGCCCTTTTGCTACTGAAGTAACTTCAGGAAAGTTGAGAGACCTTTCAAAGCTTCAGTTTACCCATCCGTAAAATAGGGATAAGAATCCTGACCTATTTTTCAAGCCAAATTAAATTCTTTTTCTGTTTATAGACTATTAACATTAGGTAGACATGCAGAATGGAGAAGAATACCAACTTTCTAAACTAAATCTGCAAAAAAATAATACAGTATGGTAACTGTGTCTAAGGCCATGTGATATAAAATGTTCATGCCTTCCTATATACTGAAGATTATATTATTGCAAGATGAGGGGGAAGAAGAGTTATGCTCGACTTTTGCAATAAAAATCCCTGCTTTATTTCCATTATGCATACCATCTGTAGAAATGTAGTAATTTTAAGAGACCTATTTTTTTTGATGCATTTTTTCTGGATGCATTTATTGCAGCAGATGCCTACAAGGACATGTTTTACAGTGTACAAAGCCATATCTGGATGCATACATCTCTGTAGCCATAGATACCAGTGTGCTTAACAATTCACATACAGCTGTTAGCTTCACTAAAGCTAATTCACTAATTCACTAAAGCGGTTAGCTTTAGTCCACTCAAAGCAGAAACTTGGTTTTTAATCTATATTTTGCCTAGTGAGAAGATTAATCTATTGTCTGAATATAATGAAGGCAAGTTCTGTGAATTTTTTCTTTTACTGTAATTTTTATTTTGAAATGTAGGCACCACTATGGGTCCTACCAATGTGACATTGCAAAGGCCCGAAATGGTCACAGGGTTTTATGAGATGATTCTTGTTACCTAATTGAAACGCAGTGAAAGAACGACTGTGTACAGCACAAGAAGAATGACTTTGTGTTTTATTTCCATGGTTCTGTTTCAAAATATATGAGGCCCTTTGCATAACAGAAATGCCTCTGAGTTTTATTGAATTCATTTTCCTGTTCTCCAATCTTGCAGTTTGCATGATCTGAAGTTTTGTTTGGGCCAGAATTTGAACATGAGAGATTTAGGTACCAGTCTAGCTGAAACCCTGAGTCTGAACACCCTGACGAGCTCTGAAAATTTGCATCTGGATTTAGAACTTCTGTTTAGTTAAATTCAATATCATCCCCACCAAATTTTCCCCCTCTGCTTTGACACAGACACATACTCTTACCTGTAAAAAACCCATCATCCTTATTTATTGTACATACTTAGTTTTGTATCTATCCATGTTTTAAGTTTTTCAACAGTTCTAAACTTGAGAATTGCTGAGAATGTGCTGGGGAAGTGGTGTGCCTATGTGTGTGGATATGTAATATCCCTACTCTCACCCACATTTGAATAAATACATATGCATTCTCAAGTATACTTCCTATAGATAGTATACAATCTTTGCAGAGGTGTTGTAGATCTAGAAAGCGTTCTGTATTTTAAATTTGTGCTAGATGAAGTAGAGCCTGTAACTCATCAAAGAAATCCTGCAATACGTTTGTTCCTCATATTTGCTGATAAGGTGTTGTTTGTTTATCATATTGTATTGGTGAATGTGATCCTGTAATAGACTGGTTTTTTAAATACGGAGTAGGACGTTTGTTGAGAAAGAAATCATATTGAATGTCCCCAGCAGCAGTACCTCTAATGTTGCCTTCCTGGGAGGGTGAAAAAGACAAGTGAAACTATTCATTTCTGCTATCAGATAAATGAACTGTAGCTCTAACCTCACCTGTGACAGGAGAGGAACGATCAAGTAGATAAGTCACTCAGGTGACTGCTTCCAAATAGTGCTTTATACTGCTTTGCGATCAGAAAGAGCGAGAACTATTTACTTCATTTTCATAACAGAGAATCAAGGGGTTGCTGGGTTTGCCTTCAGGAGGCTGCTTTTCTGTGGGTATTGTTCTGTTGGAATTCAATAAGTGCTGTGAAGTTACTTCATTTTCTGTTGTAAGTAAACTCCTAAATCTTCTGTTTTATCTCAATATTGAGACAGTATTTAGATACTGGACTATTGGCTTGTTTAGGACTGTTTATTCTCCACATGTCCCTCTCCTTCTGTCTCCCTTCCTCCCATCTTCCGTATTTTCACTGTAGCAGAAGCTTTAAGGTGCTGAAAATCATTGAAATTTTAGGCTTGGAGGGTTCCTTCTTCCCTTAAAAGTCTAAAAAAAAAAAAATTAAGTTGAAATGAAGGATGTCTGCTCATTTCCCAGTCTGGGGAATTGACATCCTTATATGTATTGAATTACAGGGCTGTAAAGAGTTCAGGTTCAGTGGGAAGTAGAGAGGAGGACAGATAGGAGTAGATGGAACGGGGCAACGGAAGAAGGATTAGAATAATATGTCAAAACTACACTGAGTATTGTTTTAGCCAATCCCTTATCCCTAAAAAATAGGTAATTATAAGAATTTCTCTAAGCACAAATAAATCTTAATTTCCTAGTTCTAAAAGGATGCTTTAATGCAAAACTTGTTCAAACTGGTGTTTAGAAAGTTTAAGGAAATCTGTCAACTTTTTATAACCCTAAGCTTTGGGATTTCACTGGCCAATCACCTTGTAAAAAATGTGTAAGCCACAGTTTCTCTACTTCAAATGGTGCATTCTTGTAGCATTTCAAACAAATGTCTTTTTCCCAGTCTTACTTCTGTGTGAAAATTATGCTTTATAAACACCATTCCAAGACTGAACAAATAACGTGTTGAAAGTCTCTCGTGACTATGTTTCTTGGAAGAAAAGCCTGAACATTTGCTGCTTTTTAGGACTGTAGCCTGAAAAAGCCTGGAAGGTTGCATCGGTGAGCCTGTAAAATAAATATATAAATAATATATATATATAAAAATAATAAAAAAGGTGAAGCTGTGGTGAGTAGATTCCCTTCTGACACCTGGTGGATAAAAGGGAAAGCTACATGGGGAAATAATGCAGGAGGAAACAGACTATAGTAAAAGGGAACATTGAAAATGGTGGGACCAAGGGTTACCAAGAAGGGAGAAAAGATTAAGAAACCCTCACAATTCTGAAATTTAATGAATCAGCTCAATTAAGAGTTAACTATTTCCTTTATGCTACAGGGTGTGATACATCTCAAGAGACGTAGATGGCACTCAAGTTTTCCAGCTTTTGTTCTCTAATTACTTCTAAATTGTGTTAACATTATTTTACATGTTTCCACATACTGAGTTTAACACGTAAGATTTTCTACAAAAATTAATGTTCTGACCAGAAGGTCATTGACTTCAAAGAAGGTCATTTATTTTCAAAGCTTCTGCTTTCTACTTGAAGTTTTGAGATCATGGCAGAGAAGGTTCCTAAATTGCTTATGCAAAGTTTGAGGAGTAACTAATTTATTTGAAATGCAAGTTATAGAAATTTCTCACATAAAATCTTTTCACATAAGATGTTATTTAAAATTTTTCAAGTAGGTAAGTTGTTTTATTATTAAAGAAGAAAAAGTAATTTTTGCACAGCAGTTTTGAACACAAATAGAAAAATATTGAATAATATTTGAGTTCGTATAGTTGCTTTTTGCAACAGTTTTGGAGAATGAAAATTGCCATTTGAAACATTGTGACCCTCATACTTAACTAATTAATAATATCTTACATGCTTTATTTCTTCCACCTGGTGGCGTGTCATACATTGGCCACTGTTATTTCACAGTCTATCTTCTCTTTGAAAAGTGCATGTTTTAGAAACAACTTAAAAAGCAAATCAAGGAATTCTTGAAAGTGTTGCCACCCCAAACTTGTGTCTTCTTATCAGATTGTATGGAACAAATCCGTCAGAAGAGGCTAAGCTTTCTGATCCGTATTGCTCTCCTTGCCTTACCAAGCAACATAAAAAGACAATAATGTGTGAGCACCATTGTTATTTCCAATTGAAAAGGTTGAGGAATTAAGAAAATAAATTATTTAATTATTCTACAGTGTGTAGCATGCAATTCTGTGTATATATTGAGCTGAGAATTTATAAAGATATTTGCAAGTTTGTTTTTGTGGTGTTACTACATGTGGCCTATGGTTAACTAGGGAATGTCCATGGGATTTTTTATGTGCTAGAAATTTATTTAAATACTTGTTATTTCATTTTGATTTGATGGGCAGTGCTAATATCTAAGAACTCTTATGAAATCAAGTAATTAATATACAGGACAAGACAAAATGATACAAACGGGAGCTGGAAATGCTGACTGAGGTATATGAATAAAAAGCAGGGTGTCTGATAGACTACCTGCTAAGATACATATTTAATGACTGTAAAAATATAAATTCCCTGTGTGAGGCTTAAATACAACTATACTTATGCTTTTGTCTCTAGCTCACCTAAAGCTTTACAAGGAGGGACCACCAGGTGGGTGGAACAGTGTAATGTTGTCCGTCTGTGTCTAGTCTTTGGTCTCGTTTGTTGCTGTAAAGGCAGTATTTACTTTTCCGTGATGGAATAAAAGTGATAAAGGCAGAGTCTGCAGTACCTACCACTGTTAAGGACTAAAAATTTAATAAAGACTATAGAAGTTCTGTAATTATAGATGAGGAATTTTTTTTCAGAATTCTATCTTACATCAGTTTTAGTGGCTGCCTTCCCACTAAAGTGAGTGGAACTTAGGTTGATTTCTTGGACTTTCAGATCCATCCCACAATACTGAGTGTGAAACTTTGCAAAGTTAAAATTTGAAGTCTGGTTGGAAGGACATCACAATTGAGAACTGATGTATTACTTTCTCTTCTTCTTTTCTTCCTTCTTTCTCTTGTCTGTGAGCAAACTCTAGGTAAATGTAACCCATTTTAGAGACAATCTAATATGCCTAATAACTGGCTTACTTATGATCTGGCCATGCTTGTTCTAAAAATCTTTGAAGCAAATACTGTAGGTGTAGTGAAAATTGAGCTGGAAAAGTTCTTGCCGAGTTGGTGGTCTATGGTCCTCCATTGTGAGGCGTATATTCTATAAAACTGAGATAAGAGCTGAATTTCAGCAAGAAGACAAGGTGAAGTGAGTTAATAAATGATGAGAAATATTGTAGCAACATACTTTTACTGATTTGAATAAATACTGCGTATAAAAAATGGGAATTGAAGTTTTTTGTACAAGAACTAAATTTGCCCTGTTTACTAGTTTAGTGCTAGTCAGTTTTGAAGGATTCAAGGGATGATAGCTTTTTACTTTTCCACAACTTTGATGTATTTGAACACACATTGGTCCTTATTCAAAACAAGAGCACATTTAACACTGCCAAAGAAATACAAAAAAATCCCATTGAAAAGTGTGTGGGCTAATTAGATACATACTGATAGCAGCATTAGCAATGAATCAGTAGGGATATCTTTTGAAGGAAAAGGAAATTTAATTGTGCTTTAAGAAGAGGAACAAATGACACTAACCAGATTTGTGGAAGTTTATTTCAGCTATACCCTGTGCTGTGTCTTTCTTGCTCAGTTTTGTGTCCCACCAAGAGCAGGACACACAGAGCCCTGGCCATTGTTGGATTTCAAATGAAGCTTAAGGAACATATTTAGTACAAACTCTCGTGACTTGGAAACTGCTTTTAAGTAGCTCCTTTGAATTATTGAATTATTATCAAGTGTGTGATAACTAACTGAAGCTGAGTCGGAACTGTGTTTATCGCAAAAAAGGATTTTCTGATAGCATTCCTATTTTTTTCTACAATGACTTGTCACTTCTGCAGTTACTTGCTGAAGTCACTGACATAACTGAATAAGGCATGTTTCAAAGCACTTATATTTTTCTGTGTATGTGGAAACGAGAGAAGGTGACATCTTCTGGAGAGTCCTTCTGTGGCAGCTGAGAGCAGGGTGGTTTTGTGGTATTTTAGGTGAAGACTGACTAGTTTCATTCTGGTGTCATGAAGGTGGTGAACCTGTTTACTTTTTATACATGTGCTGCTTTTTATGATTTGAGTATATATGGTCCATAACGCAGATAAAATACTCTGAAATTTGGGTCTACCATTTTCATAAAATTAATATTTTAATAAAAGCTTCCTAAAGACATTCTCAAATGATGAAATGCCAACTCCCTAGTGATTAAAAAATCCTTTCTGAAGAACAAGAAATTCTTTCTGCGTCCTCCTTTTAGTGTAATGTATTGCCTCAGAATCTCTAGCCTGAAATTCTTTTTATTTCTGTAAGTTAAGAAACTGTCATTATACTGTTTGTGGATGATAATTATCTGTTTATTCATTAAGCAGTTTCCTGTTCTCACGCTTTTCAAACAATTATGGTATAGCAATCTGCTGAGTTAAAACTTTCTAAGGATTAAGATTTGTTTTCTTTTTTTTGATCCTTTTTTTTAGTTGAGTTAGGAATACTAGATATTGTCAGTGAATATTCAATGTGATTATTTTACAAGACTTATAAACAAATCTTATGACCAGGATAAACTTTTGATGCTTGTATCACTGAAGAACAAGTTAGTCCTTAACTCTACCATGAAACACCATTTAGATGATGATGCAAGTGGACATCATATTAGAAGAAATAAATCTAAAGGACTTTGAAGCCATGTTCTATTCGCTTTGAAGTTTCATAATGAGAGTCCACTCATGTCTGTTACAGTTGCATGAATACTTCTTAGGAAATATGACAGTGTTCAGACATTTTTGCATTAATTAAAGCAACTTATATTGAAATTTGTTAGAATTTCCCCGCACATACCATCAGTGATCTTAGGGTAGGAAAGTTATGTTGTCTATATAAGCTGTCATTAAGTGGACTTCTGAAGAGTCTGGTCTGACAGACTCATCTCTCCCTGACAATTCAATTGCTAGCATTTCCCATTGCCCTCACTTGAGATAGGCTCTACCTTACAGAGCCACTCTGGTGGTGGTGTGGAGGTCCTAGAAACACTTAGGTATTTAGAGTTACAGGCCACTAATGATTTACTGCCTGCTTGGAGACTGGACAAATGAGCAAGCTATTACATTTGTCCATCCCATAAAAATCCTGTATTTTTTCCCTCCTTTCCAATGGAGCAAATAAGTAAACAGCATCTTAGAATTGTTTGTGGAATGGGAAAAGAAAATCTTACCACTCATCTCTACCCTAAAGCTGGGATTCTGAGGTGAAGGAATTCTGTCCTACACCACCTACACTACTGTCAGATTTTGAAGGTCTTCTGAATTTGTGACTAAAAAGATTAGAGGTGTAATTATTTGGGAGTTCTGTGTGTGTTAAAGAAGCCAGCACAAACTAAACCCTCCATTCAATATCCTTAACACCTCGATATCCTAGCTCAACTTCCTCTATAGAAAGCACAGACCCAAACAGGCCCGCAGAATTTAAGGGTGTATTGCCCCAAGACCATATTTGTCCTAGAAGGTCAGGATAAATGCTAAAGCTGAACAGTTGGGACAAATACTGATGGACTCATTCAGATATCAAGGGCCTTCTATACTGCTATTTTGGATACTTGTTTTTTATGATTGTTAAGGGTAGATTTGAGCAGTCCTGTGTTACGCATTTTATTTGCAAAATTAGCTTTGAGGGCCAAAGTTTTAGAAAACAGAGTGCTGCAAAAATTAGTCCAATATATTGAATACATCTTTGTTTCAAATTATTCTGTGTTAAAGTTTAAAACTTGTGGTTATGAAGTACAATAACTATTTAAAAGTATGTGCTTTTTGTGTAACTTACATCACAATATACAAGCTGTCTCTATTGCCTTACATTTTTTTCCACATGTAAACTTTGGTATCTGTCAAGTTTTTGGGTTCCAGGTACTTTTGTTTTTAAATTGCTATTCAAGACAATGTGAATAAAACCTTCTGCTGTTGTACCTGTACACCCCTAATGTTCTTTAGTGAATTTGTACACTCTTTGCTCCAGCAGATGTGATGTATAAATGGTTGCAGGTGTTTGTCCACTGTTTCACAATACATGATACTCCATTGTTTTCACACAGTTGATGTCTGTGATTCCACAACAAATTCCATTTCTGCTGCCTTAGAGCATTTTAAGCCCTTTGTTCACTTCTTGTCCATCTTAATTACTCACCCATTTTTAATTGTTTTGTTTTGCTGCTTCAGCTCTTCCATTGTGCTTCCACAATAATTCTCTTATCTCCTTACATACTATGTTTGATGCAATTACAGGATACAGAGTTGCTTCTTCCTTGCAGTAGGTATTTAGTTAAAACACAGTCTCATTTCCTTCTTGCAATCCATTACCTTGTTGTAGATGTTAATTCCATGCTTTAACTGGAGCATTTTGAACGTTGTAGTACCTTATGATAAAGAAAATATTATAAAAAAATTCCTTGCTTTTAGATCCAAATTTCTTTTCCTGATAGACTGATATCTTTCTAGTCAATGTTATCTTTATATGATCCATATTGCCAGCATACTTTAAAAGCATGAAGCAGACTGATACCAAATCTAGAAAGTTAGCTAAGGAAGAATGTTATCAGACTTGCACTGGTTCTGTCTTTGCAATGTTCAATGCTAAAATATTTGTTTTAAATCAGATAAAATACTAATTATAATTAATTTTCCAGCAGTTGTGTGTAGGCAGAACCAAATATAGTATGACTGGAAGTAAAGTTATGGTGCTTTCTAGTATTGATTATATCTATGAGTGGCAGAACAGGATCATGACATTAGTCTAGTTGATCACTCCAGAAATTGTGGGGTTTTTTTCCCAAGCACCTTCTAAAAACATGCAGTTGAACAAGAAAATTTCAAATGTATGTTACTATCGAATAAAATCTAGCAAGCTAATCATTAGGAAAAAGATAAGACAAAAAAGTGTATTAAAATAAAAATCTAGATGAAAAATTAATGAGGTAACAAGTTCACAGCCAGAATAAAAGAATAGTATATCTGTATCCATAAATTGGTGAATTATAGTTTGACTTCAGAAAAAAAAAAAGTTATTAATGGGGTTAAAATTATTAATTAAAAATTATTATTGATTAAAACTGCTCCCCAGTGGAAGTGGCTAATTTTACATTTTCTCAATCTCCTTCTTCAGATTTCCAATAAATCAGAGATCTATTTTCTTGTCACTGGAATGTGTAATATATCAACTCATTATGGAAATTATTCCTAATTTTCTTGTTTTAATCATATTTATCTATAGTAGAGAATAATGTTTCAAACAGTAAAAAAAAGGACTACTATTATTTTACAAGCGATAACATTTAATATACAGTGAACATTGGAATGCGTTTACGGAGCTAGATTTAAAAAAGCTCCATATCTCTCTTGTACTGGGGAGCCTAGCATTGGACACACTGTGCTTGGTAGTGATCAAAAAGCAACTGAAATGGTAGGAAGTAGGAAGAAAGAAACAGAAGATAAAATCTTATAGACCATCATAATGACATTGTATAAATGTCCACATTTTTGATTTCATGGGAAATTGTAGTTTTATCACCTCAGAGAGGGTATACTAGAACTCTTAAAGGTTAAGGGAAGGATGGCAAATTTAATAAACAATATGGGATGTTCTTTATGAGGAAAGCTTATGTAGACTAATTTTCTTTCAATTAGAGAAGAATAAGTCAAGGGGGCATGTGATGGACATCTCTAAAATCATAAGAAACAACAAATGGGGAAATGGTGAACAGTTGTTCACTGTTTCTACCAGCACAAGAACTGGAGACATCAAATGAACCTAACTGGTGCAGATTCAAAATAAACAAAAGGGTCTTTACCTAATGTGCAATTAATTCTTTGCTGCAGGATGTTGTCTGCTTGCAGGAGTTTTAAGATCAGCAGTACACATTCATGGATGAGGAATCCACTTGCAAACTATTAAATATGCAAACAACTTGTCTGATTTAGAAAGTTCTTGAATTGCAAATCAGGTTGCTGGAAGAGTGTACTGGAAAAGTACTACCACCTTTTCACCAGTTTTTTAACTTTTTACACCTCCTTTTTGGCTACTGAGACAGAATACTAGGCAAAATAGGCTTTTGGCTTGTCTCAACAGAGATGTAATTTTGTTCTCTATGAAACAGAACGATTTCTATTTCACAGTCACACTTCTCTGCACTGTGGCAGTTCTCAGTTTACCTCTTCAGGGGCCTGTAGAAATAGGAACAAAAATAGACTTTGCATTGTGTTCCCAAACCTCTGTAAATTAGGAATATGTGACATGGATAATCCCAAAGTAAGAAGTTTTTGCTTAATTCACTGCACTTTGGAGTGTGTTCTGGAAATTGAATCCGTTTCTGGTAAGAACTTCAGCTCCTTTTTCCAGCATCCTTCTGATTTAATGGTCTACAATGAGCTGATCTTCCCAAACTAGACATTTTATTTTACTTACGTAGCTATTTTTTCCGCTATTATGCATTAGTACAGCTTTTCTATAAAATCTGTTTGACTGGATAACCCTTGGGTACCTTCAATGGGTAATAAATATTCCCCTGAAATGATCTGGATAGAACTCAGAACTTGGAAAAGGCATTTCTCTGTCCAGCTTCTATGTGAAGGGAGGATCTTTGTGGTTTAATGTTGGTGTAAGTTGCGCATTGGATGCACAATACATATGGCAAATCCTAGAGGCAGAAGGTACGAATGTAAAGGATGAAAGTGCAGAAAAGTGGTAGTGGTAGTAGAGAGAAGGGTCATTTTTTCATCACTATCATTCTCATGACAATGAGGTCCAAGTAGAGTTTTGGTCTGATTAATCTGTATGATTAGCAAGACTGCATTAGATACCTGTCTTACCTACTGACTATGGCAAAACATGGGAGTAAATGGAAATCTAAGTTTCACAGTAAGGAGATATGGGGTTTTTTACAATTACTAACTGATTTATTTTTCCAACAACAACATAGAGAAGGAAAATCTTCACTGTCACGTCACTGTATATCTTTAGTTTTCATCAATGCCTTTATCTGGATTCCCATGTACTTTGCCAACTTTCATGTTACTGTAAAAAAAAGTATTTTAGTGAAACATTTTTCACTAATCTGGTATTTTAAAATACATTGCTAATGACTAGCAGATGTAACAAATATTTGTATTTATTTAAGACTTTATAATGTATATCTGCTTTATCTCACTATCCTAGAAAAAGCATCCAGTTTTATAAAAGTTTGCTTTAGCTGTAATGGGTTATAATTATCGAGTGAAGTTGTATAAATAAAGAGTATGCCCAAATGGGCAACAAATTCCATCATTTATTAAATTTTTCTTGGGATGGAGTCCTCTCAAAACAAAGGAAAAAGTAGTAAATTACAAGTAGTAAATGAAAATTTAGAGTTAGAGCTGGTTGGACCTGAATCTATGCAGGGAGTTTGTTTACTTTTTTGCCTGTTTGCCATATGTAAAGGGATAATATTTTTAATTCTTTTCTCAGTAATGAAATCCTAATTTGCTTGTGGTCATTTTTCACGATTGGAGCACTTGCCATCTAATTTGTGTCTAATTTGTTTGTATCAAAAGCCCTTCAGAGTAATATCTGCATTAGGGATAGCTAATTTATTTATGCCCTATAGCCACTGTCTTCCCGGCAGGCTGTTTGGAGAGCAGGCAAGTACAACAGGATGTTTGTATAATCAGCCTTCTGTTATCCAGCTTAATGAAAGACTTTTAAACCTCAGAAAATACAACCCCCCCTGACATTACACAAACTAGGGGATAGTTATGGTATAGAATACAGTAGAGTCACATCGTGGCACAAGATTAGCTTGGATCTATAAAGTAGGGTGTAAAGAAGAGGGACCCAGGCTCTTTTCAGTGGTGCCCAGTGATGGGACCAGTGTGAGCACACATTGAATCACAGAAGGGTCCAGCTAAATATCAGGAAACACTTTCTCACTATGAGGGTGACTGAGCACTGGCACAGGTTGCCCAGAGAGGATGAGGGGAATGGAGATTTGTGGAAGCATTCAAAAGCTCTCTGCGCATGGTCACGGGCAACCAGCTTGAGGAGGGTGAGGAAGTGGGGGTGGGATTGGACCAGATGAGCTCCAGAGGTCCCTTCCAACCTCAGCCATTCTGTGGTTCTGTGATTAGAAGCTTTATTTCCATGTCAGTCTTGAAGGTCCTTAAGGTATTGCAGCACCAGTAAGTGGGAGGTGGTACGGTTCGCTTGCAACTTTGTATCTCAGCTGGCCATGAGAACTATCCACATATGTTCTTGTGTCTTAACTAATAAGTCTGTATGAGTTACAATTATTATGCATGAATCAGGCTGTCTACACACTGAGCCCTATCAGATTTCTTAAACTCTGGCATAGTTAATTTGTAACCTAGACAAATCACTCATTGAATTTAGAGTTTACAGTATTTCTGGATTGTTTCTGTAGTCTAGATGAATCTGTTTTGTGAGTAAAATGGAATCTAAGGACTCAGCAGTTTATAAAGCCTGACCTATATTTTGTTCACAGTACAGTTCCTTCCACTGACATTTCATTACTGTTTACTTTGCTGTTGTGATTTTACAGCACCATCCGAAGCAGCATCTGAACACCATTGCATAATTAAACTTTATTATTTTGTTGCCAGCATGTTCAGAAACTGATTTTTGGAATTACACAGATGCATTTATTTTTTCTAGTCAAATTCTTCAGTGTTTTAAAGATTCAGATTGCCATCTCTGTGTGCAGGATGTTTTCTTGGTATGTTAACTATCCATGTAGAATTATATCAAATTAAGGTGACTTCACCAAAAATATGAAAGGAATGGACATGAGTTACTTTGTACTATACAAAACTGTAATTATGATGTGATTTCTTTTTCATCATATGTTACACACAAAAATAAATATTTGCTTGAGAAGAATTAAAAAGGTACTTTGCTGGTTGTCAGCTTTGATCCAATAGATAGTTTCTTCTAGTTAAAAAAGAAGTACAATGGTAGAAAGAAACAAAAGCTTATGCTGTAGAATGTCAGTTTATTGTGTAGTAGACAATCTATTAAATATTTTACAGTATATCTATTTATGATACATTTTCTCTTATGCAGTAGCAGTATTTTAGGTAATGAATTAGGTCTATTAATTCCTATAATCTAGTACTTTGTAAGTATATTTTAAGGAATGAGTAAACCATAAGAGAATTGCTACTCTCTATCTTACCTCTGCTTTAGAACAAAGATTAAACAAAACAATCTCTAGAACTTACTTTTGAGCTTTCAGCTAGGAGAAGTAATTAAAAACACATGCCAACTTAAAATGATGCTGTCTTGCAAAAAATGACATATACTTAATTTTTAAAAAAATTTTAAACTTTTTTATGCTGTGTTAGGTTTCATCCATCGACATTCTTCCATCATTCTCTGACTGCACAAACATTTGTGCCAAGATAAGAAAATAGGCATCAGAGGGTTGGGAATGGGTAGACATGGTGAAAAATCTGCTTTTGGTGCCAGTGCAGTTCTATATCAGCATGTGTGAACTATGACTCTCTTACCCAAATCCCAAATAATATCAAGCATTGTACAATCCCACATAGAATGTAGATCTTCTGTTAGTATAGATCTGTAGATCTGTATCCTTCTGTTAGCAAAACTAAGAACTGATTGTTAGCAGCATTATCAAAGCCTGTTGTTTGCTTCAGTTATCATGTGATCTTAAAGAGCTAAACATCAAGTCAGGACGTTCATAAGGTTCATGCCCTGCAAACTTGAGTGCTTAACCAGCTGAGGTGCCAGAAGGGTCACAACTTTTTCTGGGCACCTGAGGCAAGTCTTTTGTTAAGTCCTGTTGAGGTGAATGGATAAGCAGAGCCTGTATCCAGAGGGAATATCAACCAAGGTTATTAACAACAGAAAATCTAAAAGTCCATAAACCTAACCAGTTGTGATTCCAGCAGAGCAGTCAGGCAATTTTCCCATGCTGGAAAGCTCTAAGTAGAGCCCCTTTAGAGAGGAAGGAGTAGTTTAGATAGATACTATTACTACACCCAAATATTATTTTTTTTTTGTGTGTGTCTTGAAAAATATAAATCCTTTTTGATTTTGTATATCAATACAGCTGCTTGCATATAGCTTCACCTGTGTTTGAAAAAAATAGCTTTGCATTAATTAAAGGCTTCCCCATCCAGATTATCTTTACCATGACCAGGTTATCTTTCATCTTTCCTCCATGTGCTCTCAAGAGAAAAAAAGATAAAAAGAAAAAAGCACCTAAGCACTGGAATATTTTACTGATCTGGTGCTTTGGTCCATGCTTTGATGTTCTAATGCTGTATTATTAGTTCTACTGGTCCAAGGACCATACAAACCCGTTGCTGTTAAAGAACACTAAAGATGTTTTGAAGTCTTTGGACTATTTTCAATCCTTGTTTAAATTAGGATTTGATTCCTTTTCTAGTTGAGGAAGCAGAAGCCAAGCCAGGGAACTGGAAATACACTTTTGGATTAATTTTGATTTGGAAGCAGATAGAAGTGGGGCTTTGATGGTCTAAGAATGTACTCCAGTTGCTTGTTTAGGAGGGCTGTGGCTCCTGGGCCAATGTCTTACAGAAGACGGGCTTCTCTTAAATCATTACACAGCTGTAATGAAAGGTCTTATCTTTCTTTGCCTGGCCAAATGCAGCCATCATATAGATTGAGGGGAAACTAGCATGAGATTCAGGTTCTAGAGGTTCATTTGGTAGATATGCACCTTAACATTACGGCCATCACTAAACCTGTGTAATCAATACCCACCCTTCTAATTTTTTCATTGCTGATTTAAATTTCTCTGGCTTTAAGTTTCAGGCTTTCAGTTTTGTTATACCTTTGGATTTTGTTATGTTCTTGCTAAACGGAAGAGCTATTTAGTACCCTGTGAAGGTACTTAAACCCTGTAATTAATCTTCATCTGATGGAATTAAGACAAAGAATTCTTTGTCTTAATTGTACCCCTTTCTGTTGGGTACTTTTCCAGGTCTTCATTTGTATTTGTGATTGCTCTTTTATCCAATTTGCCTATGTATAGTGATTGTATGTTTACGGCTCAGTTTAAATCATTATATTTAATGCATGTTTTTTTAGAATTCAGGTGTGTGTGTGTGTGTGCATGCATGTGTATGTCATAATATCCTATCATCTCTACATTTATCTGCAAAGCTAAGCAAAACTAAAGTTTTCTCTTGTTATTTCAATCTGATGTATCTTCCTCTCAGCATGGAAGACCACTTTGCTTTATCCTCTGCTCTCAGAAACACCATGGAAAATGTGGTCAATGTGGTCTTAAAAAATAATGCTAATTACTGTGTTTAGATTTTCTTTTCTATCACCATTGTAAAAGGTCTTTTATTTGAGAGCTACATCTGCATTCTGGACCAGGTGGAGTTGTATGAAATATACTATGCTGAAGATGGCACATTGGTTGCTGACTCTAATGGAATGTACATTTTTATTTTTACAGAGTACCAAGCTGCCATTTTGCATTTAAAGAGGGAACACAAAGAAGAAATTGAAACATTAAAGGTATAGTTTTGTAATGATTTTTTTTTTAGTTTCCCAGACTCAAATGCATTTTACAGATTTAAGTAGTGCAAACATACTTTCCATCAAATGTTAAGAATTTGTTTCTTTGTAAAAGTTGTTTTCAGTTGACTGCTGACTCAGTTAAAATTAATGCAGTTGAAATCCATACATGCACTCATGTATGCACGGCAAAAAGCAGTTTTACGTTTCCCCTTTGTAGTTTTGCTTATTGTTGTACTCTTTAAGTTCTTCACTCTACCTCAGCAGTGCAGTACTTTTACATTTGCTTATTGTATTAAGGCACTGGAATTTAACTACTCACTCTTTCTCAGTGAAACATGCTTCTGTAGAAGCAATTTTCTGTAATTTTAGACTGAAAAATAAGCATTCCATTTGTGAGACTCTGAAGTTTTGTACTGAACAGTCTTTGTTGATGTCTGGTTTTGTAAGTGTAAACTTGACCAACTGTCTAATTGTCAAAAGCAGATATAGCAAAATTTAATATTAGAACTCGCATTCCCATGGCATGATAGCCTCTACTAAGCAAAGTGAAATATTACAGGAAGTTTTTTATCATAAAAGCAGGAACTTAAAGGACAGTATAACTTAAGGTGAATTTGTTGAGCAGTCCTAGTATAAAGAAAAATTAACAACATCTTCATTTTCTTGCCAATTGTGATGTATCTTATGCATAGCTGCACTGTGTTCTAATACAGGTCTGTATGCGAAATCCCTAGTATACAAATCACCAAGTACAAAACATTCTATATTTTCTTTGTCATCATCAAAGCAAATAGAATGGAAAAACACAAATTTTCTAACAGAGGAAGTCTGATAATCCAGTATACTGATATATTGACCATGTCATTTGGCAGATCACATATAGCAATCATTGGGCTAGTACAAGTACAGTATTTGTATTACACAGAGTATTTATATCTTTGTGTCTGTACAGAGGCCAGGACATAATGGATGTAAAACCTGTGAAGTTGAGAAAGCTCAGTGAGGTCTTTGAGTAGACAGGGGTGGAATGATGGTAGCAGCTTGAGGAGTGGACAGGACAGGCAAAGAGTCTCTGATGTGTGCAGCATCTCTTAAAATTCAGCACATGGAAAAGCAAGCTAGCACACATATAAGAAATATAGAATGTAAGTGTAATGCCTTCTTCCTGTATGGTGCATTTTGTTTTGATTTCATTTTTTTAGCAAGTCTGAGTGTCTTCATTGTCTCTTTCTTGTTGCTTCTTGTACCACTGCTCTATCCCCCTTCCTTAACAGTGTGCTGCTTGATTTTTGGACCTCAGCCCAGTCTGGTGTAAGGCATCAGGTTCATTATTGAGAAATATTTCCCTAGTATACCATTTCCAGCAATAAGTGTTTTGAAGGTTTCCTGAAACAGAGTCTGCACACAGGTTATGGCATATAGTACTGATGAATAAATTATAGTGTCACATGCTTCTGTGACTTCTGAATGCTGTGCCATCTGAGTAAGCGTTCCTGTTCTGTTTCTGTATGTCCTTGACAATGAATTGCTTGTACTAGAATATGACCCATCATAGATGCATTCTTTTTGTTTGTACAGTTGGTTTGGAGCTGTTTATTTCCCTGGAACATGTAGAATGCCATGTGAAAATTTCTATGTACTGCCAGACTAATAATCTAAAAAACATTTAGGCTGAAAGTACTGAATTCCTGTATTCTTAATATGTCCTGTGTCCAAAGAAGGTCAACACTGAGTTATTAATTTTGTGAAGAGAATGTAAAATCTTACTGCAGCATGTTATTTTTTATAGTGAGTGAAATCTGAGGGTTAAATGCTGCTACATGGTCCTGATGCTTTGGTAAATCATAAATTGTTAGTTCTGCTTCTAAGTTTTAGTAGTTTTCTAAATGAAAGGGTGTAATTTCAAACTTTTTCCCCCCTTTTTTTATAGCCTGGTTGCTTTAAGAGGTTCTTTCTCCTGTGTCCCTGATGTTCAAATATTTTAAAGAACAATTATTTTTTCTCCACGTCTCTGTTGTTAGCCTTTATTTTGTCTTTAATTTCAAAAAAGTTTTTCTGGATGTTATGATTAATTTAAAAATTATTGCTTTTCCCTGAAATCAATTCAGTCAGAATATAACAGCAAAGGGACATGATTTTTGTTCATTCTTTATGTTACCAGCGTTTGCACTGGTGAAATATAATACATTAGAGAAGACCAGACATTTTCTGTATACTCTTTCTCTTGTGGCTTTTCATTACTTGGAGGAAGGGAAAAGATATATTCTAAGATTAAAAAAACATGAATTACTACATACTGCTGAACGTATGGAACTTTACATTATAAAATTTAATATGGGAATGTATAAGGAAGTAAGATTGTGTCATCGTTTAATGTAATACCTTGTTGCATTTTGTTCTTTAGGGGTATAACAGAAAAATATGGTAGTAGATATTCCAACTATTGGAAGTGTTTGGGTTAAATGTGATTTTGTACTATGCACTGAAGGAACCTACAGCCAGAAATTTCTCTGAACTAGCTCTTTTGCAAACTGCTCCAAATCCCATGTCTTGAATTTATGAAGAAAATTGATCATCATACCTTCTCTGTAAAAGATTAGGAGTGAGACCCTTATTCTTTGTTATTCCTAAAATGCCTAGAAAAATTTTAAGGAGTCCTGGAAGGTATGTGTAGGAGAAGGTTCTCAAAAAAATTTTAAGCTGTCGTCTGGAGGTGAAAGCAAGCCAAGTTATCCAGAATTTGTCCCTTGAAACCTGTATATAGTGGCTTGTAAGTGAGAGATCTCTACTCTTTAGCAATGGGAAGTGTCCTATATTTCTGTACTGTTTCTTTTGGAAGTTATTTTTCTCCTTGACTATATGAATGAAATTCTTAATGGATTTTTATTCTTTAAGATTTGTTATTGCTAAGTTAATTTCCTATGAACTTCAAATGGAATACCCAGACTACAACCAGGGCTTTACAGATACCATCACACTGAAAGGGTTGGTGCCGAATCTGTAGAGAGTTGAAGTTGCAGCAAATACAGCAGACTTGAAGGATGTAAAACAATCACTGGCTAGGGAGAATGAATGGCAGTATTGTGTTTACTTTATGTTGCCGTCTTTATGTTATCACAGTAACTTAAAGCTTTGTTCCTTTTTTTGATGTCATGTAGCATGCGTATTAATTAAGATTACAAAATTTATTACACCAAGTCAATTATCGATGAATCTGTACCATATCATATTGCATAACAATCAGAATAACTCATTACAGTTCTTAATGAGTTTGTTTATGTATAAATAATCATCCACTTGATGTATAATCATCCACTTGAAGATAATCTTTAGAAAGGGTAATATAGTAGAAATGAATACTTATTTTGTACCCATTTCCTTTAACTACATTTACTAGTTGCTTTTTCAAAGCATTTCTTGAATTTTTCACCTATTATTTACAAAAAATTGGATGAGATATTTTTAAGACAAACTATTTCTGTTCTTCACTGTTGAATTTTTAACTTTTCCTTTTCCTCCCGCTAGATGTCAGCTAAGTCTTTCAGAAGTTCCCAAAGCATTTCACAGCTTCTCTATATGTGTGCAGCTTTCATACTTCCTTCTAAACTGTGAGAGTATGTGTGGTGGTAACATTCTGCCCCCTATTTGTGAATCTGGCACAGTCTTAGTTTTAGGTCAGAAACTAGATTGCACATTATGGAACTAGAATCAAAGTTACTTAATAGATATGTAGTAGCTGTCATCATCTTAGTAGTGTTTTTCCCTACAGAACCAAGTCTACAGTATCTAATAACCAACAAAGTAGATGACAACAACTTAACAAATCAAAATATTGTAAATAGACTACTGATGCACATTCTATGATATACTCTGTAAGACAATGGTAGATATTTGGCAACAGTAAAATATAAACTATAGATAGCTTTTAAATTATGCAATAAGTATTATATCATAAAACAATAGATCTACATCTCTCAAAGTATCTAATTGCAAATTTTAGAAAGAAATACCTGTAGTTGCATCTAACACAGTTATGAACATATTCTGGAAACTTGAGAAATAAGGAGCGGTAAAGCAGTTGGTGTATAACTGTCTGTGACGTTATGAAAGAACAGGCTGGCCTCATTTAGAGAAGAATGTATCATGGGGTGTTCATAGTGACCTTTGTGGTCTCCTTAGTAATATTTGCATTTTTGCAAGGGTTTCAAGAGCTGAAATGTAGAAGTGGGTAGAAAGTCGTTTCCTTTTCGCAGAAAAACTTGTTTAACTTTGAAAACAATTTAGTATCATAGATTGAGATTAAAAATCAGTGCCTCAAAGTCCCACAGAAAAAGGTTGAAAAATGTGAAAGAAAAAGGAACGTGAAAGGGAAATTCATAGCAGCAGTCGAAATTGTCTGATAATTTCAAAACGATTCATTTTTATTTTATAATGAGACCATAAAACCATAAAAACATTTTCTCGGTTACTAAGTGAAGTAATAAAGCTTTACCTATGTGACAACCTTTTCATTCTTTTACAAATATATTTTTACATCTCTCATGCTTCACAAGTCCTTCCCTGGCACTTTGACTTTTCACTTTCCCATTGGTTTTCCCTCACAGTCAATGTGCTTCCATTTGTGAATGCTTCCATTGCTCTTTAATTATAACATGAGTACAACCAAAGGTGCTGCTTCTCCCTGCTACTTTTTGAAATTTGTAATTCAACTGTGGGAGGCAATGATTAATGGTGTTGAAAGCTGTTGAATGCCAGAATGCTTGTCAAAAAAACTCTTTTATAGAAGTGGGTGATTTCACTTTTATTTTGACAATTTAAAATGTCTTATATGTAAAAGTGAAATTTCATTTCAGCTTCAGGCAGAACATCAGAAATTAGATGCTTTAACACCAAATCAAAACATTTTAAAATATTTGAATTTGTCTAAATCTTCTCTTTTGTAGATAGTTTATTACAACAAAGCAGAATTTTTTTGACCAGATTCAAATGAAAAAATTCTGACCTGGATGCTCTTAGGTAGGGATCTTTAACATTCCTTTCTGAAAAAAAGAAATTTTTCTTCAGGATGCTGAGATTGTTGTTTTTAACCTTTACAACATGAAATGCATCCATAAGGTGGCTAGCTGCTTTGTATGTTCTTTGCTGGGTTTTCATGTCCCAGCATGCACAAATAGAAGAAAATCTGTATCATGTATGCTTCTGTATGGTGGAGTTGCAGCTCAAAGGAGCAGCCGAGGTCAGGAAGGGTTTATTAGTCAGTCTTTCCTAATGAGCTGTTCAGGCTTTTCAGCATTTCCATGTGCTGTTACTGATGAAGGTCTCCCAGCTTGTGGTTAATTATTGATACTACTCTTGAATGTAGTAACTTTAAAAGTTTCAGTCTTTTGTGTTCAGCTGCTAAATGTATGCTTTCACCACTGTGTGTGTACTGTGTGTCTTTATGGATCGTCTTCTTGGCCACTTTGTCCTAATGAAGGAATTCTCCCTGCTCAGTGCAGAGCCTCTCTGCAGTGCAAGACAGTGAAAATAAAAAGACTGAAAAAAGCATAAAAAATATGAGAAAAAAGAGACTGAAATCCTATGGAATTGTATTAAAATATAGATTTCAGTACTCTTAAGGCTCCCAGACAGTGGGAGCAAGATTATCTTTAAAGTGCGTGTTTCCTGAAATAGAAAAAACCCAGCAAGAGAAACGTCACCCTGTAATGAAAAATTTACATGGCCTGTGCTAGAGAAGGTGCAGTAGCAAACTTGGGAAAGATAGCAAAGGACAAGAGCAATAAAACAGTAACTTTCTGCAGGGTGTGTACAAGCACACAAAGAGATAGCAAGAAGCACTTAATCTCTTTGGAGCCGCTTGTTAACAATTGCATCTTCATTCAGAAAGGAAGCTTGGAGTGATTCTTCATGGTTTATGAAGATATTCCCCAGTTCAGTTTTTAATTATGTTTTTAAAACTTGCACATTATAATACCTATACTAATGTCATACTCTAAAATCAAGTTCTTGATGAAGTTTTAAGTGTCTCTGCTGTGCTCTGGTACTTACATTAAGCAAAATTCTCCCACTCCTCCTCCACTGACTTGCTGTTTTCCATATTTTGATACAATGGGTGCTTTTCATCCTTAGTTTCCTTTAATCATATGATTAAATTGTGATTGCTTTCTTATCAGATACCTTGACTATCCAGGAAGACTTTTTTCTTTTGTTGTGTTGGGTTTTTTTCACTGCTATTTGCCATGTCTTATATTGCCTCTCCTATTTTCATCAATACAATTTCACTGTAAGAACTTTGATTGATTAGACTTTAGGTCAGCTGCAGAATGCTGTTAATTTGATATGTTGATCCAAGGATTCTCCTGTTTATTTAAGAAGTTACAACAGACTATATTTCATATATTGAATACAGTGAAAATGTCTTTAACTCAATTTCAGCACATGGACACAGACATGGTATTATAAAGTTAAAATGTGCATAGAGATTAACAAGATAATTTATAGCCTTAAAACTTTGGCAAGACTGAGCTCCTGCTCAAATTTAGACACATTACAAAACACTGCTTAATTAGGGCTAAAATGAAACTCTTCTAAAAAAATTCATTATAAACCCCTGCATTTATCATAGTTTGTGAAAGTTAGTTTTTCCTGTCATCTTGAGTAAATATGTTATGCACTCAGGAGGATAAAGCAGAACACGCACTGTGAACATGATGACATTTTATTTTGACAGATTTGGAAGACCTATGTAACATAGGAAATAATTGTCTACAAGAGAAATGAAGTGAAATGTGATCATGGGAGGGTAAAAGCCACTAAAAATTAAGTATTATCAGTGTTATCTTACCATTTTGATTTTGAAAACATGTACCCCATGCCTCCTTTTCAAAATTATCTGCTTTTTGAAATTTACTACACCAGATATTTGTTTGAATCGAGTAGTTGTAAGCCATTTCTCTGAATAAAATACATAATTTTCTTTAGTTTAAAAATTTGGGCTCTAATCCTGTTTTTGGAACAGGGACAAATTTGTTAAGGATGAACATTTTGCTGACAGAGGGAAGATCTATCTGAAATTAGAAGTTAAAACTTTTGAAACAAAACTATTTTTTCTCATACTCAGTAAAGACTCTAGATTTTAGCAGCTTCTGACTTTGCAAAGCTACTGCTCATTGTATTGCATTTTCTGGTGCTGACCAAATTTTTAATGTGCAATTTCCACAAAGCCACTGAAGATACCAAAGCCACCAAAGTTGTTATAAAATAACACTGGGGCAAAACTAAGTTCCACTTATTAGTGGGTGCCACAAGTTACTTTTGTATAGATGGGGATCACTCTTCCAAGGAGTGGAAGGCTAGAAGGCTAGAACCCTGTCTCTTGACTCCTTTTTGATGATGAGGCAATGTGAAAGAAAAGCCACTGGAATCTGAAGCAGACTACAAGAGCTGAAAAGATATATGGAGATGTGAGAGGTGGAGCTTTAGGTAGAAAATGGTGAGTAGAGATACTAGGATGAGACTGGCAAGCTGGAGGGGGAAAGAAGTAGTCTGTAAGTTAATACAGAAAACTGTAGGAGATAGATTGCAGAGACTTGGATCCAGGCTGAGGATACAGGGTTTACTTAAAAGTGGACAAGTTTCCCCAGAATATGTATCCTAGAATGAATGCAGTCTATACAATATTTGATTTTATTTTTATTGGTCAGTGAGTAATAACCTCCCTTGTGTATTAGTCTAAATGTGATCTAAATATACATACTTTCATCATGGATTTTCCAGTGTCACAAGTTTTAATTTGTCAGGATGTATAAACTGGATTTTACACTATGTATTCAGATAGGCATGTATTATTATTAATAATAATATTTTATGCACAGAGACCTAAGGTATAATTTATTTATTAGGATGTGTACATTTGCATATATGATCATTTTGAAATACCTTGCAATTATTCATTGGATCCCAGAATCTCAAGATAGTTGCTTAGAAAATAAGTTTAGCACTTGAGAAACAGACTAAAATGACTTGTGACATCTTACAGGAACTCTGCAGTTTGAGCAAGTATAGAATCTCCTTTTCCAGGTCAGCATTATCATGCTTTTACTATACCACTGTTGTCTCTCTTCCTGAGGTTCCATGCTTTGTTAATTATATACCTTTCAACTTCAGCACACATAATACAGAAGTTTTAAAAGCTCACAGCTTTTTCATAATACAGTTTTTAATTATTGTCTGGAATAACTCTCATCATGTTCACTGAATGAGATACTCGTTCTGTTGATGAGAAAGTTTCTGTGTAGCTGCACTACATGGAAACATTGATGGAGAGGGAGAAAACTAAGGTTTATCTGGCAGCCGCACATAGTTTTCCCTTTTGAGTAATTGACCAAGGTTGGGGTTTTTTTTAACATATTTTTGTGTATGCAACATTTTCTTCAAATTCCGTAATGGGAACGTCTTGAATAATGTGATGGTGCGTAATTAGTATGTAGTATACATTAGTTTAGTACATTAGTGTCTTTTACACTATTACAGAGTCATTTCCATAATTGATGTTATAATGCTGTTTATCCAGGTAGAATCTCTGGAGCTCATAAACTGTATCTTAGATAAGTGTTCTGGTATCTTTATCTGCTAAGAGTAGCATAAACATCTCTACAATGTTAAAAAGAAGACTAGTTATAAACAAAGTGTTGGGTTTTCTTCTAAATGTTGCCCGATTGGTGAGTATTTAAAGACTGTCTTCTTTTTTTACCACTAAAGTTTATGATAGAATCTGCAGAGTGGGAAGCTTCCCAGTTAAACTAAGATACAAGTCATGAAAGATAACCTCGTGTGTGTGTAGGACCTCCTCATGTACTTTGCTTTGACAAGGATATCTGCAGTTTGAATATTATCTTTAATCAGTGTAATTGAGGCAAGTATTATATTGTCAATACAAAAAAAAAAGAAATCTTTTCTATAATGAGATTGTGAGAAAATGAATAGATTTTTTTTTTAGTCCTTCCATAGAAAGTGTGTAACTTAATGAAAACTGTTGTTTGCTGAATGTGAAGCTGAATGTGGAATTAACCTCTGACTTCATTTCCTTTGCTACAGACAAAGAGGTAGTATTTTTTGTACTATAATATATTTTATGTTGAAGGAAGGACTATTTCACCAAGCAATCCGTTTGTTTTGACGTGTTGATGTCCTTTTCTATATCACATGAGAAGTGTGGGAATTGCAAGCATCAGAGAATTACTCTTTTAGGTGACTATGTTCCTTAAAGTAAAATTGAGCTTCTGTTATTATTTTGATATCTGGTGCCAGAAAGCCCACCGAAAATTAATTTCCCTCATAGCTAGGAAGTGAATGGCTTGCTACACCTCAAAATCTTGTAGTTGTTTTCATTGTACATGTGAACTCTCTAATATTGGTGGAGGGCAGTCATCTCCTCAGTGTAGGTATTAGAATTTTTAGACAAAAAATTAGGCTCATACAGAATGAAAATCTTTGATTTCTAAGTGTTGAGTTACTTTATTTTATTCTCATAGTGAATGCTTAGCATGATTTTGCTGGACATTTCCTATTGAAAAATAGTATTAATTATTGCCTGTTATCCTTCTACAGATATATAACTTTACCTTTGCTTGCTGTTTTCCATGTGCTGTACTTACACTGCTTTTTGCTTCGACTTTCACTTCAACCAAATCTTTGGTTGCAACTTAGCAAAGTGTGATATATATCATTACTTTCCTATGTAATTACAAAGCTTTGTTATAATGGCTTAATCTTGGAGTCTGGTTGCCAAAGAAATTAGTTCTTTATACTGTGAAGCAATGTTGACAGTAAACTCCCCTTTCCTCTCTAGCACACACCCCCCCCCCCCCCCCCCCCCAAAGAAAAGGAAGAAAAGAGAAGAAAAACAAGGTTGTATTACAATTCTGGCAACATCAGCCACACTAATAAAATCAAATTCAATGTTGTTTTACGACTTTGAATTTATGTGACTGCACAGGATCAAAGGATTCGTATCCCACTGGACTGCAAGGTCTATAGTTCATGGCAAAAAAACTCATCAAAAAGAACATTTTAGTAGTAAGGCTTTTCATTTTAATCAGCCACAGTAATAAAAAAGCTGTTAGGTGTCCAAAAACATTCTCCCAAGATCAGAGACAACTTGCTCTCTGCTACAATCGGTTTTCTTATTGGATCCATACTGCCTCTGTAGTTTTTGTCACTGAAAATTCATCTTCAATGTTTTTTCAGCCATTTTTTGCATTGTTTTCACATTTTACATGCCAGATCATTATATGCATCAGTAAAAGTAATGATTCATATGATTTCCCTGGCAAGTGAGAAATACTGTAACTTCTTTAAAGTAAATTGTCATCAAAACAAGTGATTAACTAAAATAGAATTTTAAATACTGGTCTATATTTTTATATATTGTATTTTAAAATATTTGAATAGCAATAATTTTTTTTCTCCTTGTTTATAATCTTTTGAACACCACCATAAAGCATAGGTGTTAGTATTTTTGTATCTATACAGACATAGTAACCGAGGCTGTCCTAAGACTAAGGTAGCAGCTGCAAGTGAGAAACAGAATAGGGAAGTAACTACAATGTTTGTGATAGGAAAGGCTGTTGTTATTGCGTTTGGATTCTGCATGTTAATTGTCCATGGTCCTCGTTCAACAAAAGTTTGAAATGAATTTTTAACATATGGTGTGGTTTCATTCTTTAATTAGCTTGGCCTCAGAGAAGTTGTATGCAATATATAATTTACATTTATTGATATATTGCATGCTGAATTGCCTCATTCCATTCTGCAGCATTTAAATGTTTAACAGAATTTAACAATATGTAGAGATTTTACCAATGAAATTGTCCATGAAACTATCAGTTTTCCCTGAAATTTACAGGTAGGTCTTAATTTAGCTGGCTACCCCTTTTTTACAAGCCATGTAAGATAATTTTTTCCTAGTATAACGTAGCCTACATTTAGGAATAATCAACACATGGTCACTTTCTGCAAGGATTGCTCCCTTTCTGCATGGTGTGACATGTACCGAATGTTACATGGCCTCTTCTAGCTGCTGTACACTACTAGTACTTGCAAAATTCTAGTGGGTGTGGTGTTCCCTTCTCACTGCTACCTGATGTACATGCAGGCTTATAGTGGTTTTTTGTTAGTTGAATATTTTCATGGTTTTATTCTTTTTAAAAGCATTCATTCAAACGAATAGAAACTTTAGTGTTAGTGGTAATTATATGTTACCTACCAAACATAAAATCTACACAAAATGTTAAATTGTCTGCTGTTAATATTTATTTATTTATTAATAAGCTGAATTTTATCCCCTTAAGCACATGTTGTTAACAGTTGGCTTTATTCAGTAATATTTAGTCTAGTTTTTTTGAAGTGGTATCATTTATCTCAAGGGGTGGCATTGCTTGGCAAATGTGCCTGTGGCAGGAAGTTAGTGAATCCAAGTCATTAATAATTTTCTGCTTGATACATGTATCAGATTCAAGGAGGATTTAGATTCCAGTGAGATTTCTCTGTGGGCACAGAGATGCCACAGTAGAGTAAATCACTTGCCTGGTGCTAAAGTTGACATAATAGGATAAATGTAGAGTATGCTGTGGTGTACAATGAACATTATTAGAAATATTTTTCCATATATTGGAATTTGTAATGTTTACAGGATTTTGAGAGATTACTAAGAAATTTCAAGGACACAGCACGGGTTCTATCTGGGTGTTTGATTAGAAGTTACAGAGAGGGTGAGGGATTTACTCTTAGTAAGAACGTGCATCTGAGTTACATGTAAATAGGGCAGCTGTAGAAAAGCAGGGGATAGAGATGAGCTGTTGTGATCTATGTATTGTATAACAAAATTCTCCAAGTGAGTTAATTTGTTTAATCTAAAATGGTTGAATAGTAGTTATTCAGAAGGAGAGGACTGAGGGGAGGATATGTATATGTGCAGGAAACAAAACCTAGATGAATGTAAGTTTACAGATACATTTACAGAGCAGACACCAGGCATTCAGGATGAGGAAAGCAACCAGGAAATCACTCTGTGAGGAGCATGGAAAAGAGGACAGAATGGTAAGAGGGAATTGAAGGTCTGTGAACAGCCAGAAGAGGAAATGCTGAATCTTAGAAGATTATAGGACTGTGTTCAGTCCATAATGCAAGGGGTGGTTTCTCTCTTGTACAGAACAGTCCTTTGCAATACATGATCCTAGACAGAAAACAGCTACAGACTCCTTGTGTCATTGATCTGCTTCAAATGGCTATTCATACTCTTCCTGTAGTGACAAAAATGGAGGTGTGTTTGTTACCTTTATTCTTACGTGGTCACTGAAATCTTAGCACTAGTGTGAAAGAATAGAACAAACTGATTCAGTTCCCACTCTCACTGTATTCCATTGTCAGCAGACATACTTAATAAGTTCCATTTGTGGATTTTTTTTTTTTAACTTATGGTACATATATTTATTTTAAAAAAAACCAGCTATTTGTTAGTTATTGTCTTTATAGAGCCAGTAGACTCAATAGGTACAAATGCACTGGCTAAAAGCTTGCAAATCTTTGGACTTCTTGTTGGAGACAGTCACACAGGCCTTGCAATTGGAAGGATGGTAGCCTGGCTATTATTGATTCTGGGTCCTGGAAAAGGGTGAAGAGGAGAAAGAAAAGACAGAAAGCATATGTAAAGCATCAAATTGCTATAGAATGGGATTTAATTTAGGAGAAGAATAATTTTATAATATAATAAAGTGAAGGGTGACAGCAAGCCTATAATAAATATAGTCATTTTAGTGCCACATTTCCCATGTAGTATGCAGCTCAATATGCACAGAAGATGAAATAGAAAAGACAAAGGAAAAACCAGCACTGGGAATTGCTAGGAAATGAGTTCAGGGAGCAAAGCAAAGGGGTGATACAACTGACATACTATACAGAGAGAGAAGAGTGAAGGGTAGCAGAAGATGTTAATAAATGTTTCTTAATTTTGCATGCAGATCTGAGTCTATAGAACAGTAGTATTCAAAATGTGTTATAAATGCGAACTAATTCTGAAGTGGCATGAAGAACATGTTCCTGGCTACATGCAAAATAATTTTGACTGAAACTGGAACAATGAATTGGAAGAATATTAGAAACACATAAACATACAAGAAAATGTAAGAATATGTTAATTTAAATACTTGCTGTAAAAACGCCATGCTTGATTTGAATGTTTTTGCAGTAGAGAGATTAGATATTATTATGTTAATACCTTCATTTTCTCATGGATTTTCTCTGTTCTGAGAAAAGCAGTTTCCTGATTTTGAAGATTTTTTTAACAAAGAATAAGAAAATACCAGAAATAACAGCAGATGGAGTACAAAACATAGTGCATTTCTCAAAAGTCATTTTTCCTTAGGTTGCCTTTAAATACCTACTTGTATTGAGTGCATTGCTTTCTCATACATTCATTCAGTTGTTTATTTTGGATTTTTGAAGTTGATCTTGGTTAGATAGTGTTTCTTTCAGACATGACAAGGAAAAAGATGAAGTTTATCATAGCAATTATTTCAGTACAGTCAAAAAGGTGAGAGAGGGAAGAAATAATGAAACTCCTTTACCATCTCATTCCCTTTATACCAGTCTAGAAATTACAAGGTTTGATTTTATTTTATATCCATCTGTATTGGTGGCATTGGAAGGAGAAATTCATGAATTAATTCAAAATTCCAGGTTGATGGCATTACTTTGTTCTTTCTGCTAGATAGTTTATGTGACTTGTGCAGTTATACTGACAATCTTTTTTTTTAATTAGTATATACCTTCAGATAGTATAAGTACAAGTCATAAAGGCTGGACACATTAACTGAATCAAGCTTTCTGTCTTCTGTTACACTTTCTGTAACAACTTTCTTAAGCTTGCACTAATATACATTTTATAGTGAAACAGTTTTTAACAACTTCACTCGTTATATGAAAATACAGTGTTTAAATATAGCAATCCATCTGTTAAGGATGGCTACAAAATATTAAGTAAAGAAGAAATTATTATGGAAGATGCATTCTGAGACATTCTAAGTGTGTAACTGACATACTCAAATACTTAATTATTAAAATTCTTAATACAGGATGTACAACTTGATCATCTAGGTTTCCTTTTTATAAATAGAGATTTTTACTATTCTGTTTTAAATAGTTAAACTAGTAAAGATCTGCTTTGGGTTTTGGATGTTTGATGATACTTGGATGTCAAAATGCAATGTAATTAGTATTGAATAATTGTGCAACTTAGTTGTTGGAGGAGTCATAATAATATCTTATTTTTTTAATGTGTACTCAAATGGCTACATGCTTGGTATCTATTTATAGGTTTAGTTAAGCATAGTAACCTGAGATTGAGGACCTCTTCATAATATATCCTTGTAGAAATGGGGTAATTGTTCAAAGAATCACAAATCAATCTTTACAAGTAATTGCAGGTGTTGTTGAATCAGAAGTTGTATTTCATAACATATCAAACATGATATATGTTTTCACAGTAAATATTTAAATTATCAAAGTGAAATAGTGCTTAAAATGTTATGTGAATTTTAAGCCATCTGTAATCCTGTATATAAGTAATCATGCACATAGTATTTTTAAGAAAAGAATCTGTGTGTTGCAGTGTAACTGGGTATATTTTAATGATGTGTTATACCAATAATTTTGTACTGCAAAATTACTGGCTATAAGGCTGTATTTCGTTGTCAACTATCCAAATGTCAATCATAGTTAAATAACTGAAAACTCAAAAATATATAGAAAAACAATGTTCTGTATACCCACTATGGTCAAATTTCCTCCCAACTACTTTTGCTACATTTCCTCTATAACGTATTTAATATTTTAATCAGAAATAGAATTGGGCTCTGTATACATAGCCTATACAAATATTTAGAGTTCTGGGAACATTTGAGAATACTCAATCATTTAGCTTGCTTTTTCACTATGAGGTGTTAGAATAATGCTTACTGCTTCCCCTTGAAAATGGTGATTTACCATATGTAACTGATTATATTTGTTAGAGAGGAATTTTGATTTTTATGTAAATTGGCACAAGTTTAATTTTTTTTCACTGAGAAATCCTTTGCTAAATCTCTGATTGTTGTTAAAATTTAAAACAAATGTATGTTTTTTCAAGGACAGAGATTTAACAAAAAAGGACCTTTTTTTCTTTGTCAACACAATACAATAATAAAAAGTGTGAGCTCTTCCAAAAACTGAAGATGAAATCAGTTGGAATGAACAAAACCAAAATGTCAAAGCCTGTCTGTGAAAAATGTGGGTTTCCTCTTTTTCCATGCACAGTACTTTGGTGGCCAAAATATTATTAAGAAAAAAACCCTGTAAAGTCTATAAAAATATTTTTCATCAGCAACTCAATAATTCTTATCATTTTTCTTTTTTCTTTTATTTCCCCAGGCATTTCCACTTCTAGAAAGCATATCCTTAGATACTTTGTGTCTTCTTTGTTCCCATTTTTTTTAAATTTGGCATAAGTAACTAATTGGATGTAACAATCAGTGTATAAAGTCAGAGAGGAATAAAATTGAGCCCACTTTCTCTCTACTGTGTTGTTTTTCCAGGCTAATTAGAGTAAAAAGTAGTAAAAGTGTGTGTTTCTCAGTTAAAGAAGAGGTCTGTCTCTGATATACATAGAACAGCTTTGTTCATTAAAGACGTGCCATTTTTACACAGTTGCTTTTCAGAGTACAATTGCACTGTAAACACTGGTGAAAAAATATGAAGCATTAATGGTGAAGCATTAACTTGCACTTTCAAAGCAAAAGTTCTGCATACTGCTTGCTCTAAACAGTGTTTTAAAGAACTTTTTTTTATGTCTTACTGTTACACTTCTCAGGGTAGTTTTAAGCATTTATAGTGCAAATAAGTCTTGACTAATGACAAGCCAGCAACTCATTTTTGCATGTAGGCTGCTGCCGGGATTTATGGCTTACTCATATTCATACATACAAATTCTTCTAAAACTTTTCATGTCAGAGCAATTCTATGTCATGATTAGAAAGTCTTTGTCCGTATAAAATCACATTGTAGCTTATACATGAATGTGTTTAAGGGAACTGAAAGTCCGCTGGGATCATTTGCTGTGGTGAGGTGATTTTATTCAAGAAAAATGGATCATGCCCATTCCAATGGTGGATACCAGACAAACCCTGAGAAATTACAGTCAGTCATTTGTGAGTGCAGCTGTACTGGTGAGGCTTGAATAGCAAATAGGCACGGATCTTATTTAGTCAGAATCAGAGGTGGAAAAACTCTGCAACACACATTCCAAGCGAGGACAGATTTGGAAGCAAAGTAAGACTTAACAGCAAGAGGGATAGACAGAACTGTGTATTTATTCAGCATCTTCAAAATGAATATTGGGTGGAAACAGAGAGCCGACAAAAGAATGGAAAAAGAGGTACATCAGCCAGGAAGGTTAGTTTAGACGTCACAAAAGCATAGGACTAGAAGGACAGTTGACAACAGTCAAGCTGAAGTACATCTTGCAAAGCAAATTTAAGGGTAAAGAGGAAGTATGCTTCAGCAATAGAAACAGAAAGAAACTAAGGAAACAAGGGGGGTGTTTTCCAATAAGGGTGAGATGGAGACAAAATTATATTGAAATCCAATTTCAGCACATTAAGGCTTTTACAGTACCTTTATTTATATACTTATATTTTCTTTTGAGCTGGAATATGAAGAAAAAATAGTCATAATAAGATTTTATTGAAATGTACCTGCCTCTAATCTGGTATTTGTAATAGGAATCTGGAGAAGATATATCTCTACCGTCATGGAAATTTAGGTAGCTGTAAGTATCAATTTTGTGTTTGTGTACAGAAGAGGGAGAAATATGTAACAAAAACTAGATAATGTCACTGACTGTCAACAGTCATTGACCCAATGAGAAGCCAGAGATCCTGTATGTGCCAAGGCCTGAGGGTTTAATTTGATACACTCCCTGAAAGAGGGGAGTAATGCTGCAAGAAAGTGAGATGGTCAGGGGAGTAGAAAAATGTGTTCCTTGCACTAGTTTGTTGGGTGTTGAATTTACATATACAGTCCTAATTTCATACATGAATGTTGTTGTGAAGCAGGCTACCAGGTTTCTAAACAAGTCAGCAGAGTGGCAAATGCATTTTTTAAATGAAAAAATTGTTACCCTCTATGTCTAAAACATGCTGATGAACAGCTCCCAAATTCATGTTCTTCATAATGTCTTGCTTTCATTTAATATAGAAATTTACACAGGCATTCTACTGTGTTAGTTTTCCAAGTCATCTACCCTTCTTCAGGAATACATCATGTTCATTCATGCTACATAGGGCATAAAGCTTTCTAAGCTTTAGTTTCCAGCCTTCTTCCCTTATCTTCTGTCCCTCCAGCCTTCTTCCCACACTGTCCCTCTCTGAGACATCTTGTTTCCTGCTGATTTTTTTTTTTCCATTTCATTCAGCTTAAAATAGCTGTGACCAAACTATTATATTCTGATGATAGCCTTTGGTCATTGTTCACCTTAACAGCAGTTCCCAGACTCCCTGTAGGAGTCTGGTGCATGGTGTGCCATGGAAACAGACTCAGTATATTGCCAACATGATAGTAATAATTGCTGACATGATTCAGTAATAAGATACTGAATAATTTGAACTGTATCCAGTTGAGTAATTTGAACTGTACCTGTTCACATCCCACTACATATGAATTTAGCTAAAAATTGGTTCTTCCCAGCAGCCACAGGTATTGTTATGTAGCCATCATAAACATTTTAAAGGACTGTTGACAGGCACCTGGAAATAAAACAGTAAGCTTTGGTAGACATATGTATAGTATACTTAAAAAACCCTTTGGTTTCCATTTAGATGAAAACAGTATTTTAACTAGAAAAGTTGTGCATGAGTGCTTTGAACACTAATTTCTATTCAAAGAAATGTCTCTGTTCACATTGTATTTTTAGTATTTCAGGATTCTGGTGGCAGCATATAGTATAAAAGTACATTTTAATTGATTTATTTCCCACTTGAAAATTTGAGATGGAAATATTTCTATTATTTTCCATTTCAGTATGTTAGATTTGTTTATAATGCTATAAAGTATAAAAAGATTCCATTGTTCCTATCCTTTGTTTTATGAATTGTAAGAAAGAAAATATTTGCTTGGATATGTACTGTATCACCAATTGCTATAGCAAAATTTAGTGACTTATCTTTATAATAAATATACTAACTACAAATTTGATGTTTAATGTGTCAGAAGAAGAATTCTAAACTAATACAAATCCCACAAGTTCTAAAGAACAACCCATTTGTAAAGTCAAGAAATCATCTTTCATAATGAATGGTTGTATTGACAAGAGGGTTTTGTTGAAATTTATTTTTGTTTAAATCTAGTTTAATTCAATTAATTAAATTTAGTTAATTTTAGTTAATTTAGTTTAAGTTTTCCATAGGATCCTTTGAGATTTGTATATTGAGATCTAGTGATTATCAGTAAGTATTCTGCAGTCTGCATTCTGATTTTCTAATAGGCAGTACCATGTAAAAAGTTTTAAGCCATAGACAAGTGAAAATTGTAATTTTTTGAAAAATTATTTTTAGATATTAACTTAATTTCAGGAGTCAAACGTGCCTAAGTTTAGTACACAATGTTTTTCTTTATTATTTAATATTACATGTTGAGAAGGTATCTAACTAGTCCTTTTTGGTATAATAATGAAAATGTAATAGACTTTATACATACGTGTCATATTTCATAACAGAAAGAGAATGTTGAGATTCTACCTGCGTGGAATGACAGTATGCTGTTTGATGTCTGTTTGATTCATTACAAGATTTTAGAGCATTTCATCTCTTTTGGTGTAATATTTTCCAGGAAGCATACCTTTATTAAGAATATGTATGTATTATTTCTGTAGGTATAGAAAAATAGTACATTTTGATATACATATCCTTCAAAATTTTGTTGAAAATACTATCATAGTTATGTAAACTGAAAAGGTTTCAATATTACTTAATCTTATTTTAGTGAACAAGACGTGTTTTGAGATGTAAGGTAATTAAAATAAAAACTTGGTTTATTGCTTATTGCTCTTTTATATTGCAGTCAGTTGGATGAGACTGATCTTTTACACTGATGAAATGTTCAACACAGATTCCCAGTGTGTCATATTTGTTAAGCCTGCTTTTTTTGTGCTTAATAATTTTAGCTTTTATTCTTGTTTACATTAATAATTTTATTATTTTTATTAACAGAAAATAATTTCGAAAGTATGAAAGAGTAAAAAGCAAGGCAAAACATTAAACTACCACCTGAAATATAATTTTGAGCTTAAACCACCGATTTTATATTGTTAATTAAAGACTGAAGATCTGTAATTGAAAAGGTGTATAATACTACCACAGTTGCTTTCATGCCCAGTTAAATGTAATAAGTACTTTTGTTAAATACTGTGCTTGTTTTACAATGTGTTTTTAAGGTGACTTCAGATTTACTGCTGGGAAAATCTTTAACGTTCAAATTAAATTGTTCTATCAGGGAGTTTTTGATGTCCAATAGGGGCAAAATACTATGATAAACAAAAATAACTAAATTCCCTAAGGCAAACATACTTCATTACCTCATTTATGGATCAGTATGCGAAGTTTAAAAAGAAAGGTGGTTGCTCTGGAGCAATTCACATGGCAGAAAATCTTGTGATGGTTGAACTGAACTAATAGTTAAGCTAAGCAACAACAAACTGACAGAGTAACAGCAGGAAAAGAAAAAACCCAACATATTATTACATATTGGTCTTAGTTCTTCTATAAAACTAAAAGAAATTGGGTTGTTTCCAATACAAGTCTATCTGATTATCTTTGCAAGACTTTCATCTTGATTTCCCACCTTTACACTTTCCAGTTAAGAAAAGAAGCAATTTGTATCCAATATTTTTAAATTGCTTACTTTGGACTTTATCTTCACAAATTTATTAAAACACAAGCTGGCCATACTGCTTTAAGAAGTAACATATATTGTTTGTATTCAAGCTTCTTTGTATGATACAAAATTACAGTACATTATGGTACTGTATTTGCCATAATGAGCTACACATGCATGACTTGGATGAATATTAATTAATACTGTAAACTATTAACTCTGGCCTAATACTCAAGTTAGAGTTATAAGTAGGGAGTGCTATGTTACCACTTCTGACCAGCACTGTTTGGGAATTGTTTAATTATAAATTGCTGCTCCTGCAGGAATTTGGGAAAATCACATCTCTTTAGCTGCTTCTGTTGAAGCGTTAGGTTTCCTTTGCGCAGAGATCCTGAAAGAACCATGCAAAATGCACTTTCAGGAGTCATTGCCTTGCAAAGAAACAAGATAACTCTAGTCAGCCTGATAGTATCATGGCATAACAGAAAATACCTTGTAGAGACTTAATCATCTGGAATAGCAGTATTGGATTTGATTATTTAATGGAGATATTTCTGTGTCAAATGTTTTGTATTTTTCTGATCGGTGGTTAGAGAAGTGGGATTTTTTTCTTCCTTACCTACATATATTCTTGAAAGATTGATACTTCCGTCTACCTTAGTGAAATCCTTTTGATCCTGTTGGTTCTAAGATTTCTGTTACTGAATTGTAGATTAAAATATATCAGGTAGAAATTAAATTTTACTCTAAGAGTAAGGATAAATTTGAATGAGAATTTATGTGTACCTCTGAATTTAATCAGAGAACAATTTTAATAGATTGAGAATGTGTTCTAATTTGTTCATTTAATGTTTTATCTGTGAGGAATATCAATTTCTGTTATGTTTAATCTATTTTTTACTTCGTAACATGTATATACATGGCATATTTATGAAATGAAATAGTCAATAAAATCATGTCATTAGGTACAATACCATTTGAAAAAAGTACCCTTTTTCCGTAATAAACTATTAATTATTGCATTCAGCAATTAAAAATACTGATTCTGCTTAAAGTCAAAGTACAGGTTAGAATTTGCTAAATTGATGTTCTGGGTGTTTACTCATAAAATGTTTTGTTGAAAAACACTGCTTATCTTTCTTTAAAGAATAATTCTCCAATTAGGTAATAACTTGCAATAAAGTCATTTAGAACTGGGAAACATGTCATTATGGTTTGCTTAGCATAAGAACATAGTCTAAATGTGAAGATATTTAATTACTACAAGATAAACGCTTTAGAAAAATATTTGCACTGAGGGTTTTCTTATTGTTGTTGTTCTGCAGTCTCAGTTTGAACTCAGGGTATTCCATATTCGTGGAGAGCACGCTGTATCAACTGCTCAGCTTGAGGAAACCATTGCACATCTGAAGAATGAGCTTGATAATAAATTGAACAGAAGAAATGAAAAAGCAAAGGATATTGGTGTTTCTACTGAAGATGATAACCCACCAAAGACATACCGAAATGTATGTATACAGACTGACAGAGAAACTTTCATAAAGCCTAGTGAAGAAGAAAACAGAGCTGTGAAAAATAACCAAATAGTACCCAAAAAGCTTAATATTTCTTCTTTGTCACATAGTATTTCTGCCCAAAGTGAAAATAAGGATAATTACAATGTACAGTCTTCAGAAAGTGTCTTATCTTGTCCACCAAAACAAATGCTGCCACCTCCACCACCACCACCTCCTCCTCCTCCTCCTCCCCTTCCTGATTCTTCACTACCAGGTCTAGTTCCTCAACCACCACCTTTGCCAATGGATCCGGCTTCACTGACATCTCAGTTTGGATCTGGTCCACCACTGCCACCTCCACTTTCTGAAGGCTGTAGGAGTTTTCAAGCACCACCACCACCACCACCGCTTCCAGGGTTGGGACCTCCTGTTCCTCCTCCACTGCCTGGATCTGGGTTGCCTCCGCCCCCTCCACCTCCTGGGCCTGGGTTCTTTTTTAGTAGCACTTTATCTTCAAACCAAGGACCTCGAAAGCCTGCCATTGAACCTAGCCGTCCCATGAAGCCTTTGTATTGGACACGGATACAATTACAAGACAGCAGGTAAAATACATTTATTTGGACTTAGAGTTGCTATTTATAGGCCATGATACAAGGATATGTATACTATTTAAGACTTAATAACAAAAAGTTAATAGTCTAGGAATGTGTAACAAAATCAGTGTAGAGGCACGGAATTTACATGTTTTAAGGAAAAAAAAAAAAGAATCAGTTCTAGAAGTCTAAAAATAGACCATAAGAAATTATTTTAAAATATCACTTAAAAATTAAAATTATATGCATTATAAACGAAAATTATGTGCATTATGACAAAAGAAGTTTTGTTGTTTTCTTCCCAAAAATCCAAGTACTCCATGGACAACTCTAGTGACAAGGTGGTTCCTAGACTAAAGAGGAAAAAGGTAGTGAAGACGTTAGGAAGATTTTATTTTTTTTTAAAATAATCTTAATTAGAATTGAAATGTTAAAGTTTGGTCAGGTGAGAACTTAGAGTTTCATTTTTGCTTTCCAGTTACTTCAGGTGATACCATCTTCAGAGCACTATGTTGTGTCATCGTCTGATTCCAATTAGAAACAGTTAAACAGGAACTTAACCTCTATGTATAATTCTGTCAGAGCAGGAAAAGTAAAGCTTATATATAAATATAAGCAGCTCAGGAACCTGTGGCCTAAAGCATCCATTATGGAGGAGTCTCAGTACTGATAGAGACCTATATAATTTCAAAAAATAAATATAAAAATTTTTAAAAGTACCAATCGCATTGTGATTTAGTGCTGGTATAAAACGCTAGATACGCTGAGGGAAGGGATGCCATCCAGAGGGACCTTGACAGGCTTGAGGAGTGGGCCGGTGCAAATATCATGAAGTTCAACAAGGCCAAGTGCAAGGTCCTGCACCTGAGTAGGGGCAATCCTTAATGTCAAGACTAAGGGATGAATGGATTGAGAGCAGCCCTGCAGAGAAGAACTTGGGGATGCTGGTGGATGAAAAATTGGACATGAGCTGGCAAAGTGACCTTAAAGTCCAGAAAGCCAACCATATCCTGGGCTGCACTAAAAGAAGCATGGCCAGCAGGTCAAGGGAGGTGATTCTCTCCCTCTAATCTGCTGACGTTGGACCCCACCTGGAGTCTCACCTCACCTGGAGAGCATCCAGCTCTGGGGCCCCCAATACAAGAAAGACATAGACCTGTTGAAGCGGCTCCAGAGGAGGACCATGAAAACAATCAGAGGGCTGCAGCACCTCTCCTATGAGGACAGGCTGAGAGAATTGGGGTTTCAATATATATTGAAATTGGCCTTTCAATATATAAAGGGGGCTTATGAGAAAGATGAAGACTTTTTACCAAGGCCAGTAGTGACAGGACAAGGGGCAATAGTTTTAAACTGAAAGGAGGTAGATTTAGATTTCATAATTGCATATAAGGAAAAAATTTTTTACAACAAGATTGGTGAAATTCTGGAACAGGTTGCCCAGAGAAGGTGTGGGTGCCTCATCATTGGAAATCTTCAAGGTCAGATTGGATGGGATTTTGACCAACCTGGTCTAGTGAAACATGTCCCTGCCTGAGGGGGCGAGACTAAATAATCTTTAAACATCCCTTCTGACCCAACCATTCTGTGATTCCATGAAAGTAGTCTAATACTATATACCTTTGTAGTAAATCCAAAGATACTATGAAACATTCCGTTTTATTGATTTGTTTATAAGGGATCATTTGGTTAACAGACATAAATAAACAATTTTTGACAGTGTTTCTGAAATGTTCCCGCAAGGTTTTTTTATGCTATCCATTCATTCAGCTGGCAGGAGAAAAGAAGTACTCCCATTTATACTTTCTGGGACAGCATGCATGCCTTACTGCCACAGGGGTATGTGGTCTCAGAGTTGCTCACCTGCTCTTTTGGATTTTGGCTAATTCTAACTTTGCTTCAAGTGTGTGTTAATGGAACATAGAGTTCCATGAAGAGGGTTGGCTCAAAAAGTAATTTTTGGGGATGCTTAAGCAGCACAGACAGACCATTTCTAGTTTAACAGGGAGTTGCTAGAATCATGAATTAAAAATCCAGGTCCTGTGTTATGCAACTAAAGAAATTACGTGATTATTTGGGTCTTAAAATTTGAATCATTATGATCTGTGTTCAAAATTATTTTAGCATAAGTGCATTTACAAAGATCCTAAGTTTATTTTAAAAAATTAAAGAAATTACATTATATTATTATATATGACTTATAGTCATAACATAATATATATGCTATACTGTATATACACACTCTATTACACACTGTTATATACTGTGACTAAATTATTACATATTTTATCAATATATTAGGAATTATTATGTTACGCATTATTATAGATTATTATATTATTAGAATAAGTCAATATGAGTTTTATTTTAGTTTACAGCTTTTTATCTGAATTTATTTTGATGAGAAAGAACTGTTATTCTCTCATAATAAAGCTTTGTAAGTTGTTAATGTAATAAACTATTTGACAGGAACAAGCAGTTAATGAAATGTCAGTTGTAGTCTTTCAATGATTGAGAATTAAAGGCATTGAAATATTTTGGAGCAGGAATTTTGAGCATTTTGGGTTTACTTTCCCAAAATTACTAGTGAAAAATTGTTTTGTAGTGAATGAATAGTTGGTCCATAAATAAACTATATTTTAATTCTTCCTATCAATTCACTGAAATCAAAATGTTTGTTCTGAAATATTGCTGGTTTGTCGAACTTTTGCTGAATGCAAAATAAGGTCGAAGTCATAGCTTTCTGGTGAACTGCTGGTCACCAGATGTGATGGTCCAGCATTTTCATGGTCTGCACTAGAACTGGAAACTTTTTCAAGTGTCTGCTGCTCGGATCTACAGCTATCCAGGACTTCAAAGTTCTTGTTACAGAGCCAGAAAGAATCCTTCATTCTTCAGTGTGGCTGATACTATGGCTGATCTCAGGGAGCTGTGGATCTGTAAGCATGTTGTGTCACACAGAATATGCTTCATCAGCAGATGCTAATAGGAAAATTACAGTTCCTTAAACATTTACGATAATATATGTACAATTCAGTATTAAGTAGAAAAAACCCTAAATTTGGAAAAAAAAATTAATTAATTTTGGTTCCCCTTAAATTGGTAGGTATTTTATTTTTTTTGCATATTAGATATAATAAAAGGTTAGTGACGTCAGCCATTTGCATTTTATAGAGGTTTTCATCACTTTTTTTAAACTGCATATGATTTCACTGCCTTTTAGTGACATCTGCTGGAAGAAGTTGGCCCACCTTCTACCTTTGTCCCACATATTTTCCTGAAGTATTGAAATTTTGCAACAAAGCTCATTCAGAATTGAAGTTCCCTGTTTGCAGCCCTACATAAGATTTTCCCCAAATCTCAATAAAACTAGAGGGTTGTGTAAACAAGTTCCAAAGTGTTCCAAAACTAAATCTGGTCTTGGAAGGCAAAGAAAGAAGGAAAGATAATCCACATTTGAAATTCACAGTCAGTTGAATGGAGCAGAATACTGGTTAATCTCCCAAAATACAGGCCACATAACTACCCTCGTTTCTCAGAACTGCAAGAAAAATAAATGTGAGCATACAAATCTGCAACTAACACAAAGTGAATCAAGTCTTATACAAATGACCCCAAATGCTCTTAAAACATGCTTGAATAAAGTTTGTTTACTATTTGTTGATTTTGTTTATTTTTATAGGTCTAAATAGATTACTGGGAATTTCTCAAAAAGCTGCTGTTGAAATACTGCTAATCCTAGCTGAGGTGGCAGAAATCTCTTGAGATGTATTTGCACAAGCTGCAGTTGTAATATTTGGTTGTTGTACAAAATACTGTACAATACAAATAATTCATATTGAAAGGCTAGCAGGCACGGATACTAAATAGCTAAACTTTTTGGTACAGTCTCCTGCAAAACATTTTGACTCCTTACAAGAACAAGTTATAGGGAACAAAAGCTGTTTGTATAGCAGCAGTGCATGTTGCTTTGAGTTTTAAATCTATTATGGATTTTCATCTATTGCATCTAGATGTATTATGGTTTTTCATAAATGTTTATTGGAACTTTTATTATTATGTTTCCCTTTATAGGAAAAGTGCTATGCCAACATTATGGGAATCACTAGAAGAACCTGATATACTTGATACTACTGAGTTTGAATATTTATTCTCCAAAGACACCACTCAGGAAAAAAGAAAACCATTATCAGAGACTTACGAAAAAAAAACCAAGGCCAAAAAGGTATTTGTTGTTTCTTTGTGTTTGCTTTTTCATGTGTCAGTGTTTAGTTTTACATTTTAAGAAAACTCCTGTTTTATTTATTGTTGAATAAACAGTTAATAGATGGGTTTGTAAAACTCATTTTAAAGCAAAATAGGTGGATTGCTGATTCAACTCTTGCTTGGGAATACAGGGTTATTGTTTACCTTGGAAGATTTCTTGCCTTTGAAAATGAAAGTTCCACATCGCAGTGAAGTAGAAAATACATTGTATAGGAGAACTGAATGGAAGTTCTAATACGAATCTAAAAATGCCAATATTTCAGGCCATGTCTGCCCTTGAACTGACTTATAATTGAAGGTTGTCCTTAAGTTATTCTAGCAAACCTGCCTTCCATTGAGATTATTTTATTGGAAAATTAAAGTATAAAGCAAGATAGGAATGTTAGATGTTTTGAATAAGGAATACCAAAACACCTTTTTTCCAGTATAGCTAAAGAGCTGTGTCAGGAAGGGGCAGGAAAATCATGCCTAATGGCCAAAAATTTATGCAACAGCTATGTCAGTGTAATGCAGATACTGTCTGCCTCAGACATGGTCCATTACAGAGAGAGATTGTACTTGTCAATTACTGTGTGCAGATAGGAAGAAATGGCATCAGTTGTATCTCTTGTGGGAAATATTCTAGGCTGAATAATAATCGATACTCTTTTCCTAAAACAATGTGGTTATATATTAGAAACCCATTTAAATATATACCGTATCATAAATCTGGTTGAGTTTACCTGATTGGAACCACAAGAGGGCACTTTGTATGTAAGCTATGCTATCTACCTTTTTCAAATTTGTAATACATATAACGTGAAATATACATACATAGATATATATCACTGCAATCAGATCTTTCAAAACATCTTTGATCATAAACTTCCTGTATTGTGTCCTAGTGCAACAGTTATTGAGAAGTGTAAATAAGGCTATAGAATTTATAAAACTCAAATTCATGTGAAGCAAAAAGTGAAAAATGAAAAACGGGGTCAGGATGGGGGCATGCACCGTAAAGAAATGGTTTAACTGTTAAAGTCCTTCAAATGTTAGATTGAAGTTGGACATGAACCTCTCTGTGAAAAATATTTTTACATATTTTACTTGACAAATGCTTCAAGTGCATAAATCATGTAGTACTCAGCTGTATCTGTAAATCCCATTAGTTCATATTTCTGACGCCCTCTTTCTAAAATCTGTTTTTACAGTTCATTAATTTACTATTTCAGACAGAATTATTTATTAGGAAATAAAAGTTTGTAAAGAACTTTGAAGAAGAATGTAACCAATGTAACTTTAATGGAGAAATAATACGCACAAGTAATTGTCTTTGTATTTCAAAATCTCAGCAATTAAGTAAATATACCTATTTCTCCAGGTGTATGACAGCAAACCAGGTAGAGGATTAGACCTGCATTCTGAAAGATGAAATCTCATTATTCTTTTTCCTTGCTGCTTTGTAAACTAACTTATTTGCTAAAGTAGCACAATTTTTAATGATCTCTTTTAACTTTATTCAAAATTGCATTGGATAACAGTTACTCTATAAAATATAGGAAATAATGGTATAATAATAAGTACTATTTCTTGTGAGAAATCAATGGATTTTCTTACAAAGATATCTTCTTTATGCCAGTTTTTGAATTATTCTGTTTTGTTATTAGATTTAAACCTATTATTTTAAGACTAGGGGTATATTTGTGGAAATTAATGAAATAGAAAAGTTCTGGACTGTGTAAAAATCAAAACCAAATACAAAAATAGAAACTCAAATCCCCTAAGAGATAAATTAAGAGTTGTATCTGTTACTGTCTCTTTAGTTGGGTAAAACTCATGGGATTATGATCATGGTGTTACAAACCATGGGAATTGTAGGGCTTTCTGGGAAAATTTTTAAAAATCATGGTCAATAATATTAAGCTTTCCATCATTTGGTCAATTTAAAAATTAAAATTAAATCAGCTTTTAGAATTCAAATGAAATTTGAATTTAATTGAGTTTAGAAGCATTTTCTTATTTTATATTCAGTCTTTCCACCTTTCTATGTTAAATGACTCCTAATAGCAGCTGACTGTTTTTACATACGGTTGGTCCTCTTATATGGTCCTGTGGGGTTTTTTTGTCTCTCTGAAAGCCCAGATGTCTGCAGGCGGGCTCCAATGGATCAATCTTGGTGGGCTGCAAGCAATACAGTAGCAGGGAGGCATTTTATTTAATTACAGGAGGGTTTATTAGTAGATGGTAACAGAAAGCTCCTGTAGATTAATGTAGAACTATCAGTTCTGCTGGCTTCATTTGCACTTTCTCATGCTTTTTCTGAGCTCTCAGCTTTTCTTGCCTTTTTTGCTAACAATTATATCTATCTACTAGGGTTTTAACAACAATCTTGTTCTTTGCTTCAGTAGAGGAATTTGTGCTTAAGAATGCTACCAATGTCACAGTGTATGGAATTGTATAGTCTGGTCAAAGATGCTTTCTATAGACATTAAGAAAGACATATGAATCTTCTGAGTTTCATCGTATATTATTTTTAGCCAATGCTGTGTCACCTTGTATATCTCTGTAAATTCCTTTTTCATATTCTGTAAAAAAGCCTTCCAGAACAAGATACAGGTACAGCAGTAGAATCTGTAGTAGTAGTTTATGTGTGGAACAGGTAAGCTATTTTATTTAATAATACGTTAGTGTTGACCTATTCACTGCATTATACCTCTTCTGTGATCAAACTTTGTCCTATTTCATACGATCTTATACAAACTAAGTTATGATCTTATACAAACTAAGTTTGGCCTGCTTGGTATTTAGAGAAATAACAGACCAATAGGTGGTGTATGATTACTTGTTAAAACATGATTACTTAATACTTTTCTCCTTGAAAGAGAATTACATCAGTGCCTCACAATCAAGTTCCGTATGCTATCTTTCAAATTAGAGAGGAATTGTTTCTCTTTTAGCTGAATCTTCTTTATAAAACTAAGGAGACTTTAACAATTAGTGGCCTGTTGAGTTATGATTTCTTTACCATCTATTTACATTTCTCTTTCAGTTCCAAATAAAATAATATTTTCCAATTTATTCTCAGAATTATTGTTTTTATGAGACCAGTCAGAATAATCTGTATGCTTAGTGTATGAAATGAAGACTTCTGTGAAAAGCATCACATTAAGACTATAGAAATGTCATTTTGTTCTATTCTTACTCATTTGTCCACATAGAAGACACCTTATGGCAACACAGATTAAAATATTCACTGTATGCTGTGCTTTTGTAACTTACAGCTGATAGACATCTACCATTTTCAGCCAGAAATATTTAAATCTTGTCCTACATAAATGGAACAGATGGTCTGTTTTCCAGTACCATTTGGAAAGTTATGCTCAGAAGGGAAAATTCTGAGTATATATTTATATATATATTTATACTCATATGTATAAAATGTACATACAATATAATATATACTTTATAAAATATATATTTACAATATAGAATATATTTATACTCATACATATACTCAGTGTAACAATAGGAGACTACATTGAGGATTCTTTGGGCATCTATGCTAGGTCTCGTTACTTCGGTATTTTCACTTATGACCTGGATAATGGAATATTAACTCTGCAGCTACCACCTAGTTGCAAGAGGCTTCAAATGTACTTGAGTAAACCCTTTAGAAATCTTTAATGTGTCAGAGATATGGTCTGAAAGATAGGGATGAGCACAAAGGTAATAGAGTTAAGCACAAAGTTAATACAGTTAACGATATTCAGCTTGAGGTACAGTAAGATGAGGTAAGATGAGGTGTAAGACTAAAAGCGTTCTAATTTTATATGAGTTAATACAATGCAGTGATTTTTTGGATGTGATATCTATGAAATGGAAAAGAGGCTGCCGTTTGCATCCTAACTTTCCAAGAGACTCTAGATGCTTAAATAATGTATAGAAGGAGTGGGATTTATTTCCTAGGTTAACCACTAGATGGTTAAATAATGTATAGAAGGAGTGGGATTTATTTCCTAGGATATTTCTGAAGTGATTGAATTTGCAGCAGGCAAAGTTGAAGTTACTGGACAAAAATAAATAAGTTCATTAGCACATGAATATGAATCAAATAGATTTATCTCTGGTTTTGGCTAATACAGTTAGCTTAATCTAAATACATAAATTATTGGTATGATGCAGCTTGGCAACATACATTGGATCTGAAAGTATTTTTGCTATGTAAGGTCTTGCGGTCTTTAGTTAAGCTTTTTCAAACGTTTATATTTGGTCTCACTTTTAAAATTACTTAGAAGTTACAGCTTCTTGGAAATCAAGAAGGAAAATGGCTAGATCCACAAGGTTATTCTAGTACATAACTTCAATTTAGGTATTGATTCTTTTGGACGTTTAGACTTTAAAGCATTTTTGAATACAACTCCTATTTTTAACTTCTGTTGTTATGGTGTCACTGACATGTTTGTGAAAGTACAAGTGTTAATCTAGGCTATTTTCATCATCATTTCTATGTTTTCTCATGCTTAGATTTCAGTTGTAGCATTCTGGACATATGATTTCTGCACCTATTATGTTACCGACTAACACTCACATTAAAGTGTTTGTCTAGGAATGTATGGTTTATTTAAAAAAAAACATATTGTAAGTTATATTTATGCAATTGTAAACAGACTTCAATGGTAAAGTTTTATGTACCAAAATGTTCAGATGCAAATAGGTGCAGTGCAGTACCATTAAGGTCCATAGCTGTTTATGAAAACAGAAAACAATTAGCATATTAAAACTCTAACTTATTTTTCTGAAGAAAAAAACATCAGTTGTTTTTGAAAGAACTCAGCTTTCAATAGATTTGAATATAATTTGAAGGATCTAACATCTTTCCCAGACCCTGAAAGTCTTCTATAGATGTTTTTATGTCAGATGAAGCACTGAAGTTTTACACCCAAGCAATTTTGCTTTCATTCATTCTAAACTGTTAACATTTCTTGTCTGTACATATCCGTACAAATTTTTAAGCTGATAGGTGCAGGTAATTGTTCTCAAGCCATAGGTTCTCCCTTTCCTGTTAAATTTGTGAAACCAAAATCTGTTCTTATAGTACCAAATAGAAGAAAGTCAGAATTAGAACATACATTTTGAAATGAAAGAAAAACTGTGATTCATTATGTAATAAACTATGATACCCAGTAAGCCTGAAGAAGAGGTAATTTAGAAAAATTCCTTTCCTGTGATTTATTCCATATGCATTCTGTAGCTCAAATGCTGGACTGACTTACACAATTTTTTAAAGTTGCATTAGTTTTTTCCAATATGTTTGAGCACTTGTTAGTAACTTACCCTCAAAAACTCAAGTATTTTCTATACTTTCAAGAAACAAGGTAGTTGGATGTTTGTGATGCCACTCTGTCTTCATCTTACAAAAAAATGAGTAAATGTCAAGTAATTTGTGTCAGGTGTATGCTCCAAATGAAAGTCCATCAATCATTTTTGGCCCTTTAGTGCAATGATTATCATTTCAAAGACGCAGGAGGACATTAAAGATAATGGCTTTTCTGTTGTCTATTATCTCTAACAGACTTCACATAATTATTAACATGTGTTCTCATTTAAGAGTGTCAATATTTTGAGTGAATTGCATTTTTTTAACTGAAAGGGATATGTCTGTCAGCAAGTTTTTTGTCCATCTAACTAAATAAGGAATTAAAATTAATGAATTTTGTATTTCCGCAAGAAGGGCAGATATTGCAGAAAATGTTGGAAGCTTTGCGGGTTGAAACACAATGACTGTCTTCAGCTGTCTGCATAAGATAATAAACAGTGTTCAAACTTGTGTAGAAGTAGTAAAATGCTAGTGCAGGCTCTTCTGAGGCACTCTCACTTTCTTTTTATTTTTTGTGCTGTACTGAGAAGAATGAATATGGCCTTTCCTTGTTTATCACAAGGCTCTGCAGCCATGTAGGATATGAAAGTATCCATAAAGGGTAAATATCTATTTTGTGGCTTTGTTTTGTTTTTACAGTTTTGATAGGAATAAAGATATTGAAATAAGTTTCTTACTAGCTCATTCTTACTTCCTATTTTATCCTATTTTAGCCCTTAGCGAAAGGCTAAAAACAGCGGCACTTTTTTCATCCAATAGAATTGCAAATAGTATTACGTGTCTCCTAAAATATTGTAAAAATATTTAAGAAATATAAAGCTATGGTTCATCCATGTTAAATACGAAATAGTTAAACTTGGCTCTCCTCCTTCGAGTAGGAATAGAAGAGATAATGTCTATTCTTAAGCTTCTGAAATTTCATTGGTAACTCTTGGGGTGTTTACGTAGAATGGCTTGAGGGGCATATCCTGCTTCTTGTGCGGGGTATTCTTCCTCTGTTTGAACAGGGTTTCAGTAGACTACTTATGGGTTCAGGCTGTTGACTTCACCATAAAAGTTAATGAGTGGGAATGGAGGGAAACACTGTGATATGCAGGACAGCTTTTTAGCTTATGGTTTCTCTCAGTAAATTTAAATATTATGGAAACAATCCATGCAGCAGCAGGAGGAAGGATTTAGCTTTTAATCACTAAAGTAAACTGAATCTGTTCAGATTTCAGCACCAGTAAGTGTCCTGGACAGAATGTAGACACTACAGTTAGACAAAACAGTGAAGTCTATCCTATAGTATTTAATGAAATACATTTCTGGCTACATTAGAGAAACACCTTTTAATGGGAATGACAGAATAATTTATGAATGTGTTCAAGCTTCAGTGTGTCTCCACTTTTAATTAGATGATAAATATTTGAAAGATGAAGAAGGGACACTTGAGTACAGCAAATGAACTAACTTAATAACATTAAAAAATAGTTGGGGAACACCACATAGAGAAAATAATGTCATGGATCAATGAATTAAATGAATTAGCACCAGCAGTCACAATTCTGTCACTGAGCCAGAAGATGCTGCATCCATTACAATGATACATTCATAGTCTGGAGGAGCGGCAGGCAGCTGGCAAACCCTACCAGCTGGCACAGCAGCATCAACTGGCGTCAGCTGGATTTTAGCTGCTTACCTGTCACTGCCAGCTACAAGCAAGTCCCAATATGCTGGGAGGCGATCAGTGATTTGTCTTTTAAAAGCATAGACTAAATAGTTCAATGCAGTCTTTACAAACTTTCATTTTATTTGGCTTATGGTTTTTATGACCTGGAAAAGTGCTGATTTTTTTGTCTACTTTCCATTTGGAATTCACACACATATTTAATTCCCTGTCAGTGACTTCCCCACAATAACCATAATTTGGGGCAAAATTAATATGTCTGAAAATATGTTCTCTGTTTAACCACTGATTATATATTTTTGTTGCAAAATCTTTCAAGTTACACATTGGTTCTAAAAATCTATGACAAAAGCCCTGTGTAACACCTAGCATCACAACTTTGCTTTTAGAGTGTTTTTTATGCCAAATTTCAGTTATTCTCTTGTTTTGTTGCTCCGTTTTTGTTCTCTAATGAATAAAATATTAGCCTTCAGTTACAAATTTCAGTTGGCTGAAGCTATTTCAGGTAGTCTGTCTAGTTTGATGCCTGGTAATTGTGAACATGTGTACATTTGTCTAAAATGCATTTGAACATACAGTTAGTTGGCCATTTTAAAAAATGAATCTCTGTTTTAGCTTTTAAAAATTGTACAGGCCCTTCTTTAATTTTTTTTTCACTAGTCTTCTAAGGAGGAGGCCTTGCTTAGCAATGTAAGCTAGTGTTGATCATATCTGGTGAATATATTATTACTTAAAATACTTAAAATATAATGATTTCACATGTCATACTGTCTACAACACCTATAGTCTGGAAAGGTTTTGCCTCAAACTAGGCATGTCTAATGGGGTTTATGACAACCTATGAATTTGCCCCTAAACAAGGTCAGCTTGGAGGTCAGTGAATGCTATACAAATTGCATAGTACTCAAGCCTGTAATTATCCCTGTAAGAAGTTAATGTGCTGTGGAGTTCAGCAAATTCATGTAAAGCTTCAGAAAAGACCATGATAAACTGAGCAGTTACTTACATTTGCTCTAAAAAATCTCAGTCAACAGGATGTGTTGCTTACAGAGTATTCATTTACGGTAACTTGTAGCCAAATCATCTTGTCTGCTGGTGTACTCAGGAGATAGAGAGCCTGATTTCTTTCTTACTTGAAGAAAACACTTCAAATAGTATTACTTTCTTAATATCCAGCATATGTTCTGTACATATAGGCTGAAAAAAATCTCAGAATAGATTTTATTTCTAATTTTGGAAAAAAATATGCAGCATCTAGTTTAACATAAGTTCATTAAATCTTGAGTCCCTACAACATAAAATATCTGTCAGATCTTTTTTGAAGACAGCATGTGTTCCAACTTGTTCGTGTATTGTCCAATTCCAGTACTCTATAAATAATAACTTTGCATTTTCAAGTGAAAATGTCACTATCATTTCTCCTTTTCCTGTATTTTTCAATACAAAGCTGCTTTTATATAGATGAATGACTAAGCAGTTGCACAGCTAAATATTACTAACTCCCATAAAGCGTAGGTAAGAAACATTTGTATGAGTTTGTATAAATTTTGTCAGTTAACTGTCTGTATTGTGAGCATCTGTAAGAATATTGCAAGGATAAGGGATAACAATTATTTAAGTTTTTAATATTATTAAATATCTAAATAATAGTATTACCCAAATATTAAAATTAAATTTTTATATAGCTTAAATAGTGTTCAAATACTGGGAACATGAATTTAGGGAAAATTTAGCTATTAGTTTTAATTTTAAAAATATGAGTTAGTATTTTTAACAATATTTGTTCATAAACAGTATGAAGTAAGCCAACTGCTTGGATCTGAATATTTCTTATTTTGAATAATTTATATCTGTATTGCATTTTGTGAAGTGCTGCTGTCATATCTTCCATATGACATAAATCAAATACACAAAGCCAACATTTCAAACGTTATTTATGGACTTTATTTATGGACTGATACATATCAGTATCACTAATTTCAACCACCCAAAATAACTTCCTCAGGATTTCCCTCCCTCCTTTTTCTTCTCCTCCTCCCACTGACATCTGAAAAGATAACAATCTGAATGTCAGTATATTACACTAACAAGTGTCTGTTACCCAAAATGTGAGCAAAATCCTCAAATCCTTGTGAAATGTCAAGGGTGTGGAAGAAACACATTCAGACAAGAGTGAAAGAAATACTTTCAGTAGCCTCTAGTGTTCCAGAAATAGTGTTGAGAGAACATAAGAAGACATTTCTCTAGTTCTCGTTGGCCAGGAATTGATCCTTTGTCAAAAAGATAGACTTAAATGTGTTCACACTGAACTATAAACTAGTAGACAAACTGAGGAACTTGTGATGTACTCAGAGTATCTTAAATAGTTCGGCCCTGATCACCTTAAGGAGAAGGGGGAAAAAATATATACCAGAATAAGTATTTGATATGCCATTTTTCCCTTCTTAATAGCATCCTACAAATAAGCGGTGATGTTCTTTACTAGACCTGGTAAGAATACAAGCTTACATTTGCCAGCCATTTGTTAATGTGCAGCACAGAGATAAGATGAAGGTTGTTCTACCACATTTAGTTAATAAAAAGGTTTGATGTTTGGAGAGACATTGAATTCAATCCGCAAATGGGCTTCTATTGTTAAAATGAATGAATCCTTTGTAGACTGTTCATTTGATCTCAGATCATTTTGCATCATCTTTCTAGATTATCAAATTGTTGGATGGAAAACGGTCTCAAACTGTAGGAATTTTAATATCCAGTTTGCACCTGGAGATGAAGGATATTCAACAAGGTAAGTGTTTCTTACACTTAATGTGTCATATTTGCATGGATATTTTCTCATAGCCCCCTTTAGAGAATTTATTACATTACAGAATGGGCTTTGAATGTAGCCCTCTTTAAGATATAAGAAGAATCATTCTTCCTCTATATTGCAGTATATGTAAAAGTTTCACCTAAATAATCAGAATCTAGTTTAGATAAAACTCCTTCTGTATGGTTTGTTTCACATATCACTGTCGGTACAGTGTTTTCTCAAGTGTTTCATATTCCTCCCCTACAGTTCCCTTCTTTTTCTGAAGCAAGTCCTCCACTGACAAAAATTAAATGAAGGGCTTATGTATAAAACTTTTGGGCTTCAAACATGCAGTTGGTATTTGTTGTATGTTTAAATTTGCTTCATTAACAGTATGAAAAGCACATTGCAAACTGATGCAGCTACCACGTAGCAATCAGGAAGATGATTACCGCATGGCATTTTTCAAAGCATAGGGCTATGCAGTGTAGAAATTCCATTACTGCTAGAAATTATCTGGGTTTGCCAATACAACTGTAGAGAAGTACAGATTTTTTCAGAACACTGGGGTAATTCAGATTCTGCTTATGTTCTGGATTTAAAAAGATATTGTTTAAGGATATTGTTTATTTCTTTTTCACATTAAAAAAAGGAAAATATTCACCATTTAAAACAACTGCTGGAAGGATTCAAGTTGATGTCTCCTTTTTTGCTATTGTTTTCCGTCCATCACATGCAAATACTGGGTAGGGTGTTGAGATGCTGCTGGCATTGATTATTATTAATTTCAGAAGAGCCTTTGAGAATCTAGCATCTAGCTTTAAAAGCACAAGGGCTTACAGATGTCTCTTGGGGTGGAGGGAAACAACGAAAAGAAGGAATAACTTTGTGCCTGCCAGTATTGTGTGAAAGGTATCGGAATGAGATGGAAAAGAACTGCTATTACTAAAGGTCTGAATAATTTGCTGCCAAGAATTACAGCAGCATAGGATAGGAAAACAGCTGTATTATAAAAACTGTGTAGTATTCTTAAGTATCTTCAAAGGTGTTTTCAGGACTTTTTGTTTTCCATGCTGTAATGTTCTACTAAAATAGAAAATCTCTATCAGTTCTTTGCTGTACTTCTCTAGCTTTTGAAACCCTCTGACCAACTTACACCAAATTTAAGAGAAAAGAATGTCAAATCTTTGTGTAATTATACACTAGCATTTCAGCTTGAATCGGCAGTGCACTTTTAAATCAAATCTACCTGTTGTCCCCTGTGTAGTGTTTGCCTTGCAGAACAGTCTCAGAGTGCAAAAATATCCTTCAGAATTAAAGTAAATAAGATGTCCTTTAGGAGCACACCAGTCTCCACCTATAGCAGGCTTTAAATTCTGCAGGATCAGATGAAAGATAGTTAAAACACCCTGAAATGTGTATAGTGTGAACACTGGATCCTCAGTGCCAGCTGTTGCTGTCCACAAATCCATTTCTAAAGACTACACTACTTGCAGTTGTAGACATAGCTAATGTATTCCTACAAGTTTAATGAAAATTAGAGTGTTGGTAGAAGAGACACCAAAACAAGTGCTGTCACTGAAGGAAAGTTTATAACTCATCACCCTCTCTATTCTGAGATAGCAAATGACTGGCCTGTCACCACATGTGTTGCTCAAGGCAGCAATAGGATATGCTGCCTCTTGCTTATGGAAACAGCTAGAAAATATAACAGGATTTGGGAATGCTGTTAGTAGAACTTCTTTTTGAAGTATGTTACAAAGCAGGATGAGTGACTCTAATCAAGATCTGTGTGCAGAGACTAGTCCCCAGACTCAGGGAAAACATCTGTTCTGTAGAGAGAATCTTCAGAAATGCCTACTACAATGAACACAACAGTAGAATTATGCTTATTTATCTTTTAGTGTGTGTTTATCCCCTAGAATTTTGTTTACTTTAAATCTGTGTGCAGTCCTGCCTATCGGGAGACAAATTCTTTGAAGACTGCTGTAGTCAACATACCGCATCAAAAAAGATCTTAGTAAGCTAAATAGCTTATGACAGCACCTAACCAAAAAAGCGTATGATCATTGGGTGATAAATGTCAAAGTTCTTTTTTTTACGGAGTGAATTTACAAGAGCTACCTCTAAGAAACATGAAAATGAAGCACTTGTCCCTTTTTTCAAGCCAATTTCCATTGCATAATGCAGTATGTGAAAGACAAGGAAGAGAAAAGTTAGTGGTCTTTGGCAGCTTGAAACACAGAATGAAGAAACTTGAAGCAAAAGAAAGTGGAAATGAAAAAAAAAAAAGGATATCTAATTTTATTTCAAGTTTTTCTGACTATGTTTGTTGAAAAGCCATGTGCAAATGAATTTACTGTCTGTGTATAAGCTACTGGTCACTCTATCTTAAGTAGCAGTTACAGAAATATGGATATAGAAAAACTGTCCTCGAACTGCCTTAGGCATACGGATGCATGCAAAATTGTAGAGGAGACAAAGCAAGAGTAATCACAAGAAAAATTGCATCCTCCCTTAAAATAGTGTGAGATTTCTGCATCTATAGGATTACCCTCTCAAATTAAAGTGAATAGCTTCACAGCATATTCTGTAGATAGCTCAGCTGTGCAAAACAAGCAAGTGACCATATCTGGCACCCAGATGTTTCAGTTTGCATTTGATAGTGAGCCAGCTGCCACACTTCAGGAAGGGAATCTCACACACATGTTTGCTTGAGAGAGTGAAGGTCATCCTTTGCAAATAAGTTTAAATTCTTGCTGTATCTGAGTATGGTCTAGGGAGAAGACAGTGTAAAACTGAATAACTGTTTTGGCTAGTGTTGCTATTATAGGATGCAGAGGGAAAGTTAACATTGTCGTGCTGCACCTGTCCTAATACTCAGCTTTCTAGGAGGTGGGAGAGGAGGAGAAATCTTAGGTGCTGTAATGTTCTAACATTAAATCTAAATCTGTCTGTCTCAGTATGCTATACGGAATTTGTATGTATATTTAAAAATCAAAAAGCGTTAATTGTGCATAGATTATTTTCAAGGCTGCTTCTCTGCGTTTTTTAAAAACCTTTATAAAGAAGAGATGAGGAATAGTGGAGACCAGCTGTTAGTTAAGGAAGAAGCTTTAACACTACACACTTAGAGAAGTAATCTCCATTTTGTATCAATGCACTTCTGTCTTAGTTTTCCTATCATTGTTCAGCTGAAATATTGCAGCTTGAGAGACAAACTTGTAGCTCAAGGCTACTTTTGTGATTTTTCTATTGAAATATTACAACTCACTTCACAGTGAGGTGTTTCAGTTCTGTTTCTAATGGGAAATGCTGATTATAACTGTATGTGAAGACTCTCTGTGGGCGCTGGTCCCAACTTTTTACAGGGCAACATTCCAGTCACTCAGGCAGTTCCCAATTTAGTAGCTAGTAATAACAGTGTACCAGAAAACACATAATAATAATCTTTTGTGCAGTGTACATCATCCGTCTCAGCTTCCCATGAGCTACTGAGATCTTTGTTCAAGAGTAAACTGGCAAAATTGTGGGGCAGCCCAGATGAAAAAAGTTTTAATTATGGCAAATGGGATGTAAATAAAATGTAGATGCCTACGTCTCCAAAAGAGTGATTCTCCCAAATCTGTCCCTACATCCATAGTACCTGCATTTGGCCACTAAAATGGTGGGGCATCAGAAGTTCCGCTTCTGCACATTGCTGGAAGTAGTTCACTGACTAATACTCTAATACCCCTGATTTCCATCAGGATGCATTAAATGGATGGTCTGACATGATGGTGTATTTTCCTTGGGACCAAATCTATGAGATACAGTAGATCACAGCAGATGCACACTTTATAGCTTATTGCACTCTTTGTGGCAATAAAGTACCATATTATTCCACACAGAACAGCTGCAGGCTTTGCTAGTACATTTACCAAGACAAAAGTTTAACACTGTAGCACTGCAACAGTATTTTTTTTTTCCTTTCCTAGATTTTAAGCAATTAAATATAATCTCTGAAACTCTGTTTATTAAATCAGAGTAGCACTGGCCAACGTGGAATAGCGTGTACGGGGACCTGTTATGTTTATTGTGCATTTGGAACATTCTTGTGTTCACCAACAATGCAAATTATCTGTGCAGAGGCACTTTCAGCTTTGACAATATTAGAGAAATTCATTTGATCACACATCCCCCTGAGATGGGATAGATTAGAATGGATTGTGTTAAAAATGCCATCTTCTTTTGTAGATTCACCTTCATTACTGGGGCTTTTTTGGTTGCTTCTCAAATGTGGAATATATTTTTATTATACTGTCACAGTAATGACATTCTGATGGTGAGAAATGCAAATAACTACCATGCCACTCTACATCAAAATTTTTTGTGTGGTATTGTAGGAGGGGATGAACTTTCTGTAAAGAACCCAGTTACGATACTATTGTACAATGTCAGCCGACCAGTTGAAAAGTGTTTGATTGGTCATCTTCAACTTTGTGATTTGTCCTCCATTGTCACCATATTGGAGTAAATAATTGGAAAACTGTGAAGAGCAGATTAAGTCACCCAGACTGATGATCAGTCCAATAATCATTCTAATTCTGTATTATGTTTCTAATCATCCTGGGATTTCTGTGTGGTCTTCCACTGATGAGAAGCCATAGAAGTTATATCAAAAGGTTGCATTGCCTTAGTGCAATTTATGGTTTATGGCACATCTAAACTTTGGAGAACAGTGTCGTTGTTAACCAGGCACTATGTTTTATATGTATAAGGGAAACTATTCCAAAGCAACTCTAATCTGCCGACCTTAGGGTACTCAGAATTTCTGAATCCCAATTTGTGTTTTAACCATGTCATGCAGTGCAAATAGTTTCACAATTCCTTTCTATATTATATTTTGGAAATAATTCTGGATAAAGATAAATGCTTTGGAATAGTTTTTGCACTATGTGAAAAGAGTTTTATCTGGGTTTCAACTAAAATATTTTGCAGGATGGAAGTATAGATAATAAAGGTTTAAAAAAGTCTTGTTCCAAAGTTGTGTGACTTTTCCACCTACAGAGAGAATTACATATATGCATTCTATATATACTGTATGCTATGCATGAAGTTTAGAGATAGATAACTGCATACCCATCTCAGAAGCTAGGAAAGAATTTTCTTTAAAATTTATTTTCTTTGTTCTGGAAAACTCATAACATTTTTGTGAATCTACCTTGGACATCCAGCCTGATGAGGGTAGGTTAACATTAGTGCCAGTCTTTTGCTTATGACTTCTTGCAGGAATTGAGCTTTCTTAGTCTTCTAAACCTACATTGTGCCCATGGTCCTTTTTCGTAATGTATATTTTAATGTTTTTTATGTTGCATGATAGTTAAATACTGGAGAAAATCTTTAAATAAGTTTAGAACATATCAATTTGTCAGAAGTAAACAGAGCAATTTAGATAATTTAGGCATGTTTGCCAAGTAGGGATTTGTATTTTACAATTGTCGCTTTCTAATTGACTAGACCAGTCACAATTTAATTTAAATTTCCCAGTGATGGGCTTTATGTTCCCATGAAATCAAGATTTATTCAGAGAATGTAATGTGTAAAACAATGAAGCACTTCCAGGTCAAATAAAGTACCTTTAGCAAGCTCTTTTTATTTAAATAACATATTTCTGTTATTTTCATTAGGGAGCAGTTAAGGTGATTTCTTCATATTTCATAGTTTAATTGTTGCATTAAGTGGTTTGACACTGCTGAGTATATATAAGCTCTGTCAGCAGGAGTTAAATCCTGATTTAACCAAAATGTGTTTAGGAGGAGTGAGACTGTATATCAGCGTCGGCCTTAAGATTGTTGGTTAAGAGAAGAAGTATCTTTTTCATATTCAACCTCGAAGTTCTACAGTTATATGTAGACTGCACACAGTATGCTTTAAATTCTCGGCTTTTCTTTGGTTTACATTTTTGAAGTGATAAAACAGGGTATGTGAAAAATTTGTGCAGTAGGGAGTCTGTTTTTTACAGTTAGATTCATTTTTAAAAAGTGAGTCTGTTAAAAACCTTTGGTACAAGTTTATATTCGAAGCAATACTCTTAGTATGTGAAATGTAGTTGGCAAGTATTTTTATGTGTTAGTTTGAATGCATGATGCTGATCTGTTTTTTGTCCTAGCTGACGGTTATTATATCCTAATGGGTGCAACCCTGCACTAATGATCCTTGTGTATATAAATTCTTCTTGTTGTGAGCAGACACCATAGGCCACATAAAAATGTTTGCCTCAATTTCCCTGCAAAAAAGGATCTCAGAAACCAGACTTGGCCAAGTAACAGATTTTTTAAAGGTAGAGGAACCCAATAAAATTACCAGCTTTTCACAGCATGAGTCTACTTCCTTTCGACATATTGTGAGGTGTAGGTGAAATACTCTAACTGAACTGACAGTGTAGGGAAGACAGCTAACTAGAAAGCAAGATAAAAGTAAAAACCACCGATGATGATTGATATTGTAATAGCTATTAATTGTTTTGGAACCTCTTTTGTAGATTTATGATACTTCACCTATATTACTTACACTTATGTGAATCTTGATATAATGAGATTTAATGCAGTGAAGTGTCACAGTTAAATTCACTGTATCAGGAAGAACATTTTGAAAAACTTATCAGTGTTTTTATTCATTTTAAAGATGTTAATATGCATATGATTAAAACTGGGTTTTGTTTTTCACTGAAAAATGAAGAAGCTTTTGTTCCTTGTATCTCTGAGTAAAAAGTAAAATAATTAGTTTCTTTGATCTAGTGTAATGGCTTTTTTTCAGCTGCCCCAGTTCAAGTTAATTTACACAACATACTGTGAATATATTGCACATGCCGTATTTTAAGAATGTAAAGAATACTAAGACACCTATGAATTTAGGGATGTCTTCCAGCTTTTTAAAATCAATGCTTTTTAAAAAAAAATTGACCAGTCTTCATAATTTTACATGTTTTTGGTTTTGTCTTCTGCTCCAAATGTGTATGACATTAAGTTCGATCAGTTTCAATGAAAAAAGATAGAAGGACAAAGACAAAGATATTAAAATATGTAAAGATGAAATAAAGGAGCCTGTGTGGATTTTGGCAGTACTTCTGACTTTTTGGGAGTGTGTCTCTACATACATTAACATCCTAAAATGTCCAACTGTCATGGAATTGAGTAATATGACTAGATTTTTAATTGCAGCCTGTCTGCATGGACATTGTCAAGAATAGCAGAACAGGTTATATAGCAAGTGTATCAGAAAATATTTTATATTAAATATATAAAATATCAAATGTTTTATGCTAAATATTTGTATTAAATATTAATATTAGACAATAACATACATGTCCAAAAGAGAAAATAATTCATATTAATGTCTCTTAACCATGGTATTTATTAATTCTGTTAAAGTATGTTCATTTATCAGTTTGTATTTTATTAGCTTAATCTGAGACATTTTTAGCTCTGTCATGTCACTTCAAAATAACGCTGACTTGTTAGAACTGGTGTTGAGTACAGAAATATGAATAAGAAAATATAGCATTAAAAACCTTTATGATTTTTGGGGCCTTTTTGGTGACAAATGTCTGACTGAAAATTCTAGTTAGATGTACAAATCTTGATATTCTTTTTAAAATAAATTTTTTTCAAACTACTTCCTCCCATTATAATAGTTCTGTACTTAAAAGCCTACTATTATTTACATGTTTTGCATGTCTAGTATGAGTTCAAATTACCTTTTCTAGATAACTCTCAAAAGTCGCTTTTCTAGGTAACTCCAGACAAATAAATTTCTCCTTGTAAGCAGATTTCAGAATATTCAAAAAAAGGGGATGAAAGGGAAACCACAAGGGGATATTTTTGAACTCAATATGCATATTGTAAAATCTTAACAATTAAATATATTGGACTGTGAGACCAATTTTCCAATCCCTTAGGTTCTTTTGAAATTTCGTTGGATAATACAGGAGATAATGCAACTCATGGAACCATCTTGCAGGAGCCAACAGATGATCTCATAGATTAAATCCCTAATGATTTTTCTTTAAATAGGGATTTTTGTCAAGTGTGGTTGTTTGGGCTTCATATTTGGTTATATATTGCTTTTTTTTCAGTGGTACTGTCGTCTTCTGTATAATTCTTTACTTCTAACCAAGGTGTAATGTCAGCAGATGGAATCATAATTGACAGGCAAAATTTTAAAGCATTCTAAATGTCATTGGACCTTTTAATAAAATTAATTAGCCTGCCACAGAGAAAATTTACTAGCCTGCTGGTTAATTTCACAATGTAAAATCATGGGGTAGGTGGAAGAGCAGGCGAAAGCTTATTACTTTTAAATAATTATTTAAAGATGTGTGCCTTGCCCCTTTCAAACATGGATTCCAAATGAAGCAAGAGCTTTTAAAATCTTCTGTATTCACAAGCAGTCAAGTTTCCTTTGAAGAAATATAATACAGTTGAAATAAAAAGTTATCAGGTACTAGCTATGATGAGTCACTGGTTATGTGGAAAATTGGTAGACGCCTTAAACTTGATTCTTTTGGGATTAATGTTCCCTGTAACATTTAAACATAAGCCAGGAGTTCAGAAATTGTGCCCAGTCCCATAACGAATCTTGATAAAATGCTGGTTTCAGGAAAATTAAACATCCAAAGTTATTTCTATTCCCTTGTGCATTTCTTAGCTTACTGGAATTTAACATTAGAGAGCATTAGAAAGCACTGTGAATCAATCCTATTTAGTTTTCAGAAGAGTCCCAACGCATTGCCTAAATTGTAATGGGGTTTGCAAATGTTGGAAGCACCTAATGCCATATATTCTAAACGTAGTAACTTTTGGAACTAAGATAGGAAACATTTTGAGACTTTTCATTTTTTAATAATGAGGCATAATCATTGAAGAGTATACTTTAGGCGTCTGTGTGTGATGTTTAGTAGTATTATCTGGAAATTGTCATGTGGGTAGTTTTCTACTGGATAAAGCTAACTCAAATGTGAGCTGCTCTGTGAAGATACCTTAAAAATTTGTAGTACAATCTTGTTCTTGCAAATTTGCAACTTGCAAATCTTGCAAGTTTGCCTACCTGTTTACTTCCCAAGATTGCTAGCACCCAGACAAACAGGTCTCCCTTTGTTCATATCTCCCATGAACACAGGGACACCTAAATACCCTAATTCTCATTTCCTTCCTATCCAATGTTCTAAGTTACCATGAAATCTGTTCTGGTATCAATTGTTATGTTCTCCTGCCTGGCAAGCTACGCAATCAGCTGAGTACCTGGCAGGTCGTATCTTTGACTGCTGAGTATACTGGAAAGGAGACAGAGTTTATATTAAGTTCTTGTGTCAGTGCTGTGACTTGAAGTCAGAACAGAAATAAAATGCCAAAAAGAATAAAATATTAACTGGATACAAATATGTCCTTTAGCTAGGTCAGATCTCTATAGTACATTTCTCAGGAAAACAGAATTGAACTCTTAAGTATGTTTTCTGGCATCTAATTTGTGATTGTTTTCTATGCAGCTATACTGTGTGTTGATGACTCCGTAGTAGATCTGGAAACACTGGAAGCACTATATGAAAATGTAGGTAAACTGGGGTAAAGCCGTGGTTAGTCACCATAATATTTCAGACACAGAATAAGTAAAGTTTTATTTTATGTTGTCATTCTAACAGGAGACATTATATATAAAAAATCTTTAGGGAATTTAACATTAATAAAATAAGTAACATGAAACATACCCATTGGCATGCTAATTTCTCTTACTGGCTTAGTTCTTAGATGTCAGAAAGTTAAAAGTGGAGTGCCTTTGGAATCAGGTTAAAGTGTTAACAAAGGTGTAACATCTAGCAGTGTTCTCTGCTGAACTGCCTGAAAAATGCTATCCTTACTGAAGG